>NC_041233.1:104755084-104785828 GCF_002837175.3 Physeter macrocephalus | reverse complement strand
TTGATTTGCATTTCTCTAATGATTAATGATGTTGAGCATTCTTTCATGTGTTTGTTGGCAATCTGTATATCTTCTTTGGAGAAATGTCTTTTTAGGTCTTCTGCCCATTTTTGGATTGGGTTGTTTTTTTGATGTTGAGCTGCATGAGCTGCTTGTATATTTTGGAGATTAATCCTTTGTCAGTTACTTCATTTGCAAATATTTTCTCCCATTCTGAGGGCTGTCTTTTTGTCTTGTTTATGGTTTCCTTTGCTGTGCAAAAGCTTTTAATTTTCATTAGCTCCCATTTGTTTATTTTTATTTTTATTTCCGTTTTTCTTGGAGGTGGGTCAAAAAGGATCTTGCTGTGATTTATGTAATAGAGTGTTCTGCCTATGTTTTCCTCTTGATGGCTAGCTTTTTATCTTCTGAACAGGTTTATACATAGAGCAAAAGTTTTTAAGTTTGATGGTCCGTATTATCAATCTTTGTCTTTTATAGATCATGCCTTTGGTGTCATGTCTAAGAACTCTTTGTTCTTAGCATGGGAAAATCTTTTCTTGTATTTTCTTCTAGAATTTTTCTAGTTTTCCATTTATATAGATCTATTATACATTTTTAGTTAATATTTGTATAAGATGTGAAGTTTAGGTCTGGTTTCGGAGGGTAGTATTTGGAGTTTGGTGGGAGAAGTGGCCAATTTCAGGAGGAAGAATACTGGTGAGTGAAAAATTTCAAGAGTACATAAAGAATAAAGTTTCAAGATAGTGACAGCGGAATAAAGGAGATTGGATGGCAGTCAAAATAGTAGGGGCACATGAAGAATTGAACATGTCAGAAGATAGAAAGGAAGGAAGAGTGAAGAGAAAGATTCAGAGAGTGTTCTGAAACGAAACAAAAATTTTAAGAGTTATGTTCAGAGTATCAAAAAACTTTTGGTTCTTAGACTTGCCTGCAATTGGACTGGGCTATGTTGGTTGAGATTTCATACAGATATCCCTATATATATTATCTCTCATACTTAAAAGATAGCATTCTGGATCTCTTGTTTGCTCAAAAGAGTTATCTCAATGGTGAAATTTCACGTCTGTTGAGGAAGTTAATTATAATTTCAGAACAATTCAGGAAGGGGGAATAATTTTGACTTCAAGGTGTATTTTGCTGATTCTGAAATTCTTTTGTGTGGTTTTTGTTCAAGTGATCCTAACCCAAAAGCAAAAGAAGGATACGTTTTTGAATGTGCTCTGAAGGTACTTATTAATAGCATTGGAAACGTAGATAATAGCTTATAAAATATTGAGAGTTCTTAAAGTTAGACTAAAAGGGAGACTCAAACAATTCTATTCATAATTTTGGGAGAAATGCAATAACTAAAATTTCCTGAGTCACATATTCTCAAAAATAATTGATCTGGAATAAGTACAATTCTTTTTGCTAGAGACAGTTAAGTATAGAGACTTTGATCAGGTACCACTTGAAAGTTAGTTATCCATGTTCTGAAATAGATGAAATTTAATAGAGAGGCCATGAAGAAGTCACATTAAGAGGCAGCAAGATAAAGTACCACTGTAAAATCTTGGTAAATTTGTTAAAATAACAACAAATGGAGAAATGAATAACTATTTCATTTGAATTTTAAGGCCTATTTTCCCAAGAACCACTAACAACATTACAGGTGTAAAGTGAGAACTGATTAATTTATATTGGAAATATGGCAGAAAACAATTTCTGCTTTCACTCTTCCTTCCCTCAGTAGATTTGCAATGATGAGTGTTTGCATTTCCTTGAAGAGTTGCTTAAACCAATAAACTTGCTCTTGGCAGCCCATGTCAAACAAGAGCACCACTGTATCACTTACTGATTTTACTAGTGTTAGCTGACTCGTAGAAACTAAAACTAATAGATGTTACTAAAATCTATACATACACACACCCACACAGAGAATTTAAGAATCAACTATTTATCTTCCTACCTATATTTTTCAGGAGAAAGAAGAAAAAAGGATGCACTCATGGGCTAGAAACTATTTTTTATCAGGAAAAGAATAGAGATCATTTTCAACCTGAATAGTTCCAATAAACAGTTTGCTGTAAATTATTGAGATGGTTCTACATAATTGCCTTTTCCTATTTTTCAGGACATATAGAAAGCCTTTGCCACAACTTAAATTTTTTTCTTCAGTTTTATCAAGGTATAATTGACATACAGCAATGTATAAGTTTAAGGTATACGGCAAAATGACTTGACTTACATATCTTATGAAATGATTACTACAGTAAGTTTAGTTAGCATCCATTATCTTGTGTAGATATAAAAACAAAAAAAAAGGTTTTTTTTCTTTTTATAATGAGAACTTTTAGGATCGACTCTTTTAACAGCTTTCAAATATACCATACAGCAATGTTAATTATAGCCATAACGTTGTACATTACATCCCTAGTACTTATTTATCTTATAACTGGAATTTTGTACCTTTTGACTACTTTCATCCAATTCCCCAGCCCCATCTCCACCTCTGATAACCACAGATATGATCTCTTTTTCTGTGAGTTTTGTTGTTGTTTGTTTGTTTTAGATTCACACATAAGTGGGATCATACAGTATTTGTCTTTCCCTGTCTGACTTATTTCACTTAGCATAGTGCTCTCAAGATCCATCCATGTTATCTCAGATGGCAGGATTTCCTTCTTTTTTGTGGGTGAATAATATTGTGGCTGAATATAATTATATATATGTGTGTGTGTGTGTGTATATATATATATATATATATATATATATATATATATACACACACACACACACACACATTTTCTTTATCCATTCATCTGTTGATGTACAATTAGGTTGTTTCCATGTCTTGGCTATTGTGAATAATGCTGCATTGAACATGAGGGTACAGATATCTCTTTGACATAGTGACTTTGTTTCCTTTGGAATTATATGCAGAATGGGATTGCTGGATTATGTGGTAGTTGTATTTTTAATTTTTTGAGGAACCTTCGTACTGTTTTCCGTAGTAGCTGCACCAATTTACATTTTCATCAACAGTGCACAAGGGTTGCCTTTTCTCCAAAGTCTCCTCAGCATTTGTCATTTCTTGTCTTTTTGATGATAGCCATTTTTGCCTTTGCTTTTGGTGTCAGATCTAAAAAATCATTGCCAAGACCTATGTTTTCTTCTAGGAGTTTTATGGTTTCAGGTCTTATATTTAAGTCTTTAATCAATTTTAAGTTAATTTTTGTGAGTGGTGTCTACAGCATTTTAATATTTGTAATAAATCTGAACGTATAGCAATATCATCCAAATTTATTAGGGAGGTTAAAATGTAATAGTCAAATCTGTAGCATAGGTTAATTTGAATGTATAGTTCTCTTAAGACTTTAAAATTTGTCCTCATAGATCTGACCTCCTAAATGTGGAAAGTAAAGCATAAATGTTAACAAACACTTTTCAAATATTATTTGAATAGGTTCCAGAATAGCTACAATGCTCAGAAATCGTCCTGTAACAGCTGGACCTGCTTCAGTTTATTTATGCTCTTACTTTGTAAGATTTTTGGATTTGGACTGAATTATATCAGGGACTAGTTGATATTGACTTTATTGTTGTCTTGCTCACAAACCAAGACCATACTTTTAATGTTGCCAATAGTGTACAGAAGCAGACAACCAAATTTTGGAATGGGTGGTTTCCCTACATTAACTCAAATTGATTTTGTTCTTCCCAATGCTGATAAATATTATTTTGGAATGTAATAATAAAATGGAAATTCTATAAATAAGTTTAGTTGAAAATATCCAAAGGATAAACTATAATTCAATGGAATATGTAAAGTTAGAGTTCAGAAATCCAGACATTAGGTTCAAAGTTCCTCTATTTGATTACCTTACTTTTTCTAATATAATTGAGACTCTTCCTTGACTATACAAATGAGCTATGGAAAAGTTGTAAAATTAATATAAACATTTGAAATATTTTGTTTTTGCTCACTTTGAAAAGACTTCCAGTTTAATTCTAAATAAATATCAAGTTTGAGAGGCCGATTTAAGGCAGGTGTATCATTACTTTCTCACACTTTTTTTTTTTTAACATCTTTATTGGAGTATAACTGCTTTACAATGGTGTGTTAGTTTCTGCTTTACAACAAAGTGAATCAGTTATGCATATACATATGTTCCCATATCTCTTCCCTCTTGCATCTCCCTCCCTCCCACCCTCCCTATCCCACCCCTCTAGGTGGTCACAAAGTACAGAGCTAGTGGGAAGCAGCCTCATAGCACAGGGAGATCAGCTCTCACACGGTTTTTCAAGTCAGTAAAGTATGCAAGAATCTGAACATTCTTCGCAACAGTAGCTTCAATTTTCATCAGCCAAGATCCAATTTGTATCAAGGTAAAACTTGCCCCATTAGATCTGTTCAACAAAGCCATTAAACAACTTTCGGTGTTCTTGCTTTTTCACATTTAGGACACTAAACTTTTACAGAGAAAGACTGAAGCCTTCCTAATTATTTCCATTACTGTACAAGAAGGATTACTAAGGCTCAGCCTCTCTTGTAAGTCTCAAAGTTCTCAGTGCAAATTATATGGCAATCTAAAATGCCTTTCTCCAGCTTTGTGACCTGATTATTATTTAGAGTCTCTCCAGCAGTGAACTTGAAGATCATGCAAATGTGTTCTTTGGGAAAGTCACTGTGTACCTGAAGAATTTGTTTTGTAGGAAGCCAACTCAGATTTATCACCAGTCATGAAAATTCTTTATCAATGCTTTTCCATAAAGCAGGCCTACTAGTTCCATTTTAGCTCTCACAGAAATCTGATCAGGAATGCTATTATTAAGCCATAAATGCCTATTTTAAAATATGTTGCCTGTGTTACTATAGTATATTGTATCATTAATTCATGTAATATTTCCTTCGGTTTTAGTATCTTCTGTGTCATAATCAAAACTGAAATAATTCTGGAAATGTAAAGTGTATAGCATATGTCTAAAGTTGAGAATCAGAATAAACCTACAAATTAATTTGAGTACATACATACAGATTTAACTAGACAGGAGTGACTATGTATATTCACGACATGCAGTACTCATAATGCTGAACAGCAATAGTATTTGCCAAGATAGTCAAGGTTCCTAGAAGAGTGAGATTAGCTGCAACTATAGACATCCATTAGTCCAATTTTTATTAAACAAAAGACAAAAACAATTTGTTTGTTTTTCTTTCCCTTCAAAAACAATTCAACAGGGTAGCTATTTTTTAGATCCTAAGATATACTAGTGACCGAATGTCAGTCTGTATTCATAAGGAGTGGAGCCAAGTGGGAACAAGGATAAGCAAATAATTCCAATTAGTGAGATAAACTATCAGCTAGGAATTTATTCAGGGTGCTGCTGGCACACCTTACCCAGCGTTATTTTTCAGGAAGATGTTGAAGATCAAGAGATATTCAAGTAAGAGCTAACTAGGCATGAGGTCCTGTAAGAGATGGGGTGCTCTGGTCATAAGGAGCTGTTGGTTGAGGATGGCTCAACGTAGATTTACAGTCCTATCATATCAGACTTAATAAGGAGTTTGGCCTTCATGCTGATGTTGAGATGTATCACTGAAGGAGAGTGAGATGATCCCATTTCAGTTTAGAAAGATCATTGTGGCTCAAGTATAAGGAGTGTTTTAGAGAGAATAATGGCATTAGACCAGTTCAGGTAAAAAATGGTACTGTCTTACACCATGGTAGTGATGGAGAAGAAAAAAAAAATACATAAAGTACATTTATATCTCTTCTTATTCTGTTACAACTATTGTTTTTTATTAGAGTGTACAGATGTTACTTTTAAAATATTCTATGATTCTGAGGAGCCATTTACATATATATCCTCTTGTATTATTTGTAACAACGTCGTATTTATCTCTGAATCGCACATTCTCTGCTGTCATCTTAAATTCCCAGGTTGTTTGATCTGATAAAACATTTATCTTTATCTTCCAAAACGTGACTAAATACTGTCCCCAAAGTCACATGATATTTCATATTTGTGCAAAGACGTTTTTGTGCTGAAAGATAAATAAAAATAAAGGCTTAGATATTTGATTTTGCTGATGTTAAAAATGATAAAGCAAAAGGAGAAGTAAACAGTTTAAGAAAATGTAAAATGTGTATTGTGAAAACAGACGTATCTGAAAAATGAATTGTTTAAGGGAAATACAGGTGTAAGAGGCATGCCTGAAAAATGCAAGAAGAAAGAGGATTAAATAAAAATATAAAGTTTTAACTATTGCCTACTCATAACAATACCATGATTTACATCATATTTTATATGTATATATATATATATATATATATACACACATATAGAAATGATGAGATTGTTATTTCAGAAAGCAATATAACCTAGTAGAAAATTTATTCAGTTAGAAAAGGGAAAATGAAGTTCTAATACTGATTTCAGTGCTTCAAGCAAGACATATAACCTCTTCGGGCATCAATTTCCTTACCTGTAAAATGATCAAATGTATCTCATGTGTAAATGTATAAAAATGAAATAATAGTTTTGAAAATGGTTTTGAGAAAATATGTGCAAGAGATTTTATAGTGACTCATTGTAGGGAGTGACTTTTTTTTAGGAGTCACAGAAATGCAGGGGAAACAAAATTCATTCCAACTAAACGAAAAAAAAATTTACTGGAATAGTAGGTTTTTAAGATTAGAAAAATAACCAATTTTATATGAAAACTATATCTGAACCCATGAAACTTCTATAGAATACAGGAATCCATAAAGTTATATATTTTAAAGTTTTGCAGTCAAAATAACTTCCTTAATATTTCTTATGCATTTCCCATATACATATGCTTCACACATGCTCCTTATTTTTCAGACAAGGGCAGTGTTTTCATTATATACATTTACATTGTTATTTTAACTATTTTCTAGGTCTGTCAATAAAATTTGGACTCACACATTGATAACGCGTTTGTGCAATTAAATTTTAATTCTCACTAGTAATTCTAGCTTTTTTGAATATACAAATCATCTAAATTTATTATAGTATTGCTGTAACACCTCATATACATCTTGAGACCATTTAGGCCCCAAAAGATTAGATTTAATATTCCAAGAGTCAAATTAAATAATTCTGAATTACTAGTCCGAATGGAAGACTCAGATAACTTCTGGAGTTTAAATATGCAAATAATCAAAATATATAGATTTCTTACTCTACCCTCCTGCTACTGAATGTTTCTTTAGGTTGCTGTTAGAAGCAGGGTTTACAGTGTGTGCTTCAGTTCCTGTTTATCCTCCTGTCAAGATGCTCATTAAAAGCAAAACAATAAAAACTCAGTGAGAACTAAGGGTGATAAAGTGCCAGCATAATTTGGAAGCTGGAAAGTATGCCCTTGAACACATATTAGTTGGCTTAGCGTGTAATGTGTAACATCTCTGTTGGTTTTCTCTCCTCACTGCTGTGTCAAGACACTGATAGAAGTGGGAGCCGGGAGGGCCAGAGACATACCATCACTTGAGTTCAAACCTCCTTCACCTCCACATCTGTTCAGTTATGTAGTTCTATCAGTACTGCTAGCAGGATAGACTGAGAGAATGAGATCAGCATCAGCTCTCCACCAGGAATGTAGGTGAATATGATACGAAAACAGAGGTGGCTGTCAGAGTGGACCGTGTGTCTTTTTCTAGCTTGACACTTGGTCTCTCGTAATAACCTTGCAGAATATTGGAGAAATCAAATTTATTGAAGGGATAGGATGGGAAAAGAGAATTACACTATTAGAGAGGAAAAGCACTTAAAATTATACACAGGTGCAGCATTCCCAACCTCTGTGCCGTAGATGTTAGTCATCGGCTGAGACCTCAGCAGCAGAGTAACCAGGCAGGAACTAGTGTAGCCCGAGACTCCGGGTCATCATCACAGGCCATAAGTACCTCCTTTTACCCTAGGGTGTCCTGCAAAAACGCTCATTTTCTGAGACTGTCATAACACCAACAAAAGGCGTTTTATTTTTTTTGTTTTCCACATTCACATATTGCTTGTTAAAAAAAAAAAAAAAAGAACAAACTGGTTACATAAGTTATAGTGCATTCATAGCATACCCTGGAATACAAACAGGGATGAAAACATTATTGAAGCAGCTCTGTATAAAGATATAGAAAGTATGTCAACATATATTTTTAGAATGCTGAAATGTACATGCATGCAGCAGTGCCATGTCTGTAAAATTAAGCAAGCACATAAGACACCAAAAGCTAATTTATAATATAAAACAAAACACTCAACTGTACACAGTATATGACTTTTGCCAAAGTTTGTAAATTAATACTTTCCAGAGAGTCTTTCAGAGAATACACTCAGTTCCCATCCTCAATCCCTGCCTTCGGGAGTGCTCTTTTCTAACTTCTGCCTCAGATTCTCCAGCCTCTATGAGGACAATCTACTCCCTGCAACCAAGGCTAGACTTACTCCCAACAGAAATACCTCGCTTGAGCAGGTATCACGAGATATGGGTTATCATTCTAGAAGAAGGCCCCCTGGTGGTAGATGTGGGGGAAGGCTTCTAATAGGTAATTTTGTGGTTACTTCGTATCCCTCCAAATAATATTTGTGGTGCGGGGAGATGGTTTCGACACACCTGATTTCACAGAAACATGTAAGTTCTAAGAATCACCTAGAAAATGGATTGTCATAGATAGGTTAAACACTGACTTGAGACACTAGATAAGATAAAAATAACAGAAAATAAGACACAGTGGTCTTGGCAAGCAAGCCCTCTGTGATTCAGAAGTCAGTAACATAAACTGCAGTGATCAGCTGGTATTACAGGAATCAATCAGTCTCCTCCAGGATGGGGTCATGCTCCTGATGTAGCATTATATAAGTGAAAAAAGTAATGACTAGGCCTCCTTTGCCATCGATTCCCAATCCCCTTCAAGAAACAATACTTATATCTCCAAATTACTGCAATGAAGTCACATTAAATGCATCTGCTCTCTAGAACTTTCTGATGTGATACTATAAAAAGTAGTTGGGTTGCCCATATAAGAATGAAGAAAATAAGTGGCTATAACTAAGATACGGCTTACATCATAACAGTACATGAAGTAGATGGAGTACAAATCTTAGCCTTTCTGCTTTTCAGTTCTTAGAAGCCAGTTTGCACTGATCCCAGTGCAGGAGAAGTTGTCCTGCAGTGAACATCATCATCCATCTCCTCCCCAAATATCATCCTGCCCAAACTAAAACTCCTCTCATCACACACATGCTGCCAAGGGAAAGTGAAAATTGGAAACTTGTAAGTGTTGCCCAATATTAATGTGCCTGAACAATCATATTTAATCCGTTCTCAGATCTATTACTTGTTCTCGCTACCAAAAAGAATGTTCTATTGTAACTATTTTGATTATGAACTTGCTTCTACTCAGAAAGTTCTATTATTACGAGAAAATGCTTGAAAATGGCAGAGTTTGTGGTGAAGTAGGGAGGCCTTTATAGTGTGCTCTAAGTTTCGTAAAAAATAGTATAACATGTTAAAACTTGTCCTAATAGACACTGGGAGATCACTTAGATACCATTTTAATTTAAGGACTGTGTGTGGCTTTCCCACAGCTCCAGTGCCATTTCTAGTAAAATGAGATTTTCATGAAAGACATTAAAAATCATGTTGCATTTAAATAGTGATATTGTTTCAATCTTTCATCAGGCTGGGTCATTTGCATTTAGAAATTTTGACATTCATATAGAACATTTTGTATCAAAAATGTCTACATTTGCTTCAATTCCAGAAACGAACTACTTTTCCATGCAAGTAGTTTCTCTCAAGCCAGCTAAGGTAATCACACATCTTCCTTTATTCTTTAAGACCACTGTGCCCTGAAATAGCTCCCCTGAAAGTCTGACATAGTTATAGAAAGATCCATAAAATGTCTTATTAAGGGATTTAACCTCACCATCATTAATATGTAAATATGCATTTCACTTGGGTTTAGAAATTAACCTATTATGCTTTTCCTGATACAGAAGGAGGTAGTCTGGAGAGATCTGAAAGAAATGCAAAGGCACAGTTAATTTATTAACAGAGTTCTCAGGACAGATTGAGGGAGAAAAGCAGCTACGGTTAAGCTTTCATTTGATGCAAGGCTAGCACAAGGACATTTGTGTCTAGAGGTAGAAGTAAGGAAATAGATCTGTAATAATTTTGCTGCTGATCTAATCTAAATACATGCTTCATTAAAGTGTCCTTCTGAAAAATTCACATTTCCTATAATAATAATTTACATTTATATTATTTTTTTATATTACAAAGCAATTTTACATATATTATGTCACTGAACTCTTACAATATTGTTTGTTAGAACAAGTTTTAGCTGTTTAACAAAGAGGAAACGGAGCTTAAGTGACCTGCCGTAGTTACGTACATATTAAGTTGAAGAACAGGGTCATGTGCCCTATGTCTTATGTTTTACTCAGTTTTTTTTTTTTTTTTTTTTTGCGGTACGCGGGCCTCTCACTGTTGTGGCCTCTGCCGACGCGCAGGCTCAGCGGCCATGGCTCACGGGCCCAGCCGCTCCGCGGCATGCGGGATCCTCCCTGACCGGGGCACGAACCCGCGTCCCCTGCATCGGCAGGCGGACTCCCAAACACTGCGCCACCAGGGAAGCCCTTTACTCAGTTTTTAAGTGTCATGCTATTGTCTTAGGAAAAACACTTGCTTTATGATTCTATAAAAAACATTTTGATACTCTTTGATACGTAAGATTCGTTAGTATGGTCATATACCAAATTTCTTTCAGTGTAGAACAACTAAATTGAGAAGAGTAAGAATAATATAATTTAAATTCCTAAAGGCAACATTTAGTAAATATCTAATAGAAATCAGATATACTATTAAAATCAACATGTACACACACAGCCTAAATTTTAAGATATACAAGTAGAGAACTGAAAAGTATATCTTCCACCTGCCTCTTGCTGCCAGCCAAAGAATCCCAGCCAATCACATCTCCCTAGAGAAGATATCCCAGCATGATTTCTGTTTTCCTGGCTTTTTTTTTTTTTTTTTTTTTTTTTTTGTGGTATGCGGGCATCCCTCTGTTGTGGCCTCTCCCGTTGCGGTGCACAGGCTCCGGACGCGCAGGCCCAGTGGCCATGGCTCACGGGCCCAGCCGCTCCGCGGCATGTGGGATCCTCCCAGACCGGGGCACGAACCCGATTCCCCTGCATCGGCAGGCGGACGCGCAACCACTGCGCCACCAGGGAAGCCCCTGTTTTCCTGCCTTTTATTTTTTACCACAAATGATTTCATCCTACACATGTCAGTTTCAGCCTTTCTCATATCATGTAAGCACACACACACACACACGTACTGTTCATTCCATATCAGCACAGAAAGATCTACCTTACTCATGTTAATGGCTGTGAGACTGTATAATAATTGAGTTGACCAGATGGACATTTAAGTTATTTCCAAATGAATCTTCTTGTACAGACATCATTTAGATGGTGTGTGAGTATGTCCATTGGACAGATTCCTAGAAGAGGAATTATTAGGCCAAAGGAATTACACATTTTCAATTTTGAGAAATACTGCCCAATTGCCTCTAAAATGGTTGTATAATTCTATATTTCCACTAGCAATGCATGCGAGTGCATGTTTTCCTCACACCCCCATGAATATATTGTGCCATTAATTTTTAAAAACTATACTAATATATTTATAATATGTCATAAAACTGAGGTTTAATTTGTATAACTGAGGTTGAGATTTTCCCCACATGCATCTGGTTTTCCCAATTGTTCACTGGACTATTGGTCTTTTCCCAGCTGATTCATATGAATGCTGGACATATTAAGAATATGAACTCCTTAACTGTTAAAAAGTTATCATTTTTTCCAAATTCTTATTTATCTTTTGTTTTGCTTGTAGAATTATTTTATATGTTGATATTTGTACTTTTATATTTTATTTCTTATATATTTTGAACTTTTTGTCGTTAAAACAAGCCTTCTCCAATACTGTAAAACTTCTTCCACAATTTCTTTTAGTTTAATACTTTGTATTTAATATCTATAATTTATTTTGGTGTAAAGAGTGAGGTATGTATCTCACTTTATTTTTTTTTCAGGTGGTTATTATTTATTATAATCCACCTTATAAAATCAACCAGTTTCTGCCACTTGAAATGCCACCATCATTGTGTAATAAATTCCCATACATTAACATTTTACTAACTAATAAAATTACATCACAATTCCTCTCTCCCTATCTTTCTATTATCAGTCTGATATTTTATATTGCTCTTTTAAAGGTATTCCTTACATAAAAATAATTATGTTTATTTAGGTATGCATGTTTATACTTATTTATAGTGTTGATACCACATAAGGCTTTGGGATCAAAATATGCTAAATTATTTTGGGATTAAATTCAACAAAATATAATTATGTTCCTCTGCCCACTTCCCCAAAATGTTAATATAGTTTAAAATAAATATGAAACAATATATACCTTATGAATAAAAATAAAATCAGTTTTTAAACAGATGATAAACAGGTTTATTATTTTAGATTCAGTTATTATAGGTAATACTTCATTTCACTTCAAACTTTCTAAGAGCTAAAGCAAGGAAGGGAACATGCTGAATGTGTAAGTATTATTTTATGATGAAGGAAGTTTTTTTTCCTAGAAATTAATTCTAAGTAGAATATATGGAACCCATACAAGGGATGCCAAATAGTATAAATAAGTTAACCAAACCTTTCCAAAAAATAGATGTTCAGAAATATTTCCAAATGGATCATTTTTATGTTTCTGCGGTACGTAAGTTGAGGAATGAATATTAAAGAATGCATCAACAAACGTATTTCTTCAGGCAAGGAGGTAGCATTAATAGACATGTCACTTACTGATAATAAAAAGACAGTATCCCCTTTAGACTTTGTTTCTGAAAAACAAATAATATGATCATCTGTTAAGTATAAAATTGTGATGACATTCAAAGGGTCTATGATGTTTGTTGATGATTTAAAACGTAAAACCATCAGGTGTTCTTCATCAGTCAAAGGGTAATTTTATTTCTACAGAGTGAGCAATAGACCTGCCTCTGGTACTTTCTCAAAGATTCACTGAATTTTCTTGCACAAATATTTAATTTGATTACCAGAATACAAAAGAAACAATTTTGTCTAACAAAGTTGTCTAACAATTTTTGTTTTGGAGAGTTTGTCATTAGCTATCTTTTACTGGCTACCTATAAGGTGATACCTAGTGTAGCACTGTATTTTGAGTTGAGCTTTGTCTTTGTAAGTCTATTAATATTAAGTATAAAATGTATCACCAGGCAGATGCATGAATTGTGCTGTTGGAAAACTTAGTATCTCCTATTTAAATTTTGAAGGTTATCTGAGAAATTCAACTTTTAATTTTTTTTTCATGGCTGGTATTGAAATACACAGGCATTAGAAAACAGGTCTAATTGTTTTTTTATTAATTTATTAATTTATTTAATTTTTATTTTTTTGGCTGCGTTGGGTCTTTGTTGCTGCGCGTGGGCTTTCTCTAGTTGCGGTGAGCAGGGGCTACTCTTCGTTGTGGTGTACGGGCTTCTCATTGTAGTGGCTTCTCTTGCTCAGGAGCACGGTCTCTAGGTGTGCGGGCTCAGTAGTTGTGGTATGTGGACTTAGTAGTTGTGGCTCATGGGCTCTAGAGCACAGGCTCAGTAGTTGTGGCACATGAGCTTAGCTGCTTCGCAGCATGTGGGATCTACCCGGACCAGGGCTCAAACCCATGTTCTCTGCATTGGCAGGTGGATTCTTAGCCACTGCACCACCAGGGAAGTCCCAGGTCTAAATGTTTCTAAGACTATTTCTGATTCTAAACAGTAAATTCATGTCTTTGACATAAAGAAGTATACTTTGTTGTCATTTCCAGTACAAGACAGCTTCCAAGTCATCTAATAGCTACCTTAAAGGATCCAACTATAGTTAAGGTATAGGAGATGTAGGTTACATTCCTTTGATTACCATGGTTTGGAATTAGAATTTTATTTGTTAAAATATTTCCTTATGCTTATTCTAGCTGCCCAACCAGGAAGCAGACGGTGTTACAACATTTGTGGTCTTGCATCTTTACTGAGCTGGTACAGTGTTATGGTAGATGATTTCTATCTGTGGCTTTGTAATTTTGTGACAGTAGATTTTCCCTTTAAAAAAAACAACTGTACTTATATTCCCCTCTAAGGTAATTCTGTCAGTGTAGTTACATCATAGAAAGTACATTTGATGAGATTTGGAGGACTCTTTAAGAATAGATCCCAACATATTCTTGCAGTGCAGATACCTTGGGAGACAAGTTAGTAAAAATGAAATAATTATTTATAGTCCAAAGACTTAATGTGAATTTCTGTATCAAATCAAAGCATATCAATAATTCTCAACGTAGAATAAAAGAGAGGAGAGGGATTTATATATAAAGAAAATAATCAGATTTTAAAATTCCCATTTAGTTATCTAAATGGTCTGCCTGTATCGATTGTGTTCAGCTACTTAAAATGTGTAATTCTACCCCAAAGGTAATTAGTCCCTATAATTTACTTAAACAATGTACTTTTTTCTTTTTTCCTTTGCGGTACGCGGGCCTCTCACTGTTGTGGCCTCTCCCGTTGCGGAGCACAGGCTCCGGACGCGCAGGCTCAGCGGCCATGGCTCACGGGCCCAGCCGCTCCGCGGCACGTGTGATCCTCCCGGACCGGGGCACGAACCCGTGTCCCCTGCATCGGCAGGCGGACTCTCGACCACTGCACCACCAGGGAAGCCCAAACAATGTACTTTTAATCAAGATTTCAGTCTCACTTGATGTTCCTGAAATAATGTGGAAAGTAAAATGGAAAATTAGAACATTTATTCCACATGGAGCAATGTAGGGGACACTAAATAAAAGACTTCAAAGCCCCTTTTATATAACTAATTACTTTGAATGAAACAAATGTCAAATGTGAGAGACATATAAATAGAGATGCAGAAAAATGTTTATTTTTGTTTCTGTTGTTTATTATGACAGAGAAGAGATTTTAAACAAAAAGGAATAAAATCAAATACTTTAGAAAAATAGAGAGTACTAAGAAGTAATTGAAAATAGCTTTGCTTATCCATGAGAGTTACTTGGTAGGGCTTTCAGTCTGAGGTGGGAAAGTAAGAGATTGGCAGGATGAGGCATGGGCGGGTGGGGTGACTGGTGGATGACTGGCATCTACAAGTCCGGGGCCTATTCCAGTGCAGGGTTAATACTGAAATGCAGCGGAGCTTTACTTTACCAGCACATACTGTAGGGTAGTATTGATTTAAAGTTACTTTAACTCAGGTCCATGTCAAGGTGGATAATGACTAGTACAGAAAAACCTTATTGGATAGTATTTTCTTGGATGATAACCGGGGAGTAGTTTACCTATTTTTTGGCCACAAGGCCTCTCAACTCTGTAAAGGTGTGGCTGGAGGTCACTGCTTGCTTCTAAGCAAGTTCATTGCTTCTACTCAATTTACTCAATTAAATCTGATCTTTCTTTGGGATCAAATTAGTGAGCAGTTGGTAATAAAAATACTGACCAGGTGATAGATGGATAGCCAGTGAAGAGAAGAGATTACCTGAAAAAAATAGAAAGAGGGACTTCCCTGTTGGCACAGTGGTTAAGAATCCACCTGCCAATGCAGGGGACATGGGTTCGACCTGTAGTCCAGGAAGATCCCACATGCCGTGGAGCAACTAAGCCCCTGCACTACAACTACTGAGCCTGTGCCCTAGAATCCAGGAGCCACAACTACTGAAGCCTGTGCACCTGGAGCCTGTGCTCCTCAACAAGAGAAGCCACCGCAGTGAGAAGCCCGCCCACCGCAACGAAGAGTAGCCCCGCTCGCCGGAACTAGAGAAAGCCTGCGCGCAGCAACAAAGACTGAACGCAGCCAAAAATAAATAAATAAATAAATTAAAGAAAAAACAGAAAGAAAATACAAAAATATTATCTCTAAGAAGTTAATTATACTTCATGAAATAACTACTTCTTAAAATCTGTAACTGTCTGAAATAAGAGCGATGCCTTTCTGTGTGACTTTGGGGTATCTTTTGTATAAATCACAATCTGCTTTATGTGTCCCTAAGAACACGTACTTTGGTAATTAAATGTGGCAGTAGGACTATACAAATGGGAAATATTTTCACAGTTAATGATTAGTTTACAAAAGTAATGATTATATTTTAATTACTTTTTGAGTGAAGTTCCCATATTTTAGCTTTAAGTGGGATATGTGTGTGTGTGTGTGTGTGTGTGTGTGTGTGTGTGTGTGTGTGTCTAACAGTGCTTTTCTATGATGTACAAAAATCATTTGGTATGAAGCGTCTGGTCACTGTCCATATTTTCATAGCATTAAATCATAGCCAATCACTGAAGCCACTAGCTGGCAGTTACCACATCACCTTTTAAGTTTAGAGTTCTTCTTCATATGCTGGAGGGTCTCAGAATAACCACAGTTTTCAGTTGGATCCAGAAGAATTACTGAGGTCCTCACATTAAACAGGTAGATGCCAGAATTTCAAAAACCATACGTGGACAGTCAAGTGCTTTTCTCAGTGTGCTACATAAGTCAGCCACAGGCTAAACAGTCCAATCTTTTTATGTTACAAACATTTTCTAAACTGGACTCTTCTGAGAGTGGAAGAAGTCACTGCTAGTAAGTATGCTGGGACACAAGCATCATGAGGGCTTATCGCAGGCTAACTAGAACTTGAAACCACCTTACTTACCAGGGAACTGCTAGTTGTCTGCTTCTGTTTTGAGAACTTAAATATTGGCTTTGATATTTATATTGATCTTTAAAGCAGGAAATTTACCACATGCCAATTTCTTTGGATGAAATGTAGATTCACCATTTAGAATCATGCCTCATCCTTTCACACCATGTGTCCTATCAACGTCCTGCCCGCTTTTTTATGTTGATTGATAGAAAACCCCAAACAACATGTTTTTACTAATATTTTAAATAAGAGACTTGAAACAAGGTAATAGGACCTCTGAAAAGCCAGGCCTTAAAAAGCATAAAACTGCAAGTTGCTTTGTTGTTGGTCTTCATCACTAAAATGATGTTGATGATGACCAGGTTTGCGGTCATCTTGCGGGTGAATGTCATATGCCAAGTGCCGTGCTGTGTGCTTTTCATATATTAACATCATCTTTCCAACAGCACTATGAATCATCCACATTTGCTTTATTTTACAAAAAAAAAAAAGTCAGGCATAGATACGGTTAATTAATTTGCCAAAGCAGCCCAGCTAGTCACCCAGTGGAAGCTTATGCATTCAAATTGGGATACAATTCCAAACTCCATGCTCTTTTCAGTAAACTACACCACCTTCTTGTAATCTTTATTAGAAATATTATGATTCCTTCTGACACAGCAGTGTGGTCAGCCTGTTTCCATGGCTGAGCTTTATATTAGGGGATTAGTGAGGACACACATGGGGTCATCAGGAAGCAAAACATGATGGTCATTTGCTGATGCATCAAGGAGAATGTCCACATTACTACCAACATAATAAAGCCCCATGTAGCTAATCCACAGCAAATAATATTGAGAGGAGACAATACATCATGGAAATTGATGTGGGATTGGAAGATAAGAAATTCTTAGTAGTTGCTTTGACAGCCTGAAATTCTCATGGAGTTTTGAAATTGAAAATTGTTTTACACTGTTTAATCTTGTTTAAAGCATAAAGAGGATAACACTAAAAACTTCTCTTGAGAAGTAGCTGAGTTTTGAAGCTTTGCTACTTAGAACTGGTAACAGTGGAAGATACAGGGTTGGGAAAGTTGAGATTTGTATGTGAGCAGAGTAAAGAGAACTGAGCTTTGGGATAAGCCAAAAGGTGAGACCACAGAGGGAGCTAGCAAGGTGATGGAGGGCTTGGCCTGACATGCCAACTTCAGCAGGTCCAGCCAGCAGTTTGAAGGGCAACTTCCAAGGACACTACACGGAAAAAAAGATAGCTCAACTCAGCGCCTACAGATTTGGTGATGGTTTGGTCACGAGTTCTGAGTTTCAGAGGTAAAATCAATACTGCTGCACTCGGCAGTGATGTGTTCTAACACATGACCAACAGCAGCAGAACTTTTAGATAGAAAAGAGATGAGTCTGGCCCATGGCTATTAATAGCCAAGGAATGGTTGAAAGTAAAAGCATTTTTATAAATCAGTAAGAAAAGACAAATTTAGGTTAAATGTTCTTTGAATGCATATTAAACATGCATTACATTCTCAAATGGCTACTTGGACCAGGCAAGTAATATATGAATAAAGTGAGCCAAGATAAGAAAAATAGCAATTGCTGGCATTTATGGTAAACTGATGTCTACTAGTCATGGCTAAAAGAGTGGTCATTACATCCAGAAGATTCCTGTCTTGTAAGATGTGGATTCCGTGTTGCCAAATAGTATACTTTTTCAAAAGAAGCCAGGTTACTATATGAAATTTCCTGATTTTTAAATGTGAAATTATTCAGTTAAAATATATTGCAGAGGTAAAAACAGAACACTACGACCCACAACAGTCATTGCAATAGAAATACATTTGCTGAATGAATTTGTCTCATAGGCTGCCAGTTTAAGACTTCTGATCAAATTTTTGAAATTATCTTTGGGAGACCGGGTAAGGGAGGATTCAATCTGAAAGGAGCCACGTGGCATTTTGTATGAGAATGTATATACTTCAAAGTGACTGAGTCCGAGTGTGCACTCAGAATACAGCCCAAAGGAGAAAGAAAACCTATAAGAAAACACATTAAGGTTACTACCCATAGAAGGAAAAATCACTCATTTGCTATCATGCAGACATATACGCAAAAGATTGCTGTCTATAAGACCAAATCAGCCTATAAGACTAAATCAGAAAGAGTAAATAAAAAGAACAGAAACAAAAATAAGAGAAATATAACAATTTTTCAATTTCTTATCAGACAAGGATTAGAAACCCAGTGATAATGATAAAGCAAAAAGATAAAACAACTTCCATATGTATCACATAGCAAATGTGGGTATTAGTCACAGTTTCACATTAAACTGCAGATTTTATAGATGTATTAGCTGCAATAAAATTTGCTTAATCTTAGCACTGGTTGTGATTTATGTTTTGTTTAGGTAAATTCCTGAGCTCTCTGTGCCTAAATTTCTTAATTAATTAATAAAAATAACAGAAATAGTTTAGCTCATGTGCTTGCTTTGAGAAATAGGTAAATGTAATATTATGTTTTAAAACCATATTAGGCATTATAAATATTTAATGTCTACTGGTGATTTTATTTTTGGAGAACATAGCAAATGCCATATGAGAAATGTAAGTATAGCTATTGAAGTATAGCTTCTTTTGTGTCAGTGACAAAAGAAGATTAGTCTTTTTCTCTGGGAGGTTGGAAATAGCCTGGCTGAAAATATCATTGCATACCAAATTAGACTATAGATTGTATTTCTGTCAGTGAATGTTTCCCTTGGTTGTTGTCTGAGTAAAACAAATTGGATGTAGGTTCAAGGTACATCATTCAGGTACCTTTTTTCAACAGTAATTAGGGTCTTACTTGAAACAAGATAATTACATTTAATATAATCTTAAAAGAGGCCCCAAGGATTCTTTTCCTTTGCTGAATGCATAAGAAATGGAACAAACTGACTTTCCTGACCACTGAAGTTAAAGAGAACTAGGAACAGAAAAGAATGATGAATCTAAAATTTAGTCTCATAAGACTGATCGGGATGAAATTTAATTTTATCCATTTATTCTTACAGAGCCCTCAAGGGACTTTTGTCCAGCAAAAGTGGTACGTGGCACATGGTAGGATGTTCCATAAAGACCCATCCAAAGATCTGTGTTGGTCTCCAGCACCAATGACTCATTCAGTGACCAGCCCAGCCTGTCTTTACACCAGACTTCCAACCAAATGAGAGCCAGACACACTCATCCCCTTGGCTCCAGTTCACTCAGAAAGAAAAGCATATGTCTGGGTATCACATTGTATTCAATGCCAGGATAAACAGGACATCACTCCCAACTCAAAATGAAACTCAGTAATGTCTGACCCAAACCAGGCTGGCTGTAATAGGTAAATAAATTCACTACCGGTCTAGGAACTAGGTTAGTTGATACACAAAGATTTTAGGAGTAACATCATAAAACTAGAACAGAAGAGGTATTGAAGGAAAAAAGGAGTTTGGGAATTATAAATGGACAGATATTGCTAATAATGATCAAGAAGAAAAATTCTAGTAATTTTCAGAAGTGAGCAATCTTCCCTATTTCAATTATTTCTAGAAACTGAATCTAGATGAAGTTTGGAATATGCTTTACACCATAAAACGCATATATTTAATTTGTTTTTATTATGATTTCTCTATTGTTTAGTGTAAGAAAGTCTTGCTAAATCACTCCACTAGTGTCTAATTAAGTCACATTCCATGATATGTTTTAGTCTGTATCCTACCAAAAGAAATAAAATGAAAAAAAATTTTGGATCAAATAAAAACTATTTTAATTATTTTAAACTTCACTCTACCAATTTCTAAAATGAATTCACAAATTTATATACAACTTATTTCAGTGGCCACTGTAGCTTTAGCTTATTTTATTTAAAAATACTTATTTTATTTTAAATTAATTATGATTTTAATTAATATTTAAATATGTTCATCTTTAAAGATACTTAAATATACCAGTGCTCATATTTCCTTTCTTTACATAGGTATTTCAGACACATTTCTCTGCACTGAAGTGACTTTGAGCACATAAACTGTTATTTTGTGCTTTCAAAACGTGGCATAGCACATGACCCTTTTTAGCTGAATATTTCTCAAGCAGTAAGCCTGTCACATGTCACACATGTACTAGGACACCTCATGGGTAAAATCATGATGCTCTGTGAGGGATAATGCCCAAGAATGTAAGGCTTATAAGAGTGTGGACTTGATCTGTCTTGTTCTCTGTTGTTAATCTCTCTCATGGAGATTAAGGCTTATTTCACAGTTAGTGTTCAAAAATACATGTTGAATAAATGAATCAATGTTTCTTTTTTTTTTTTTTAAAAGATATCGCAAGTATAAGGGTGGTAACAGTAAGCACTGAAATCTAGTTGGAGAGGCCTCTAATAGAGGTCGGGAAACATCGGTCTCTTTTACTTACTATGAACGTATAGTCAAACCAGTATTTAAGAATGAGGTAGGGAATTCCCTGACGGTCCAGTGGTTAAGACTTCTCGCTCTCAGTTCAGGGGGCCGGGGTTCGATCCCTGGTCAGGGAACTAGATCCCGCGTGCAGGAACTAAAAATCTTGCATGCCTCAACTAAGACCCGGTGCAGCCAAATAAACAAACATTAAAAAAAAAAAAAAAGAATGAGGTAAACCTTGACTGTCCACTGAGCTTGGCCCTGTCAGTATTTTTAGGTGACTGAGATGTCTTCAGACCTAATGTGCTCTAAAAATTATTAATACCTTGCAATGGTATACGCCACCTATTGATAACTTTGACGTCTTCATTATTCACAACACTTTTGCCTAGGCTACCAAGGTCTGTATATTTTCAGTGTTTTGAAGGTGACAACAGTTTGAAGACTATGGAAAATAAATACATATATTTGGGAGAGAAACATAATCCTAAGTTTAGATATATGAGACAGGTCTATATTTCTCACCAATAGCATTTCCTGATTGTCTCTAATTCCTGTCCAACTTGAAGTTCCTTAATGTAGAGTAATTATTTGCTTAGACAGTGGTGAGGCTCTTGCCTTCAGACATATTTAGAAGTACCATAACTTTTACTCTCTTAGCATAATGTTAGTTCCATGTGTGGTTAAAAAAAAGTGCATAATGTAGTCTGTTTTTATGAAGATCACAATTTTGTTTGCTACAAGGAAAAAAAATTAGAGATAGCTGTACTTGGTAAAAATGTACTAGAAATTATGAAAACTCATATTAGTACTCTGAAACCTCAGAGCAGTATTATATGGTTAGGGTCTAAATCTCAACTCACTTTTCTAAAGATGTCTTTAGTTGGCAAAGCTAGATAGTTGTATTATGTAAAGTCTTCTTGGTCTACTATTTTTGGGTTAAATTGAGAGTGATATTAATGTTGGAAAGAGAAAAGTACTCCCCCATCCCCCCAAAACTCAAGTGCCTTTAACCTAAACTAATGCCACATAAAGGAGCTTCAGTTATACAAAACAGAGTTTAGATGCAGAATCTACTTTTACATGAAAACAGGGCAAATGTACTAGAGTCTTCTTCCGTCACTGCTACTTCAGTGGAACAATGGAAAGCTCAGGGGCTTTTAAAAAAATATTTATTTATTTGGTCGAACCGGGTCTTAGTTGCAGCAGGTGGGCTCCTTAGTTGGCGGCAGGCGGGCTCCCCCAGTTGCGGCTTGCCGGCTCCCTGGTTGCAGCACGTGGGCTCCTTAGTTGTGGCTCGCTGGCTTCTCAGTTGCGGCACGTGGGCTCCTTAGATGCGGCTCTCGGGCTCCCCAGCTTTGGCACGCGAACTCTCATTTGTGGCATGCGCGTGGGATCCAGCTCCCCGACCAGGGATCAAACCCAGGCCCCCCGCATTGGGAGCTGAGAGTCCCAACCACTGTGCCACCAGGGAAGTCCCAAGAACAAGGACCTTTGAATGAGATGAATCTGGACTTGAGTCATGTTTTGTGAATTAGGGCAGGTTTTATGAGCATACCAAGCTTCCATTTCTTAACTATAAAATGGCTTACTAACCTCACCACAGAGTATTGTGAAGATTAAATAAGAGTGTGCGTGTGAAAGTGCTCAGCAATTAGATCCTCAGTAAATGTGAGGTCTAGACTTCTACTGCTCTCGTAGTTGTTTCCACAGAGTTTAACAAAAATTAATTTCATTTCATGTGTTAGTTTTGTCTCTCTATTGATTTAAATTACCATTGAGGAAATAGCCAACAGGTACATAAAAGATGTTCAGTATCATTAATCATCAGGGAAATGCAAATCAAAACCACAATGAGATATCACCTCACACCTGTTAGAATGGCTGTCATTAAAAAAATGAGATAACAAGTGTCATCTAGGATGTGGAGAAAAGGGAACACTTGTGGGACTTGTGTAAGCCACTGTGGAAAACAGTATGGAGGTTCATCAAAAAATTATAAATGGAATTATGATCCAGGAATTCCACTTCTGGGTATATATATATATATATATATATATATATATCCAAAGGAAATGAAATGATATCTCAAGATATCTGCACTCCCATGTTCATAGCAGCATTACTCATAATAGGCAAGAGTGGAGATAACCTAAGTGTTCATTTATGGACGAATGTGTCACCAATCAGTGTCCTTGGCCTCCTTAATCAATAGAAATGGATTCTTATCAATTCTCGTGTGTCCTTAATTCTACTGATTAAGGACAGATGAGAAATTCAGGCAAGGCTTTCTTGGGACTCCGGCTTCAGCACAAGGGAGTGACAAGTAACAGGTGCTCACTCCCTGAGGGGGTGAGGGGACGGCTGTGTCCAGGGGTCCCGCCGGAGGGGGCCTGGGTGGCCTGCTCACCCCTTGGTGGCGGCGTGTGCAGGGCGCGAAGTTGCCTGCTTGTGCTCCCAGCTCCTCAGAAGTGGCAGTTGGGGTTTTGGTCTTTTTGTATCTTGTTGTTCATAATTTGTCCCAACTGCACATGAATGCAGGTATTTTTAGTCCCTTACAGTTTCTTTGTATTTTGTTGCTCAAGGAGATGTTTGTCCAGGTGCAAGCACTGCAGCAAAGTGTCTCAGGTTCCGGGTCCCAGCCTGCCTCAAATGGATACAGAAAATGTGAAATTATATATATAGTATGTTATGTATATGTAGTGGAATTATATATACATATATAATGGAATTGTACCCATACATAAAAAGGAAGGAAGTCTTGCCATTTACCACAATCTCTACAGACCTTGAGGGCATTATGCTGAGTGATATTGAAACAGAGCAGGACCCTATGGTCCTTACCCGCCATGTCCTCCACCTGCCTTTTGTCTGTAGAAGAACTTTAGCCAAAGCATAAGTTTAATCAGAGAAGTGAGAAAATGCAGAAACAAAGGAAAACAGTCAAAGGAGACCAAATAATAGTTTAGTCATTAAGCAAAGTCAAGGACCTCTAGTTCCTCCTCAAGGGCTATAGATCATATCCTGAGCCGTATCCTGTGAGCTGTCTTGTAGATACTGAAACCCATACCAGGTGGAAGAAGTTAACTATGTGATGACCCGGCTGTAGCCATGACGTAAACTGCCACAATTCTGAGAACTGGCCTCAAAAAAATGGAAACAAACTGACCCTGGAACTAAAGACTAAATAACTGTATTTAAAACAATCAAGATGACACTGATTAGACCACTGCATGACCAATTTCAAGATGACTGTCAGAGCTGACTGTGCTGTTTCTGCATGTAGCCCCCTCCCTCCGTCTATAAAAGCTCTTCGGCTCTTGCCCATTGATTGTCAGTGGCGGGGGAGTCAGCCTTTGGACAGGAGTCCGCCCGTTTCTGGCTTCCGAAATAAAGCAAACTTTCCTTTCCACCAACCTAATGGTGACTATAGTTAACAATACTGTATTATACATTTGAAAGTTGCTAAGGCAGTAGAACTTAAATGTTCTTCCCATAGAAACGAATGTGTTAACTAACCTCATACACATGTATATGTGTATCAAATAATCACATTGTACACCTTAACCTTATATAATATTATATGTCAATTATATCTCAGTAAAGTTGGAAAACATATAATTGAGGATAATGATAATGTTTTACTCTTCTCTTTTTTTAAAAAATTTTTATTTATTTATTTTTGGCTGTGTTGGGTCTTCGTTTCTGTGCGTGGGCTTTCTCTAGTTGCGGCGAGCGGGGGCCACTCTTCATCGCGGTGCGCAGGCCTCACTGTCGCGGCCTCTCTTGTTGCAGAGCACAGGCTCCAGACGCGCAGGCTCAGCGGCCATGGCTCACGGGCCCAGTTGCTCCGCGGCATGTGGGATCCTCCCAGACCAGGGCTCGAACCCGTATCCCCTGCACTGGCAGGCAGGTTCTCAACCACTGCGCCAGCAGGGAAGCCCTACTCTTCTCTTTAATACGAGTATTCAGTCCGTTACAACAGTGTGGTCTGGAAACATTACTTACTAGCTTGAGAAACAGACAAGTTCTCTCATCTGCTGACTGATACTGTTTCATCTATACCTATCTATTTATCATCTATCCATTTATCTCAGATTTTTTATACCATGATATAAATATGTGTACTTCAGCATTTTTGTATTTATTGTGAAATTTGGTATTTTATTCCTTAAATACTTGAACAAAATCACAGAAGTGCTATATATAGTAGAGGCTCATGATTGTAGCTCATTAGATAAACACTTAAGTTTCTTTTCACAATGATTAATTCATTCAAATAAATTATAGAAGAAAACATGTATATTTCTTCTGAAAACACAATTAGAATCAAAATTCAAGTTCTAAGCTGATAACATTCTCATTAATAACAATAAAGCCAACAGCACTTATTTAACCAGAAAAGCAATTGACTTATCCCAGAAAGAATTATTTGTTGGGTTTAAATATCTCTTCTCACATGCAGCAACTTGTAATTACTCAGATAAAGAGGCTTTCAATTTCCATTTATAAAAATATAGCTGTATAGACTGTTTAAAGAAAACAAGTAACAACAGTATAGTTTTATGGTGAGGATTTCAAAGCGATTTTAACAAAGTTCCATCACAGATAAAGTTCAAAGTGATAAATTCATGTTCCTGATGACATAGATTTCTAGAAAGGGAGGTAAATCCAAGGTCTGTATACATAATCATGGAATGATAATGTGCTAAAGAACTCCTGCCCTGTAACCCCAAAGAAACGCAGCATCCTAAATGGCTAAATTCACATATGGTGAAGAGCAGAGGATGAAAAGATATTGATCACAAAACAGTTACCAACACTCTCTTTCACCCCCCATCAGAAAAAGGAGTAATCCACATTTACCAGACAGTCATGGAATTTTTTTAAAAAGCAAGGTTTTTTTCCCTTTATTTACAACTGCAATTAAAAAAATTTCTGGAAGGATGAATATGTGTATAAGAATGTTTTATCAAACATATGATATTTATAGTGAAATGGAAACAAGTAATCTTGATAGAATTTAGAAGTTAAGGGTTTTTTTTTATTGGAGTATAGTTGATTTACAATATTGTGTTAGTTTCAGGTATACAGCAAAGTGATTCATTTAGACATATATACTTTTTCAGATACTTTTCCATTATAGGTTATTATAAGATATTGAATTCCCTGTACTATACAATAAGTCCTTGAATCTATTTTATATATAGTGGTGTGTATCTGTTAATCCCATACATTTCTAAGTTAGAAAAAAATCATCTGGCTTCTGTGATAATATAACTTCTATTTATTCTCATTTTCTTTTCTGTCTTCTTTGTAGACTACCCAGTGTACACACTGATGTTGCCCAGGTGTGCTACTTCCCTTGACTACTTGCTCATCCCATTCTGTGGATTTAACTATCACTTTAGCCATATATATGAATAGACAGATGAGAGAGAGAGAGAGAGAGAGAGAGAGAAAATATCAGAATCCAGAGTCTCTGTAAGTATCATTCACAATGTTGGATATAATCCTGTGTTACTGGATATACAAAGAAACATTAAAATGTGACTAATACTCAAAAGGCAATCAATGCACGACTCTGTATTATACTAAAAACCACTGAAATGAACACGTTAAATGGGTAAATTTTAGTTATGTGAATTATATCTCAATCGGGCTGTTAACAGCAATAGGCAGTCAATGGAGCTCAGCTCTGAGATGATCCGTGTGGAATCAGCAGACAAGATTTTAGAAGGATTTGTAGTTACTAGGCTCTGCTCTGTAAAGAGAAATGTATGTGTAATGAATAAACACATAAATCTCTGCAGAAAAACTGTAACGTTAAGTACCAAATGGAAATTATAGAAAAAATACCTATGGAGATAGATATGTACGTCTAAATCTATGTCTATGTATGTATACATGTATGTATATACCTATATCTGTATATCTACCTATATTATAATTTTCAGCCAGGAGTTTCCACTTGAGATTTATTTTAGTAGTTACAAGTGTCATTGGCCATCTTCCCTTTGTCCCGTATGCACCTGAACTCAACATATTTAAAACTGAGCTCAACATCTGCTCTAAGACTCCACCTCCTGCCACACCTCTGCCGAAGCCAATGATAACAGATTACACTCATCCAACCAGACTGGAAACCTGAGATTTTCCTTTGATCTCACATTCCTCTTCCCCACTCACATCTAAACATCACTCAGTGCACACAGATTTTATTTCCTTACCTATTTCCTTTCTTCTCCATCACTACTAGATCCAGCATGGATAATTGGGAAAAAAATCTCTTTTGTCCTCTACTGTCTTTGGTCTTATTTTATTTTTTTAAATTAATTTTTACTGGAGTATAGCTGATTTACAACGTTGTGTTAGTTTCCGGTGTACAGCAGAGTGAATCAGTTATACGTATACATGTGTCCACTCTTTTTTTTTTTTTTAGATTCTTTTCCCAGATAGGCTGTTACAGAGTACTGAATAGAGTTCCCTGTTAGTTATCTATTTTATATATAGTAGTGTGTATATGTCAATCCCAATCTCCCAATTTATCCCCAGAGGGAACTCGATGATGGTGTAGTGGTCAAACTTGTTTCTCCTGTTAACCACAATGAGCCCCTTCAACAACGTGGATTAGTCTTGCCTGCTTTTGTATTTAGAGAGATGCACTCACCTGGGGTGTATTTTTCTACCTTTCCATTCAACACTGTTTGTAAGATTCATTCATATTGTTGGATGCCGTTATAGATCTTCATTCTCCTTGCTGTCTGGTGCTCTAATGTGTGAATATGTCACAGATTATTTATCCGTTTTCTGTGGCTGGGCATGTCACAGTTGTTATTTTGCTTTTATTTTTTTTTTTATTTTTTTATTTTTTTTTTTGTGGTATGCGGGTCTCCCCCTGCTGCGGCCTCTCCCGTTGCGGAGCACAGGCTCCGGACGCGCAGGCCCAGCGGCCATGGCCCACGGGCCCAGCCGCCCCGCGGCATGTGGGATCCTCCCAGACCGGGGCGCGAACCCGGTTCCCCTGCATCGGCAGGCGGACGCGCAACCACCGCGCCACCAGGGAAGCCCTATATTCATTTTTTCAAAATGTTTTCTGACGATCCCATGAACTC
The DNA here is from genome assembly GCF_002837175.3 of Physeter macrocephalus. Lineage (NCBI taxonomy): Eukaryota > Metazoa > Chordata > Mammalia > Artiodactyla > Physeteridae > Physeter > Physeter macrocephalus. The sequence continues at coordinate 104,757,538 of NC_041233.1, read as the reverse complement.
CTTAAACTCAGAGAATATGGCTTATTCATCCTTGTATTTTCAGAACTGCAAATTGAGCCTGAAATGTTAGGTGATCAATAAATGAAATGAATGAAATGATGCTGCAGAGAAGGAGAGACAAGTGGAATTGTCAACAGCAATAACAGAGAAGTGGTCATGATTATTTTCAAGAGGGGATGAGAAGCTCTGTCTTGGGAAGTTGATACTGAAATACTGAAATGGCAATAGATTTTTTTATAGCATTTCCTGAGGACCTAAAGAGCATGAATTGATGTTGAAATAGAACAAAAAGTTCAGTTAGTGTAATATCTTTGGAATGCTTTGAATTGCAGTCTCTTTATATACAAGAATCTGAACCTGGGCCATCTGGGACTTATAAAGAATGAAGGTATGGTCCCCTCACTTCTGAACAACTTTGTAACCATGCACCACCTTTGGGAAATAATCATCTTTTGAGAAGATCTGTTTTATGACTGAGGTACAGAGAATACAAGTGATTCTCTCAATTGCTTAATAACAAAACTAAAACAAAAATCTTATTACCAATCAGACTTATTTTCTCTAAGGAAAATAACCCTTTCTCCCAGTGCTTCGTGTGGAAGAAAATAGAAGTGAACTAACTGTTGTATTGATTCAATACGTAAATAAAACATGGAATGATTTGGCTACAGAAAACGCAGGTGTGAGGATTAAGTTCCTCTTATAAAGAAAGGTGATGTCTTGACAGTGGCTTGAAATATTTCTCTTGAGAAAACTTTACAAAAAAACCATACTACCTTTTGGCTGGTATTTAAAAAAAAAAAACTGAAAATTGGTATATAAGTAAAATTAGGTGCATATGTTTCTATTTTCCTTTGAAAATATATCCCAAGCTAGAAAATGGTGATTTAATAATATTAGGCTATATCTATCGAATTTAATCTAATCTATCTATATGTGTGTATGCACACATTATTTATGTATCAGTGATTATCCCTTTACTTTTCTATTTTCTTATGCTACTCTTTTATTTAATAACTTATTTTGAACTTTAAAAGACTAAAGTTTTAGAACTTCTTTCAATGAAAGTCTCAAGATTATTACCCTAGTTATTCTAATAAAAATGAAGAAAACAAGGCACCTTAGAAGACTGACGATAATAGCCATTATATAGCCACAAGAAAGGAAAGGTGATAGCAAAATATCTTATAGAATTAATAAAGTTTAACTAGTATTTCATGTTATACTAAAGGCATTCCACTTAAAATAAAATTAAATGGCTCAACTAGCATAAAAATGCCACCAAAGTTGAATAACAAAATGTAAGAGTCAGATTCATTAGAGGTGGTTTGGGTCTTAAGAGTTCAATTCCTGAGCCATTGTCTCTGCCACCTTAGTTTTACAGTGACATTTTCAGTGTGCAGTGCTCACTTGTTGGATCTTCATCTTCTCTCTGAATGATTTATGGTAGTCAGCAGCCATGAAATTGCAGGAGGGCCTCTTATAAATACTTTCATTTACTGAAGGAAAACAGCTGTACACATGTGTATAACACCTAGTATAAAACAAGGCAAAATAAGGAGTTAACCTGGACCTGCTGAGTTTCTTTCTTTCTTTTTAAATGGAAATATTCCTATCTGGGCAAAGGGTGAATATGGTTTCTTAAATGAAAAGCAACTGTGTGGGAAACTTTTATCTGTGGAACTGCTGAAACGATTAAAACACACTCATGTACAAAACCATTGAATCTTTGTCAAAAAATTAGCTATAAATTAACTTACTGAAGAAAAGCACATGCATTGCATGTATACACATCTACATATATGTACATATATTTGCATACTTAATCTCCTTAGTTGAAATCTTTTTCTCCTTCTAAATTCAAACATGCCCTAGAGTGAAGACTCCATTTTTTGAAGGAAGATGAAATAATCCTTGAATATTAAATCTTTTTTAATTAAAGAAGAATTCATGTTAAAATAAAGGGAATAATCAGTTCTTGAAGACCTTGGGTTATTTTTGTTTATTTTTTCTTTTCCATTATGGTTTATTATAGAATATTGAATATAGTTCCCTATGCTATACAGTAGGACCTCGTTGTTTATCTGTTTTATATATAGTAGTTTGTATCTATTAATCCCAAACTCCTAATTTATCCCTCCCCTCCCATCCCCTTTGGTATCCATGTTTGTTTTCTGTGTCTGTGAGTCTGTTTCTGTTTTGTAAACAAGTTCATTTGTATCATATTTTAGGTTCCACATATAAGTGATATCTTATGATATTTGTCTTTCTCTTTCTGACTTTCTTCACTTAGTATGACAATCTCTAGGTCCACTGAAGTTGCTGCAAATGGCATTATTTCGCTGAGTAGTATTCCATTGTATGTATATGTGTGTGTGTTTATATATGTATGTGTGTATATATATATACACATACATATATATATATATATATATATATATATATATATATATA
>NC_041233.1:104735610-104751090 GCF_002837175.3 Physeter macrocephalus | reverse complement strand
TTTTTTTTTATTGGAGTATAGTTGATTTACAATATTGTGTTAGTTTCAGGTATACAGCAAAGTGATTCATTTAGACATATATACTTTTTCAGATACTTTTCCATTATAGGTTATTATAAGATATTGAATTCCCTGTACTATACAATAAGTCCTTGAATCTATTTTATATATAGTGGTGTGTATCTGTTAATCCCATACATTTCTAAGTTAGAAAAAAATCATCTGGCTTCTGTGATAATATAACTTCTATTTATTCTCATTTTCTTTTCTGTCTTCTTTGTAGACTACCCAGTGTACACACTGATGTTGCCCAGGTGTGCTACTTCCCTTGACTACTTGCTCATCCCATTCTGTGGATTTAACTATCACTTTAGCCATATATATGAATAGACAGATGAGAGAGAGAGAGAGAGAGAGAGAGAGAAAATATCAGAATCCAGAGTCTCTGTAAGTATCATTCACAATGTTGGATATAATCCTGTGTTACTGGATATACAAAGAAACATTAAAATGTGACTAATACTCAAAAGGCAATCAATGCACGACTCTGTATTATACTAAAAACCACTGAAATGAACACGTTAAATGGGTAAATTTTAGTTATGTGAATTATATCTCAATCGGGCTGTTAACAGCAATAGGCAGTCAATGGAGCTCAGCTCTGAGATGATCCGTGTGGAATCAGCAGACAAGATTTTAGAAGGATTTGTAGTTACTAGGCTCTGCTCTGTAAAGAGAAATGTATGTGTAATGAATAAACACATAAATCTCTGCAGAAAAACTGTAACGTTAAGTACCAAATGGAAATTATAGAAAAAATACCTATGGAGATAGATATGTACGTCTAAATCTATGTCTATGTATGTATACATGTATGTATATACCTATATCTGTATATCTACCTATATTATAATTTTCAGCCAGGAGTTTCCACTTGAGATTTATTTTAGTAGTTACAAGTGTCATTGGCCATCTTCCCTTTGTCCCGTATGCACCTGAACTCAACATATTTAAAACTGAGCTCAACATCTGCTCTAAGACTCCACCTCCTGCCACACCTCTGCCGAAGCCAATGATAACAGATTACACTCATCCAACCAGACTGGAAACCTGAGATTTTCCTTTGATCTCACATTCCTCTTCCCCACTCACATCTAAACATCACTCAGTGCACACAGATTTTATTTCCTTACCTATTTCCTTTCTTCTCCATCACTACTAGATCCAGCATGGATAATTGGGAAAAAAATCTCTTTTGTCCTCTACTGTCTTTGGTCTTATTTTATTTTTTTAAATTAATTTTTACTGGAGTATAGCTGATTTACAACGTTGTGTTAGTTTCCGGTGTACAGCAGAGTGAATCAGTTATACGTATACATGTGTCCACTCTTTTTTTTTTTTTTAGATTCTTTTCCCAGATAGGCTGTTACAGAGTACTGAATAGAGTTCCCTGTTAGTTATCTATTTTATATATAGTAGTGTGTATATGTCAATCCCAATCTCCCAATTTATCCCTCCCCTCCTTATCCCCTAGTAACCATAAGTTTGTTTTCTACATTCATTGGTCTTATTTTCTTTATATCCACTCACCAAACAAATGATAGTTATAAAGTCAAATATAACCATATCACTCCTCTTCAGTGACTCTACATTTTCTTTGAAATTAATTCCAATCTCCCTTGCACTTTCACACACCCTTACTTACTCAAATGAGAGGCAAAGTAGAACTGTGTTATACTTTCATTCCAAGGAGGGTTGATTTGATATACCAGTTATATTTGTGATTTTCTATACTCGATACGGTCTCTGTACTTTATATTCTTTTTTTTTTTTTTTTTTTTTTTTTTTTTTTTTTGTTGTATGCGGGTCTCCCCATATACAAGAATCTGAACCTGGGCCATCTGGGACTTATAAAGAATGAAGGTATGGTCCCCTCACTTCTGAACAACTTTGTAACCATGCACCACCTTTGGGAAATAATCATCTTTTGAGAAGATCTGTTTTATGACTGAGGTACAGAGAATACAAGTGATTCTCTCAATTGCTTAATAACAAAACTAAAACAAAAATCTTATTACCAATCAGACTTATTTTCTCTAAGGAAAATAACCCTTTCTCCCAGTGCTTCGTGTGGAAGAAAATAGAAGTGAACTAACTGTTGTATTGATTCAATACGTAAATAAAACATGGAATGATTTGGCTACAGAAAACGCAGGTGTGAGGATTAAGTTCCTCTTATAAAGAAAGGTGATGTCTTGACAGTGGCTTGAAATATTTCTCTTGAGAAAACTTTACAAAAAAACCATACTACCTTTTGGCTGGTATTTAAAAAAAAAAAACTGAAAATTGGTATATAAGTAAAATTAGGTGCATATGTTTCTATTTTCCTTTGAAAATATATCCCAAGCTAGAAAATGGTGATTTAATAATATTAGGCTATATCTATCGAATTTAATCTAATCTATCTATATGTGTGTATGCACACATTATTTATGTATCAGTGATTATCCCTTTACTTTTCTATTTTCTTATGCTACTCTTTTATTTAATAACTTATTTTGAACTTTAAAAGACTAAAGTTTTAGAACTTCTTTCAATGAAAGTCTCAAGATTATTACCCTAGTTATTCTAATAAAAATGAAGAAAACAAGGCACCTTAGAAGACTGACGATAATAGCCATTATATAGCCACAAGAAAGGAAAGGTGATAGCAAAATATCTTATAGAATTAATAAAGTTTAACTAGTATTTCATGTTATACTAAAGGCATTCCACTTAAAATAAAATTAAATGGCTCAACTAGCATAAAAATGCCACCAAAGTTGAATAACAAAATGTAAGAGTCAGATTCATTAGAGGTGGTTTGGGTCTTAAGAGTTCAATTCCTGAGCCATTGTCTCTGCCACCTTAGTTTTACAGTGACATTTTCAGTGTGCAGTGCTCACTTGTTGGATCTTCATCTTCTCTCTGAATGATTTATGGTAGTCAGCAGCCATGAAATTGCAGGAGGGCCTCTTATAAATACTTTCATTTACTGAAGGAAAACAGCTGTACACATGTGTATAACACCTAGTATAAAACAAGGCAAAATAAGGAGTTAACCTGGACCTGCTGAGTTTCTTTCTTTCTTTTTAAATGGAAATATTCCTATCTGGGCAAAGGGTGAATATGGTTTCTTAAATGAAAAGCAACTGTGTGGGAAACTTTTATCTGTGGAACTGCTGAAACGATTAAAACACACTCATGTACAAAACCATTGAATCTTTGTCAAAAAATTAGCTATAAATTAACTTACTGAAGAAAAGCACATGCATTGCATGTATACACATCTACATATATGTACATATATTTGCATACTTAATCTCCTTAGTTGAAATCTTTTTCTCCTTCTAAATTCAAACATGCCCTAGAGTGAAGACTCCATTTTTTGAAGGAAGATGAAATAATCCTTGAATATTAAATCTTTTTTAATTAAAGAAGAATTCATGTTAAAATAAAGGGAATAATCAGTTCTTGAAGACCTTGGGTTATTTTTGTTTATTTTTTCTTTTCCATTATGGTTTATTATAGAATATTGAATATAGTTCCCTATGCTATACAGTAGGACCTCGTTGTTTATCTGTTTTATATATAGTAGTTTGTATCTATTAATCCCAAACTCCTAATTTATCCCTCCCCTCCCATCCCCTTTGGTATCCATGTTTGTTTTCTGTGTCTGTGAGTCTGTTTCTGTTTTGTAAACAAGTTCATTTGTATCATATTTTAGGTTCCACATATAAGTGATATCTTATGATATTTGTCTTTCTCTTTCTGACTTTCTTCACTTAGTATGACAATCTCTAGGTCCACTGAAGTTGCTGCAAATGGCATTATTTCGCTGAGTAGTATTCCATTGTATGTATATGTGTGTGTGTTTATATATGTATGTGTGTATATATATATACACATACATATATATATATATATATATATATATATATATATATATAAAACAATCTTCTTTATTCATTCATCTGTCTGGACATTTAGATTGCTCCCATGTCTTGGCTATTGTAAATAGTGCTGCAATGAACATTAGGGTACATGTATCTTTTTTTTTTTTTTTTAAGTATCTTTTTGAATTATGGTTTTCTCCAGATATATGCTCAGAAGTGGGACTGCTAGATCATATGGCTTAAGTTTTAATTTATTTAAACCTTCACCAAAAAGAAAAATGTAAATTATTCTCTAGGTTTCTACTTAGCACGTGAGTTCTAGGAAATTATTTAATGAAATTAAGACAAACAAAATTATCCTGATATAAAATAAAATCAATAATATAATATTTTAGTAATGTATAACTGAATTTTATTTTAGTAAATGTTAGAATAATTTTATATATACATTAAACCACAAGCATCTTAAAATGTGGCTTTAAAATGTGTGGTCAGGGGATTTTCCAGCTGCCACATATCCTTCCAGATGCTTCAGTTTTTTGATCTATTCCACAGTTTGGGAATGAAAAAACTTAGTCTGCAGAAGTGCTGTTGCCTGCATTCCAATGGTTTCCTCCAGCTGTGGCAGTTTTTGCAGCTCATGTCCACAGTGTCTTTGCTGATCAAAAACCTTGGCCTGAGTTTTAAAATTCTGATTATAATAACAAAGACTAGAAGAGCTACTTTTAGTTACATAAATTTAGAGTTGAATAGTTATAATTTGTTTTTCTGTGGTTATTCAGATGAAATTGTATAACACAGTAATGAAACTTAAGGTTAAAAATTAAAGGCCAAAATAATATCTAAATAAGATTTGAAACATACAGCATAATCATAAAATTGGAGACTAGTTTCCAGAAGTCACTACAGAAAACTGATCTCATTAACTTATAATGAGTGCTATGTATATAAAGATACATATGCAAAATAAAAGCTTAGATATCTTTACCATGAACATTTGTTAAGACAAATAACCTTTTCAGCAAACGTGCACAGGGGATATTTTGAAACTCACAACACTTGTCGAGAGGAAATTAATTTCCACTTGAACTAAGCTAATGTGAGTGTCAAAAATGCCCTTTGGAAATTTAATCACAAGATAAAAGATCATGCCTAAGAAGTAATTTTGCATATATAAAAACCATCTATAACACAGATTAAATGTTGTTTTATCACAACCCAGTTTAGTAAACAATCTGGCTGTGTGACCTTGGGTAAGTCATTTAGTTTCAGTGTCCTCATATAAATAACTGATATGTGAGGATATACTGAGACATGCATTTGATAATAACAAATAATAAAGCAAATCTACAATGCATTATTTTTAATTAATTAACATCTTTATTGGAGTATAATTGCTTTACAATGGTGTGTTAGTTTCTGCTTTATAACAAAGTGAATCAGCTATACATACATATATATATATATATATCTCCCCATATCTGCTCCCTCTTGCGTCTCCCTCCCTCCCACCCTCCCTATCCCACCCCTCTAGGTCTTCGCAAAGCACCGAGCTGATCTCCCTGTGCTATAGGGCTGCTTCTCACTAGCTATCTGTTTTACATTTGGTAGTGTATATATGTCCATGCCACTCTCTCACTTTGTCCCAGCTTACCCTTCTCCCTCCGCATGTCCTCAAGTCCATTCTCTACGTTTGCGTCTTTATTCCTGTCCTGCCCCTAGGTTCTACAGAACTTTTTTTTTTTGGTTTGATTCCATATATATGTGTTAGCGTGGACACTTAGGTTGCTTCCATGTCCTGGCTATTGTAAATAGAGCGGCAATGACACTGTGCTACATGACTCTTTCTGAATTATGGTTTTGTCAGGGTATATGCCCAGTAGTGGGATTCACAGTGCATTATTTTAGACATGATAAGAAATATTTATGTACACATATATATCATATATATGCATATTTGTATAGATATGAATTATTTGCTTAACTAATGATGGTTATACTTTCTTATTTCCATATTAAACATATATATACATGTACTTATGAAAAGTTTAGTTGCTAGATTTGTTAATATTTTATACTTCTATGAAATACTCCTAAAATCAAATAAAGAAGAATCCCACAGAATCTTTCCTTCTGTGGAGTATTAATGAGAAAGATTTGTACAAAATTTTAAAATGACTAGTTGAAAAGTTATGAGGATCTTTTGTAGTGAGGTGGATGGCCCTAGAGTCTGTCATACAGAGTGAAGTAAGGCAGAAAGAGAAAAATACTGTATGCTAACACATATATATATAATCTATGTAAAAAAAAAAAAGGTCATGAAGAACCTAGGGGTAAGATGGGAATAAAGACACAGACCTATTAGAGAGTGGACTTGAGGATATGCGGAGGGGGGAAGGGTAAGCTGTGACAAAGTGAGAGAGTGGCATGGAGGGAGACGCAAGAGGGAAGAGATACGGGAACATATGTATATGTATAACTGATTCACTTTGTTATAAAGCAGAAACTAACACACCATTGTAAAGCAATTATACTCCAGTAAAGATGTTAAAAAAAACAAAAAAACATAAATAAGGTAAATTAAAAATGCATGGCCCAGAGCTTTGGGATGTTTATGTAAAACACTATTAATTTTTATATTTGGAAATCAAGCTGGCAGCGTTCAATGATCATGTCTTTTTTAGACTTCTAGACTTCATTGGTTTGGATGACTAAGATATACAGTGACAATGGGTTTGTACATATACATATTTAATTTACCTTTAGACACAGACCAAGAGAACAAACGTGAAAAACCAAATGAAATAAAAGTTTGTCAAGATTTGTTAAACTGTGAAATAGGATACAGTCTCATTATAAAAGCAGAAGACAATTTTTATTTTATTTCAATTTGCCAAACCATTCTTTACAGAAGACAATTTTTATTTTATTTCAATTTGCCAAACCCTCATCACAGCAACATTCGCTGGCAAGCAAAATCAGGACATTCATATCAGTAGAGGGGGGGAATCAGAAATGAATTCTGCACTTCTTCTAATTTCAGGGATCACAGAAAGAAAATTAAAGTTAAACCTTAAAGCCGAAACACTCAAGACTAGACTAATAACAACATAAAATTTTAAAAATTAAAATAATTCAGAATTTTACGGGTATAGGAATATCATTGACTTAGCCTGACTCTAATTTCATAATATGATAAACCAACTAGTGTTATCAATGGGATTAATTCAAGCTGTCACTAAAAATAACACTCATTGAACATTTCACGATTTATCTTTTAGTCTTCCTCTGTAATTGTTGTTAACAAGCTTATTGCTTGGCAATGAATGAATAAATGTATAGCTCAAATGCACTTTTCTCTAAAAAACTTGGTGGCTATTTCCTAGCAAAATTGTGCACTTCTTGGTGTATTCATGCTTTTTAATCTTTGTTTCAATATTCTGATTATGTGGGGCTTTTTCCTGTGATTTTCTGGAGTGCAAAGACCAAATTCTCTCTTTGTCTTTTTAGTCTGAACACGAAGTATGGTATTGGCATATTAAAGGTGGTTAGGAAGTATTTGACAAAATAATTAATGAGTGAAGGAATAAGTGATTGCACAGTGACGCTCAGCCTCAGACAGTATCAATTAGACAATTACTCACTCGAGCTTATCGTTTTATTAATTCACAAATAGAGATAGAGTGCTTAATATAAATAAAACAAATGTATCCATAGCTACCCATCTGCTCTCAATTTAAGATATCATCCATGAAATAAATATAGGAGGTAAAGGAAGCAGAGCCCAATGGTACACGATGTCCCCGGCTAGAGATATGTGGGCAGGAGATTTAAGGTCATTATGGGCTCCTTAAAAAACTACCTACGTGACCTTGGCTGCTTAACCTTTCTGGTTATCAGTTTATTTGTAATATGAAGAGGTTGCCTAAATGATCTTTAAATTCCCTGTATGTCTAACATTTTACTGCTATGATTGATAGCTGTATTGTTCAGGCACAAGCTCCGTAGGGTCCTCATCACATGTTGCTTGAGGCACAGGCATAAAACCATTATAAAGGATATCAACGAGGGAAACCATAGTTCTAAAATTATTTTCTGTGCAAAATACAGTAGAAATACAGAGGCAATGAAAGGTCAAGTGGTGGTGGTAGTGTGTGGAGGGGGGAGAGAAAGTTCGCGTGTTCAAGAGAGGTAGTCCCCAAAATACTGACGCTAAAACTAGGTTTTTAAGAATGCATTTTGCAGAGACACAGCAGGGCACGTAATGGGATGAATCATTCCTAATGTCAGAAACAGCATGTACGAAGAAGAGAAGTTTGAAGCAGTGGGAACATAAAGGAAATTGGAAATAGTTTGGTTTTGTTGGAGAATTAATTGGTGTGACAGGCTGGAGATTGGAATTGTAGTTTAACAGCCAGACCTAAAGAATCTTGAATTCCATGCCTGAGGGTGTAGACTTCCTTATTTGTGCCCTGTGAACCATTACGAGGCTTTGACATAGGTGGGACAGGACAGAACATTGTTTACAAAGATCATGATGACTGCTGTGTAAAGACTAACTCAAGGGAATAAAACCAGAGGCAGTGGGTCTTTTAAGGGGAAAATGAGGTGAAATTTCAGAGAGAGATGGTGAGGTGGTAAACTGGAGCCATAGCAGTGGTATGAAAAGGAGGGCATGCTGAGAGATTTACAAGAAAGAATCAATCAGTGACTTTTGGTAATAGATTTGGAAATCAGGGAAGAATTATGGGACAGAGTAGAAATGTATTTTTAGGTTGGACAACTGAGAGCAGATGACTTCATTAACTGAGGTGGGCAACACAGAAGCAAAAACATGTTTTCAGAAGAAAGATGAAGACTTTGGTTTTAAATATGTTGAATTTGAAGTGCCTTTGTAACACTGAGGAGGGACTAGCCCATTGCGATTAGGCTGATGTCCATAAACCTTACTAGCCTTGCCGTGAAAGCCGAACATGCTGCTGCTACTCACCCTCGTGTCTTACAAACCGCTTATCCTGCTCCAGCCACACAGCACGGTTTTTTCAGTTGAACGTGTAAAGCTTTTCTTCTTCTGAGCTTTTACACTTACTGTTTACTCTGTTTAGAACAGTTTCCCCCAAAACATTTATAGAGCTGGTTTATGTTTATTAAGCCCCAGCTGTTATGAAATAATAACTCAGAATATCATCTTCTTAGAATCATCTTCTAAGACGATCTCAAAGTTGCTCATTACCTCAGTCATCTTTCTCAGCTCCTATTTTGTTTTCTGCATTGCTCTGTCCGAAGGGGAAAATCCTACCTGTGTTAATTATTGCTTGGCCCAATAGCAATAAATTGTCATGCTGTGGGAACATGGTTGTTCTTAAGGAACCATCAACAGATATACATTCCAGTATCTGTACATATATTAATATATATAATCATATGTATATATATGTGTGTATATATATTCATATGTGTGAATGTGTGTACATAGAACATTTCTTAAAACTTAAAACTCAGAAGAAAAATCACCTTTGTATAAAATAAATCAATGAATAAAATAATCAATATAAATCATAACTAATAGATATATAATTCTATAAATAATCTATATGTATATGTAGCATGTATATCATTTACTATAGGTAAAAAAGTATAAGCATTTATATTAATATTTATTTAAATTAAATCAATATATATTATATAATTAGAAAAGGCTAAATTAGCTTATTATCCTTTCAACTAGATATTAATAAAGACAAGGTAAATTTTTAAGAATGGTACGTAATTAAAGTAATTTTACTCTGCCCTTCAGTGTATTTGCCCTACCTCACAGCTGTTTGCTCTGCGGATTTTTTTCTAAGGCTATAATTCTATCGTGGGGCAGAGTGCACCACAACAAGCAGAAAGGGTCACGACCCTCTGTCTAACCTTTGCTATTTAGACCAAAGTCCCAAACCTTTTGAAAATGTAAATTGTCCTGGCCTGTTCACTGAGAACACCTGAATATATAGCAGAATTATTTTTTGTAAAATCTAAATCTACATTTTTTTCCCCTAAGCACTTCTCAAGTGTTAAATTTAAAGACAGTTAATTATCATCTGTTCTTTAGAGCCCAGGAAAAACAATTTAGTGCTCAGTAAAATGAGCATGCAATCTGCCTTATTACTCTTATTTTTTTTGATAGGTAAGAAGAATTTACACATTCAAACAAGAGAGGCAGTTCTGGAGAAGACAGAACTATAAGAATAGGGGTTGACATTTGCTCAACCCAGTCATAAAAAGCAGTTGGTAGAAACTTCTGATCTTCACCTGACTGTTGAAAAATACTGCTATTTCTAAGAAAGCAGCAGGGAACATAAAACACAACAACCAAAAACTAGCACCAGGTGTAACATTAACTTTCAGATAATACATTGGGCTACTAATTTTTAGTGACCTTTACCAAGTTAATCAAAACAGTTTCAATAAATCCATTTTTGTAGAAATAGAGAAAACATCAGTGATGTGCAAACTCATATCTGCAAATTGATGAGAATCTGACTCCAGAAGATCCTCTCTGCCACATATTCATCAAAGTCCTGGGGTACAGCTGTTGATGCTTCACAGAATGTGGTATGAAACTCTGCAAAATGAATTGTTACAGGAGTAGGAAACTGTGATTTGTGAAACCTACCCCTTTCTTTTGTGCATCTTTTTTTTTAAACTTTATTTTACAGAAAAGTTTCAGGTTCACAGCAAAACTGAGAGCAAGGTACAGAGATTTTCCATATACCCCCCCCCGACACACACACAGCCTTCCCATTGTCACCATCCCCCACCAGGGTAGTACATTTGTAACAACTGATGAACCTATATTGACAAACCATTCTTGCACAAAGTCCTTAGTTTACATTAGGGTTCACTTTTGGTGTAAATCCTTTGGATCTGGACAAACGTATAATGGCATGTATCACAAAGTATGAACACTTGCTACATACTTTAGAGTGGTTCTGGCTGCACCAAAGCCTGTTGAGAGTCAATTATTTTAATAGGAGCCAGTCAGTGTCTATACACAGTAAGGGCATTGCTGTAATCTTTCACTGTGTGCAAAAGGGAAAGCACTGATCTTTCCACGCCATAGAAGAAGTCCTGAAAAGGATACTGTGGTATAAAAAATACCCTATATGTACCCTTGGACTTGGCTTTTCACCTTGAATATAAACCATCAGCAATGATCTCAAACATTATATGTATATATATTGTGATATATATAAATGTATACATACTATCTCATCCAGTTATTGTTCATGACAGCACAATGGTTCCAACCACTTTTCATGAGAAGCAGTTAAAAAAGACAGTTTTTGGTTTGTTTTTTAGCACCCTGGATCCTACTTCCAAAGATAAGAATGAGTTAATTAATGTCCCTTGTGATTTAAGACATGGTAAAGTGTCAAAAGTATTTATTTCTGGGAAAACAAATCATAACATAAACATAAACAAACCAAGCTTTCATCTCAAGTATGTAGTCATTGGATTTAGGGCCACATATTCCCTGTGGCCACAATGACAGATTCCCAGATCTACCCTGTGGAGGGGAAACTGTTTGCCTACTCTCTGTATCATTGCCACTTACTGTGAACTCCTTGGCTGTGGTTTGGAGTGTGTTTACTCTCACACTGTCCCCCTGCAGGCTGCATTGCCCAGGCTATCATGTGCGTTGACTTCACTCTGGTTTCAACCACTGTGAAGTGGGAAGGAAGGAAGAAACCAAGGTATCCCCTGTTTCTCCTTCCTCAAGTTGATGCTCAAACAGTGGCTGCATTTTTCTGTGGGTCCCTCCAGAAAGATCCACTGTGGTTTCATTTTCCACCAGATGATCCCTTTCCCCAAGGTCTAGAAAATGCCTTTTCTTTCTGAGACTCCAGCTTAGGGAAAAGAATGCCTTGCAGGTGTTCCTGATCTCTGGGTCTCCTTATGCTCACATGATTGGCTTCTCACCCCTCCATCACCTTTGCAGCCAATTCCAAGAATTAAATTTTCCTTGTTTTAAGAACAGTAAAAGGTTTCTTGTGTTTTTGGTTTTTGACTGGATTGTGACAGATATACTCTGTATGATGATACCCTACAAGTCACATTTCACTGGATATATTTCTTTGGTGTCATTTTTAAGCATTGTGGATTATGGTTCTTTTTTTAGACTGAAAGTACTAAATTGTACAGCTTGCATGGTAAATTGAGAATTAAATGAGTCTTTTTTTCCTAAGAAAATCATATTTCTATTATAAAAATACACAGCATAACATTGATAATTCGTTTTAATATATATTGAGAACACATATATAAGTGGATTGAAAGCTTAATTCATGGAAACGACCATGTGATATATGATTTCCATATATATTTCATTTATTCTGGTAATAACCCAACAGGGATATTAAGTAACTTAACTCATCATTATAAAGTTTGTAAAGTAGCTCCAAACCACATTCAGGCTGTCTAAGTCCAAAGCCTAGAATATTTCTATTCTGTGAAACTCAAAAGAAAAGATATTTCCTCAGAGAAAATATCTAAACAACAGTGACAGAATATGAATGTACACTATATGTAATATGGAAATTTTTCTTATTCTTCTTTAAAAAATTTTTCTTCACTATATTAGAAAAACTCCTTGTAGTATTTTAAGATTAATGTTTCCCTTCCCTCAAGGAAAGAATAGAGCAAAACAAATTGTGTTTTTAATGACTTGAACTCTGAATTTAATAAGCTTTAATCATGCAATATGAAATTAAGAGAAGCGAAGGGTAATGTATTTTGGAGCGAGGATGAGTTAAATGTAGAACCTCATGAAACTGACAGAAAGAAGCAAAGGAAGTTTATCAGGTGGACAGGAGAGACCTGGGAACTGATGATGGGGAAGATTTCCAAGGGAGAAGTTCTACTGTTTGGTCAGAGTCTTAAGAGCAGTTCCAGTGCAGGAGCCATTCAGAATGATAAGGAAGTTTAAAATCAAATAACCTTCATTGGGTTAGAAGTACAAATTCACTGTCTTACTCCTGGACTGTATCCTCTATCAAAATATAAAATGTAGAGATCTTGGTTATCTGGATGTTATGCAGAACATCATTCTGGTTCACTAAATGATGATATCACCTCAATTAGGCTTGATAAAATGAATTGCAAAATAACCAGAATGCCACGGTAAGATATATGCATTAGAGACGGTGGCAGGTAAATCTCATGAATTCTTTCACGAGAATTTTCCCATTCCCTCATGGAGAAACAGCCTTGCCAAATTGGTGACGTTTAGAGTCCAGTGAACTGGGGCGTGCCATGAAGTACAAATTGGATATTGCATCTTCTATCATTAAGAAAGATGCCCAGGGGAGACCTTCAAGATGGCAGAGGAGTAAGACATGGAGATCATCTTCCTCCCCACAAATATATCAGAAATACATCTACATGTGGAACAACTCCTACAGAACACCTATTGAACGCTGGCAGACCTCAGACTTCCCAAAAGATATATATACATATATTTTTTTTTCCTTTTTCTCTTTTTGTGAGTGTGTATGTGTATGCTTCTTTGTGTGATTTTCTCTGTATAGCTTTGCTTTTACCATTTGACCTAGGGTTCTGTCTGCCCGTTTTTTTGTTTTTTTTTTTTAGTATAGTTTTTAGTGCTTGTTATCATTGATGGATTTGTTTTTTGCTTTGGTTGCTCTTTTCTTTCTCTTTTAAATTACTTTTAAATTTTTTTAATTTTTAATAATTATTTTATTTTAATAACTATTTTATTTTATATTTTTCTTTATTTATTTTTTTCTCCCTTTTCTTCTGAGCCGTGTGGCTGACAGGGTCTTGGTGCTCTGGCCGGGTGTCAGGTTTGTGCCTCTGAGGTGGGAGGGAGAGTTTAGGACACTGGCCCACCAGAGACCTCCCGGCTCCACGTAATATCAAATGGTGAAAGCTATCCCGGAGATCTCCATCTCAACACCAAGACAAAGTTCCACTCAATGACCAGGAAGCTACAGTGCTGGACACCGTATGCCAAACAACCAGCAAGACAGGAACACAACCCACCCATTAGCAGAGAGGCTGCCTAAAATCATAATAAGTTCACAGACACCCCAAAACACACCATCGGACATGGTCCTGCCCACCAGAAAGACAAGATCCAGTCTCATCCACCAGAACATAGGCACCAGTCCCCTCCACCAGAAAGTCTATACAACCCACCTTACCCACTGGGAGCAGACACCAAAAACAGCAGTAACTACAAACCTGCAGCCTGCGAAAAGGAGACCCCAAACACAGTAAGTTAAGCAAAATGAGAAGACACAGAAATACACACCAGATGAAAGAGCAAGGTAAAAACCCACCAGACCAAACAAATGAAGAGGAAACAGGCACTCTACTTGAAAAAGAATTCAGAGTAACGATAGTAAAGATGATCCAAAATCTTGGAAATAGAATGGAGAAAATACAAGAAACGTTTAACAAGGACCTAGAAGAACTAAAGAGCAAACAGACAACTGATGAACAACACAATAAATGAAATTAAAAATTATCTAGAAGGTATCAATAGTAGAATAACTGAGGCAGAAGAACAGATAAGTGACGGAAGATAAAATAGTGGAAATAACTACCACAGAGCAGAATAAAGAAAAAAGAATGAAAAGAATTGAGGTCAGTTTCACAGACCTCTGGGATAACATTAAATGCACCAACATTCGAATTATAGGGGTCCCAGAAGAAAAAGAGAAAAAAGAAAGGGACTGAGAAAATATTTGAAGAGATTATAGTTGAAAACTTCCATAATATGGGAAAGGAAATAGTCAATCAAGACAAGGAAGCACAGAGAGTCCCATACAGGATAAAGCCAAGGAGAAACATGCCAAGACACATATTAATCAGTGTCAAAAATTAAATACAAAGAAAAAATATTAAAAGCAGCAAGGGAAAAACAACAAATAACATACAAGGGAATCCCCATCAGGTTAACAGGTGATCTTTCAGCAGAAACTCTGCAAGCCAAAAGGGAGTGGCAGGACATATTTAAAGTGATGAAAGGGAAAAACCTACATCCAAGATTACTCTACCCAGCAAGGATCTCATTCAGGTTTGACACAGAAATTAAAACCTTTATAGACAAGCAAAAGCTAAGAGAATTCAGCACTACCGAACCAGTTTTACAACAAATGCTAAAGGAACTTCTCTAGGCAGGAAACACAAGAGAAGGAAAAGACCTATGATAACAAATCCAAAACAATTAAGAAAATGGTAATAGGAATATGCATGTCAATAATTACCTTAAATGGAAATGGATTAAATGCTCCAACCAAAAGACACAGACTGGCTGAATGGATACAAAAACAAGACCCATACATATGCTGTCTACAACAGACCCACTTCGGACCTAGGGATGCATACAGACTGAAAGTGAGGGGATGGAAAAAGATATTCCATACAAATGGAAATCAGAAGAAAGCTGGAGTAGCAATTCTCATGTCAGACAAAACAGACTTTAAAATAAAGACTATTACAAGAGAAAAAGAAGGACACTACATAATGATCAAGG
>NC_041233.1:104718401-104735383 GCF_002837175.3 Physeter macrocephalus | reverse complement strand
AGGAAAAAATCTGTAAAAAATACAAACACATGGAGGCTAAACAATACACTACTAAATAACCAAGAGATCATTGAAGAAATCAAAGAGGAAATCAAAAAATACCTAGAAACAAATGACAATGAAAACACCACGACCCAAAACCTATGGGATTGCAGCAAAAGCAGTTCTAAGAGGGAAATAAATTTTTTGGTAAATTTTTTTTACTTTGTAGAACTTGTCCTGTCTTTGCTGGAAATCAGAATAAGATAAAACAAGTGAGATTTTAAAAAACAATGTGAAGGTGAACTGTTTAGTTCTTTGTATTTACTACTTTTTCTGGTCCTGTATTGCAAGTTCTGAAAATAAAGATAGTGCATTTTATGTGGCCTAGTTCTGAATCTATATGAAACACTACAGGTTTGTTTGAAGTTACAGTCTGAACAAGTGAAAAAAATCAACAAAATCTAAGAAGTATCAGATAGCATATTTGAAATAAGTGAAAGCCTTGGGAAAAATCTAAAAGTACAATATTTATTTTTCTCAATTGACATTTTCAACAATTTTTGCTTTTATTAAAAAACGCACATTATTTAATACCACCAACACTACCATCCTACGTCAAGTCCTATAGCTCAAAAACAGCCACTTTGGGCTTCCCTGGTGGCGCAGTGGTTGAGAATCTGCCTGCCAATGCAGGGGATACGGGTTCGAGCCCTGGTCTGGGAAGATCCCACATGCCACGGAGCAACTAAGCCCGTGAGCCACAGCTACTGAGCCTGCGCGTCTGGAGCCCGTGCTCCGCAACGAGAGGCCGTGACACTGAGAGGCCTGCGCACCCGCGATGAAGAGGGGCCCCCGCTCGCTGCAACTAGAGAAAGCCTGCACGCAGCAATGAAGACCCAACACAGCCAAAAATAAATAAATAAGTTAAAAAAAAAACCAGCCACTTTTATTTATTTTTCTGGTATTTACCAACATATTTATTAATAACATAGGTATACTGCTGTTTTCTGATTTAGCAATTTAGACATTTATCCATTATACCCATTTTCATTTTCTATTATAATGGATAAGGACTCAACTCTTTTTATTGGAATTTCAAATAGAAAAAGACAAATATCTTAGTCATGAAGTAGATTTGTTGCACCATAAAATGTCAGTGTTAGACTGGTTTTTATATTTTATCTACTTCAGCACTAACACTTGAATTTTTTTTCCAAACACTCCTTCTCAGAGGACATCAGCTTCTGCATGATTTCCTCCAGTTTCTGTAAAATTATAACTCTCAAGGTTATCCGTTTCATAATTCCACAGCTAAAAATTCTCTCTCTCACTCTTTGCTTTCATATTAAAATTTATATTCCTGGAACTTACCCCTCTTGATTTAGAATTCCAAATGGAATTACTATTATTCTGTCTGACAGATATAGAAATATTTTTAAGACAATATTCATTTTTTTCTTTAATGTTAAATATTATACATTTCTTATACAAATGTATATCAAGTCCTGTTTCCACCGTCAGTGCTATCCGTAAATGTTTAAAGTTTCTTGATCTCACCCTTTTAAGTGTGATTCTCAGAGTGCACACTAAAAGTGTTATACCAGTAGATGTTTCACCTCTCCTTCCTCACTCACAGTGTTTCAGGAAAGCCACATGACAGTGTTCACTCATCTTGAGCTTATAAGCAACCAAAACACTTCATAGAGTGCTTTTTGCTGAGTCTAGATTCCTTTATACTGAACTCTTGAAATTGATGTTTTGGAGCCAAGTACAGTGCCAAATATTTTATCCATGTTACTTTGTCTTTCTAGTTAGATCTGACATGTTGTGAAGTCTGAGACTCTTTTGAATACTGATTCTATCATTTGGTATGTTTCTCAGCACTTCCATGTTTGTGTCAACTGCAAATGTCCCAAGCCTTCCATTGCTACCCTTACCTGAGTCATTAATAAAGACATTCAGCTAAGAGTCAAGGACAGACTCTTCAGGTCTCTCCCTGCCAGGTTGACAGTGACTATTTGATAAATATTTCTGAAAGTTGGGTTGTCTAACCACTTACAATATGTTTAAGACTTTTGAGACTAAGAAAGTCCAAGAAACCAACAAACAAAATATTAATGATTTTATAATATGTTAACATAAGAAAGAAACAGTATCTTAGAGAAGCTTTGTTAATGTATTTTTAAAACAATTTTTAAATAATTGTTGTGATTTCATTACACTACTAAAACTTATCTATAGGCTTTGGGAAACGCGAGTCAAAGCAGAACAAATACTCACATTCGTAGAGACATTATAACTGAGCTATAAACCTTTGGAGGATAATGACCTTATCTTGGTGTGTGTGTGTGTGGGGGGGGGTGTGTGTGACAGGGACTTATGCATTGAAGGCTAGAAAGTACCCAAGGTGTTTGTTCTTTGTTTTTTATTACAACACGAGTTAGAGATGCATGATAAATAACCAACAAATAATTGAATTTTGAAGTGTGTGAGACAATGCTCTGCTGTTTGGGAGTTATTGTTAAATGAGTGTAAAATATGACTTTCAGGAAACTTGTCATCTAGGTAATATCTGCTTTTTATTGGCAAAGAGATTCTCTCCCCCTGTGAAGTCATCATTATCAAATTTTGACAATTTCACAATGTGTCCATATATGCATTAAGGTATTTCTTATTTCCTTCTGTTTAAGGTACTGTGTCTATCTCTTCCTGGAAATAAACGTTGGACAGACCATCTGGAATTATAAAGAGAGCAAAAAATTCTCTTTAAGCTGGGGAAACTACAGGAAATGTTTCTTTTCCTTTGACCATTTTCCTGGTGATTGGTTTATTCCTAAATGCATGCTACTGACCTTGTTTCCATCTTGTGAGTAAACTGGAACTGAAGATAAGATTTGGAATAAATGTGTGCTTACTTGCTTATTATCAAGATGAAGAGCTTATATATTATACCTCCTAATGAGTAATTTTGTTGGTTAGTTCTTAAAGGGAGATTACCTAAAATGTAAATATTGGTGAATATTTTAAAATGTAAACTACCATTTTTTTGTGTTTTTTTTTTCATTTTTATTTATTTTTTATATTGGAGTATATTTGAGTTACAAAGTTATGTTAGTTTCAGGTGTACAGCAAAGTGATTCGGTTATACATATACATATATCTATTCTCTTTCAGATTCTTTTCCCATATAGGTTTTTATAGAGTATTGAGTAGAGTTCCTTGTGCTATATAGTAGGTCCTTGTTGATTATCTGTTTTATATAGTAGCGTGTATATGTTAATCCCAACCTCCTAATTTGTCTCTCCCTCTACCTTTCCCCTTTGGTAACCCTAAGATTGTTTTCTAAGTCTGTGAGTCAGTTTCTGTTTTGTAAATAAGTTCATATGTAACATTTTTTAGATTCCACATATAAGTGATATCATATGATATTTGTCTTTCTCTCTCTGACTTACTTCACTTAGTCTGATAATCTCTAGGTCCATCCATGTTGCTGCAAATGGCGTTATTTCATTCTTTTCTATGGCTGACTAATATTCCATTTATGTGTACATCTTTGTTCATTCACCTGTTGCTTCCATGTCTAGGCTGTTGTAAATAGTGCTGCAATGAACATTGGGGTGCATGTATCTTTTCAAAGTATGATTTTCTCTGGATACATGCCCAGGAGTGGGATTGCTGGATCATATGGTAGCTCTATTTTTAGTTTTTTAAGGAATCTCCATACTGTTCTCCATAGTGGCTGTACAAATTTACATTCCCACCAACAGTGTAGAACGGGTTCCCTTTTCTCCACACCCTCTCCAGGATTTATTGTTTGTAGACATTTTGATGATGGCCATTCTGACTGGTGTGAGGTGATACCTCATTGTAGTTTTGGTTTGCATTTCTCTAATAAGTAGCAATGTTGAGCACCTTTTCATGTGCTTTTTGTCCATCTGTATGTCTTCTTTGGAGAAATGTCTGTTTAGGTCTTCTGCCCATTTTTTGATTGGAGTTTTTTTTGTTTTTTTTTTTGATATGAGCTGCGTGAGCTGTTTGGAGATTAAACCCTTGTCGGTCAAATCATGTGCAAATATTTTCTCCCATTCTGTCGGTTGTCTTTTTGTTTATAGTTTCCTTTGCTGTGCAAAAGCTTTTAAGCTTTTAATTTGGTCCCATTTGATTATTTTTGTTTTGATTTTCATTACTCTAGGAGGTGGATCCAAAAAGATATTGCTGTGATTTATGTCAAAGAGTTTTCTGCCTGTGTTTGCTCTAAGAGTTTTATAGTATCCAGTCTTACATTTAGGTCTTTAATCCATTTTGCGTTTATTTTTGTGTATGGTGTTAAACAAAGTTCTAATTTCATTCTTTTACATGTAGCTGTCTAGTTTTCCCAGCACCACATATTGAAGAGACTGTCTTTTTTCCATTGTAGTCTTGCCTCCTTTGTCGTAGATTAATTGACCATAGGTGCATGGGTTTATTTCTGAGTTTTCTATCCTGTTCCATTGATCTATAAGTCTGTCTTTGTGCAAGTACCATACTGTTTGGATTACTGTACCTTTATACTATAGTCTGAAGTCAGGGAACCTGAATCCTCCAGCTCTCTTTTTCTTTCTCAAGATTGCTTTGGCTTTTGTGTTTCCATACAAATGTTAAGATTTTTTCTATATCTGCAAAAACTACCATTGGTAATTTGATAGGGATTGCATTGAATCTGTAGATTACCTTGGAAACTACCATTTATTTTATTTCTCTTTGACCAACTTTATTTTGATTTGTTTTATTATTTATTTATTTATTTATTTGTGGTACGCGGGCCTTTCACTGTTGTGGCCTCTCCCATTGCGAAGCACAGGCTCCGGACACGCAGGCTCAGTGGCCATGGCTCACGGGCCCAGCCGCTCCGTGGCGTGTGGGATCCTCCCGGACCAGGGCACAAACTCGTGTCCCCTGCATTGGCAGGCGGACTCTCAACCACTGTGCCACCAGGGAAGCCCTTCTTTTAATTTTTATTGGAGTATAGATCCTTTACAATGTTGTGTTAGGTTCTGCTGTATAGCAAAGTGAATCAGTTATACATATACATATATCCCCTCTTTTTTAGATTTCCTTCCCGTTTAGGTCACCACAGAGCACCGAATAGAGTTCCCTGTGCTATACGGTAGGTTCTCATTAGTCATCTGTTTTATTCATGGTAGTGTATATATGTCAATCTCAATCTCCCAGTTCAGCCCACCCCACCCTTCCCCCATTGGTATCCATACGTTTGTTCTCTACACCTGTGTCTGTTTCTACTTTGCAAATAAGTTCATTTGTACCATTTTTCTAGATTCCACATATAAGTGATATTATACAACATTTGTTTTTCTCTTTCTGACTTACTTCACTCTGTATGACAGTCTCTAGGTCTCTATTCAACTTTAGGAAATTAAAAACTGTGCTATATTTTATGTCACTTAAATTTTGAGACGTGATTACATCAGCACTGCTCTGGTTTATGACAGAAAGAAACATTCAAATGTCTTTTTTTAAAAGAATGTTTTACCACATCATTCACTATTTTTTAAAATTAATTAATTTTTTATTTATTTTTGGCTGCATTGGCTCTTTGTTGTTGCACATAGGCTTTCTCTAGTTGCAGCTAGCGGGGGCTACTCTTTGTTGCAGTGCACATGCCTCTCATTCTCTTGTTGCAGAGCACAGCCTCTAGGCACGTGGGCTTCAGTAGTTGTGGTGTGCAGGCTCAGTAGTTGTGGCTCGTGGGCTCTAGAGCA
The DNA here is from genome assembly GCF_002837175.3 of Physeter macrocephalus. NCBI lineage: Eukaryota > Metazoa > Chordata > Mammalia > Artiodactyla > Physeteridae > Physeter > Physeter macrocephalus. The sequence continues at coordinate 104,729,642 of NC_041233.1, read as the reverse complement.
CAGTCTCACTAGGTGTGGCGCATGGGCTTAGTTGCTCCGCAGCATGTGGGATCTTCCCGGACCAGGGATCGAACCTGTGTCCCCTGCATTGGCAGGTGGATTCTTTAGCACTGTGCCACCAGGGAAGTCCCTCAAATGTCTTGATCTCTAATATTCTGATTGCTTAGAGAGAGCTCCAAAGCAAAACAACATTTTGAGTGTGGTATAATACGCTTAATCAGGAGGGAACTTCTCTTTTGCATGTTTACGTAGACCTGGAAGGGAGTGGAGGATTTGTATTGGCAAAAATAAATGGAAGGGGATTTTCATGTATCAAAGAAATAGGTGAATAAATACATAGGAAAAATATAAGGGCACATATTGTCTTGCAAAGAAACCATATTAAGGAGGCAAGCAAGAAAAGAAATCAGATAGGAAAGAATCATAGAAATGTTTCAAAGACAAACTAAGTGAACAAGATTAACAAAGGAATAAAAAAGTTTAACCAAACCACACAAAACCCAAGACACTATTATATGACAGTATACTCCCCAAATATGGAACCAATAAGAAATATTATCAATAGACCTGGTTGCAAAGAAACATAAATTGTTTTACAAAATACAGACGTTTGGCAACATGGCATTGCAGATTGAGCGGAACCATTCTTATTCCCTAAGAAGTGGCGATCTCGGGCTTCCCTGGTGGCGCAGTGGTTGCGCGTCCGCCTGCCGATGCAGGGGAACCGGGTTCACGCCCCGGTCTGGGAGGATCCCACATGCCGCGGAGCGGCTGGGCCCGTGGGCCACGGCCGCTGAGCCTGCGAGGCCCGCATACCACAAAAAAAAAAAAAAAAAAAAAAAAAAAAAAAAGTGGTGATCTCAAACTAACACACAGTGTCCGTAATACTCTAGAACTGGTAGATGCCTTCTGCACTATCAGTAAACTTCAAGTTTACCTGTCTCCCCACCTTTCACTTAGAGTTATTAGAGAAAGTTACGGTGAATCACTCTTGGAAGATATCTCCATTTGAAGTGAGTGCCTTTGATTAAAGGGTTCCATCAGACTGTCTGACTTTCACAGAGGCAATCAAGTCATCCAAAGCCACATTCACTCTGTACTTAGGGGATTACCTTTGCCTGTCTGTGATTCTTAAAAAGAAAATGCTTCTTTAGGCTTAGTGAAACTCAGTGGAAATGGCAGCCAAACCCCACAACTTTTGTAGTTTCTGTATTGGGGAGACCATAGGTCTATTGGGAAAAATAGAAACTGCAGTAGATCAGTCCATAACTTTAATATTTATGAGCTCTAGGTGCTAACTCTGAACAGCTGAATTCTATATTGAGAATAACTGGTAGATAGGGTTTGTAAAGTATATGTGTATAGGTTCCCTTGATAATGATTATTTTATAACGACCACAATTTGGTTGTGTATTCAAATATAAACATAAAAATTCTTTTTTCTCTGCTAATTCAATCCTATGGTGTTATATTTACTTGTGTTTATTTCCCTCACAAACCTTTATGGAAACACTAATTAATGTAAGTCAACTGTTTAGCTTCTAATATTATTGGAGACTTTTAGGAGGCTTAAAATCAAGTATATGTGTTTACAGTACAATCGACACTTTAAAAATTTCTTTATATATAAAAACTATAAAAGCTCTTAATCATGGCTTACTCTGTTTATAATGGATTCTATTATCATAAAAGAAATTACTTAACTTTACCACCTCAGAAAGAAGAGTCACAGAGTTTGCACAGTTTCCAGCTTATTTATTTTTAGAAAACAAAAACAGTAAGCTATTTTATAAATGAAATATACTACTCTTTAAAAATCTGGAGTTCTGCAGATAGTTTATTTGAGTATATGACTGAATTTTCTGGGCAGCACACTTTGAAAACACTGGGAAGAAGAAAAAACAATTCAATTATTGGATAAAAATTTTTGGAGGGGCCTGATATTTCCAAGTCCAGGTGTTGCCGTCATTTTATGCCCCCTTATAAGCAAGCTAAACATCAAGAGATGTTTTAACCAGCTAATAATTATAAATGATGTGTGAATACTGAGCCGTTTATTTCTGATGTCTGTAGGAAACCAGATACTACATCAAGGTAATATGAAATTCTCTTCTTCAAAATCCTTCAACTCTGAATCATAGATAAGAGGACTATTCACACGTAGGGACTTACAGGATGACAGCTCACTGCATACACAAAGAACCAGGAGGGTGAGGAGGATCGGGGTCCTATTGCCTCCTTCAGCTGGAGTCTGGAACCAAGTGTCAAATGACTGTCCTTGAAGGGGGTATAAATTGTATGCTATAGTGAGCTGGTGGTGTGACTCAGGAGGAACCATCCGGGGCTAACTGCTACCCAACAACCCAGTCAGATGTTTAACGCCCTGTATGTTGGAAAGCTTCATAGACTCCAGGTAAATTCAAAGAACTAAACACGGACCCTCCTGCCAGTCCAAGGCACTCTAGTTCATGCAAAAATACTACGTGTCCACAATGCATACGTCACCGTTTACAGATTATGTTCCTATTCATTGTCTTTTTTAATCCTCAGAACAATTTTGGAAAGACAATCTTAGGGATTGAGAGAAGTTTAACTGACTTGATAAATTCGTATAGAAGATGGTAGAGGATGATTGCTAACCCGCTGTGTGACATGCTGAAAGAGTTTCCTCAGTTGTACAAATAGTGTCTATAATACTTGTCCTTTCTATCTCCCGCTCATTATGATCAGTGTCTATAATACTTGTCCTTTCTATCTCCCGCTCATGATCATAAAATATGTATAGATGTTTCCAGATTTATTGAGCTCCATAAACTCCTAGGATCAAGCAATAGCTGGGAAAGGTCAGAAAGCCCCTGAGAGCTTGCACCTTCCTGGGGAGAGAGGAAGATTGACATGAACCCTTTGGATGCTCAGTTTCAACTGGGAATTTTGGCAGTCTTATGAAAAGTCTGTCACATTCTTGAGAGCAGACTTTTGCTTTATTCGAGGCATGGCTTAGTCTGGACTGAATCATCTGGACCCCATTCTAGTGTGTCTCACAGTCTGGTGTGGATCTAGGGCCTCCAGAACCAGCACTGGCCATCATCAGGCAGTACTGCATTGTTTTCTCAGAGTTCAAGGCTGCAACCCCCAAGGAAAGAAATGGAATAAGTCAGACAACTTTATGCTTCTTGCATCACTTTGTTCCTATGAGCATGGATTGTTTGCTTCTACTGGCCTCTGAAGAAGCATCCAGGGCTTTCTGGTCTGCACAAGGCAAGAGAAATAGAAGGTAAGAATATTATGCCCTGGAAATACCTATGCTCTGTACCCACAGAGCTCTATACACACAGTGTGTGTGTGTGTGTGTGTGTGTGTGTGTGTGTGTGTGTGTGTGTGTGTGTGTGTGTGTGTTGGGCAGGGGGTTGGGAGAGGTAGAAGGAGGAGATGGAAGTTGAGAGAAAGGTATTGAGTTAAAAAATAATGTTTTACACAAAGCAATGTTTGCACTAGGTATTATGTACTAATTAAAGAACTGAGTCTTTCCCCCAGCAGCGTAGTGTTCAATAGAAAATATAAGCGAGAAAGATGATGTATAGGTTAGTGGTTGCCTGTGTGCCCATGGCAGAGAGAAGGGGAGGAGGGATGGGAGTGACTAATCATGGCCAAAGGTTTCTTTTAGGGATAATGCAAATGTTCTAAAGTTGGATTACGGTGATGGATGCACAACTCTATATACATACTAAAAATTATTGAATTGCACATTTTGGCTGGTGAGCATTATGGTATGTAAATTGTATCTCAGTAAAACTGTTTAAAAAAAGAAAGTAAATGGGTGAGGGTGGTCAAAAGATTAAAAAAGGGAATTCCCTGGTGTTCCTGTGGTTAGGACTCTGTGCTTTCACAGCAGTGGCCCAGGTTCAATCCGAGGTTGGGAAAATACAATCCCACAAGCCACGTGGCACAGCATGCATCCGCCACCCAAAAAAAAAAAAAGATTAAAAAACACAAAGAAAAGATGATGGGGATTTTTTTTTTTTTGCTAACGCAAGGTAGATTAAGGGAGTTAGGAACCTGTTCTCTGTCTCTGCAAGGCCTTTCGAATCTGTTCTTTCAATTCATTATGTCTCTGTCTTAGTTCAAACCCTCGTTCAGGTCTCTGTCCAGTACTTACACATACATAATAGCATGTGTTTCTTGGTTGACTTCCAGCTGATTTGTTGTAAGCCCTCTTAATCAGACTGTTGATTTCGATTTTGAAATGTTTTTCTTACCCCTCTTCTCGCTCAGGTTTTCCTAAAGCACGGGTCTGATCATGTTATATTCTTACGGAACATTTCACAGGACTCAACATTGCTATAGAATGCAGTGCAGACTTTCAGCTTCATCTATGATGCTCTCTTCCTGGTCTTATTTTTCACATCATGAAAAATATCGAACCACGACTCATTTTTGGCATACAAAACTGCTAGCCTTTTTCTTAAAACATAACATACTCCATTTTTCCACTTCTCTTTTTGCCCTTCTCCTAAATGCTGTCAAAATTTCACCCATTCAGCTCAAATGCTTCCTCCTGCATAAAATCTTCAATCACACACATCAGAATTGCAGCCTAAAAAATTACTGCTTCCTTGTATTTTAATTAGTTGTATATGTGCCTGCTTTTCTACTGTACCTATCTATTCAATAAATTATTAAGTTGAATTTTCAAATAAATATTAATCATAAACCTCTTTATTTGTAAAAATAGAGAAGATAGTTTCCTGTAGAAATGATGCAGAACAAAATTCCATCAGAGCCAGTATGAACCTTCAGCCTCATGTCACAAGCATGCATTTTTAGGCTCCTGCTTTCTTTTCTTTTACCCCTTACGCATTTCCAGTCCACCCGAAGCCCTCTCCCATAGGATCCTAATCACTGAGAAAGCTCTAATTCTGTCAACCAGGCTGGTCACTGCCAGTCTGCATCTACTGAAATGCAATTTTTTAATATATATTGATAATTGTTTAATTTGGGAGATGTATATACACAGGTTCCTTATGTTCTCTTTATTTCTGTACATATTATTTATTTATTTATTTATGGCTATGTTGGGTCTTCGTTTCTGTGCGAGGGCTTTCTCTAGTTGTGGCAAGTGGGGGCCACTCTTCATCGCGGTGCGCGGGCCTCTCACTATCGCGGCCTCTCTTTGTTGCGGAGCACAGGCTCCAGACGCGCAGGCTCAGTAGTTGTGGCTCACGGGCCTAGTTGCTCTGCGGCATGTGGGATCTTCCCAGACCAGGGCTCAAACCCATGTCCCCTGCATTGGCAGGCAGATTCTCAACCACTGCGCCACCAGGGAAGCCCCTGAAATGCACTTTTTATTATCCCATTCAGGAACAACTCTCAATCTGAGACTAAATTGTACAGATGGAATATAGGGGGGTAATATGTCTCTTTGCTGGAAACTGTACAACATTGAGACACTCTAGGGTATTGATTTATGAAAATTAGATTCCTTTGAATATACTTCCTAGGGGCATTTTCATCCAGCTCATCTGAAGATCAGGCCTCTGCTTGTGTTGTACAATAAGAGATGATAACGGTGAATATTTCTGAGAAGTTAGCCTGGGAAGTGATTACCAAGAAGAAAATGAGAATGACTGGGGGGGGGGGGGCGGGATGGGTGAACAGAAATTTGGCATTTTTTTTTTAACATTCCTACATTTTTTGTGACTAATTCCTGTCCAGTTAGAAAATATGACATAGATTTCAAGCCTTACCAGGGCACAAGAATCATCCTGTATAACTTTTAAAAATGCATATTCTCAATTCCTACAGTGATTATTTTCGGAATGTCCAGGGCTGAGGCCCATGTACTGTTTTTAAAACTTCTCAGATACTTTGTAAGTAACCCGTCCTTAGATCAGCTGGGAACTAATGAATCTTTGGCATATACTTAATGACATGTTTTCTGATTTACCAGAATACAAGCAGAGCTCATTTTATTGTGCTTCACTTTATTGTGTTTTGAAGATATTGCATTTTTTTAAGGTTTGTGGCAGCTTGGCATCAAGTTGAAGGTTTATGATTTATGAAGGTTTATGGCAACTTGGCATCAAGCAAGTCTGTTGGCTCTATTTTTCCAACAGCATTTGCTCACTTCGGGTCTCTGTGCCACATTTTGGTAATTCTCAAAATATTTCAAAGTTTTTCATTATTATTATTTGTTAATGTGATTTGTGGCCAGTGATCTTCGATGTTACTATGGCAAAAAGATTGACTTACTGAAGGTTCAGGTGATGGTTAGCATTATTTAGCAGTAAAGTATTTTTTAATTAAAATGTGTACTTTTTTAGACATAATGCTATTACACACTTAATAGATGACAGTATAGTGTAAACATAACTTTATATGCACTGGGAACCCCAAAAAAAAAAGTGGCTCACTTTATTGGGATACTCGCTTTATTGCAGTGGTCTGAAACTGAGCTTGCAGTATCTCTGAGGTATGCCTTTATTGTCCAGACTTTAGAACGTCTTTCTGAAATTTCTTGAGTATGAAATCCTCATGCAGAAAGGCTTTTAGATTTCATTCTATGATAGTATCAGAGCATAAAATACAGATTTGTAGATTTTCTGAAATGAACTTTAATTCAGTTGGTTTTTTGAATCTAACCTGAAGAACCTTAAAAATTATTCATGCCCTTAATTATTACACATATATGTGTATGAATTAATCCCAAAGTTTCAAAATATCACAATTAGAATAAATACAAACATATTCATCATACTTTGTAATAATTAAATATTTTTAGAAAATGGAATTCTTTAAATTTTTATCACCCCTGAAAGTACTAACAATTTAATGTTGTTCTGTTGCTTTTTAAATGATGAGCTAATAATGCAATTTCTAACTTGCCTTTCTTTATAGTGTCCATTGCTTCAAAGACAGAACAATTTACAAAAACAGAAACCCCCAAATAAATAAAAGGGTGAAATTAATAAATTAAAACATGCAGACATTATATTTGAAGGGCACTTAGACATTATAAGTCTATTTTTCCCTAGAATACATGAAATTCTTACCTATCTGTGAGAGTAAAATTTAATGAACTTTTTAGACTAATTTCTACCTTATCTTTAAATGACTGTATTTAATCAGAAAGGAAATAAAAATCAGTACCTACTTGGAGTAGGTTGAATTTAAACTTAATTTTCAGCCCTACTATTATTTAGTCTAGATTTTATTTAACATAGATCTTTAATGATTATTTTATTGATTTCATGTGTGAGTTTATTCTATAATGAGTTAGAGGAAGAATATGTGCCCCTTTTTGATTAGTCAAAATATTTTTATAGCACACATTTCCAAATTGTAAATAAATATAGAAAATTTTAAAACATTTTTTAATTGAGGGATCCTAGGTTATTGCCATTTCTTATATGAGTAGAAATATTTTTCTTCAAAGATATTGCAAGACCTCCTGCCAATCATGATTTACAATTTTAAGTAAGCAATATTTATTGTTTAGGAACCTATAAGATTGCTTTTATCTTTAACTTTCTTTTTTGTTGTTAAGAAATTATTTGACTTTTAAAATGTGACTTAAAAAAATTTTTTTGAAGTATAGTTGAATTATAATGTTGTTTTTAAAGTTTGACTTTTGACTAAAAGATTTCATACTCCATTTTCTTCTTGGTACTACAGAATGATTTTTTTGGAAGAACATAACGTACATATCTAAATCAGAATTAGTATTTCCTCTCCTTTTGAGGTTATGTCAGTGCTGGATTATTCAACTAAGCATAAGCTGAGGGCACCATCAAAACAATATAAATATAGCTATACTTACAGTGATATAAATGGATATAGATAAGAGAAATGATTAGATGTTTGATATCATTTAAGTATTCGTTATGAGAAAAATCAGAAATACAGAACTAATTAAAAATATTTCACTTGTTTTACAGAGTGGTTTATCTTGATTCAAAATTTGGGTCTGGAGCAATATCATCTTTCTGTTCTTAAGAGTCTCTATAAACATAATTGGGCTCTTGGTCAATTGTTTCTATCTTAGATTCCATGGTATCCGTATGTTTATCTATAAAATAAAGTGGAGAGTTGAAACTGTGATGCCTAAAACATTTTTTATTCCTTAAGCAAGTCACAACTCCTGTGATTTCATTGGGAAAATAGAAACCTGAAGAAGTATTTCTGTAACTTTATCAGAGGAACACAAATCAGTGTATTTAAAGGAGAGCTTAACTTGAGTTTAGACATGTATATCAGTTTAGGAGACACTGTGTAATATCTAGTGTATCCAAGTTTTGATACTTGAAAGTTGACTATGAATTGATGTTTCTACCTTGATTTAGCTAATAAATTTCTCATCATACCTACTATATTCCAGGCAAGGGGCTAGAGATATCCTGATCAAGAAGGCCACGTTCTTGCTCTTGGGAATCTCACAGACTTGAGTTTCTTCTCCAATAAAGCCAAGCTCTATAAAAAGAGCTACTTTAAGATACTGCAGATTAGGAACAAAGATGACGGAGTAGAAGGATGTGCTCTCACTCTCTCTTTGCAAGGACACCAGAATCACAACTAGCTGCTGGACAATCATCGACCGGAAGATACTGGAACTCACCAAAAAAGACACCCCGCATCCAAAGACAAAGGAGAAGCTACAATGAGATGGGAGGAGGGGGCACAATCACGGTAAAAGCAAATCCCATTAACTGCTGGGTGGGTGACTCACAGACTGGAGAACACATATACCACAGAAGTCCACCCACTGGAGTGAAGGTTCTGAGCCCCACATCAGGTTCCCAACCTGGGGGTCCAGCAACGGGAGGAGGAATTCCTAGAGAATCAGCCTTTGAAGGCTAGTGGGATTTGATTGCAGGACTTCGACGGGACTGGGGGAAACAGAGACTCCAGACTTGGAGGGCACACACAAAGTAGTGTGCGCGTCGGGACCCAGAGGAAGCAGCAGTGACCCCAGGGGAGAATGAACAAGACCAACCTGCTAGTGGTGGATACAATCCTGCAGCCTGTGGAACAAAAACCACATTCACAGAAAGACAGATATGATGAAAAGGCAGAGGGCTATGAAGGAACAAGATAAAACCCCAGAAAAACAACTAAAAGAAGTGGAGATAGGCCCTCCCGGAGTCCTCCATTAGCCCCACCAAAGAGCCCGTAGGCTCCAGTGCTGGGTCGCCTCAGGCCAAACAACCAACATCGAGGGAACACAGTCCCACCCATCAGCAGACAAGCGGATTAAAGTTTTACTGAGCTCTTCCCACCAGAGCAACACCTAGCTCTACCCATCACCAGTCCCTCCCATCAGGAAGCTTGCACGAGCCTCTTAGATAGCCTCAACCACCAGAGGGCAGACAGCAGACATGAGAAGAATTACAATGCTGCAGCCTGCAGAACAAAAACCACAATCACAGAAAGACAGACAAAATGAAAAGGCAGAGGATTATGTCCCAGCTGAAGGAACAAGATAAAACCCCAGAAAAACAACTAAAAGAAGTGGAGATAGGAAACCTACCAGAAAAAGAATTCAGAATAATGATAGGCAAGATGATCCGGGACCTCAGAAAAAGAATGGAGGCAAAGATTGAGAAGATGCAAGAAATGTTTAACAAAGACCTACAGAAACTCTACAAGCCAGAAGGGAGTGGCATGATATACTTAAAGTGATGAAAGGGAAGAACCTACAACCAAGATCACTCTACCCAGCAAGGATCTCATTCAGATTCGATGGAGAAATCAAAAGCTTTACAGACAAGCAAAAGCTAAGAGAATTCAGCACCTCCAAACCAGCTCTACAACAAACGCTAAAGGAACATCTCCAAGTGGGAAACACAAGAGAAGAAAAGGACCTACAAAAACAAACTCAAAACAATTAAGAAAATGGTTATAGGAACATACATATCGATAATTACCTTAAACGTGAATGGATTAAATGCTCCAACCAAAAGACACAGCCTTACTGAATGGATACAAAAACAAGACCCATATATATGCTGTCTACAAGAGACCCACTTCAGACCTAGGGACACATACAGACTGAAAGTGAGGGGATGGAAAAAGATATTCCATGCAAATGGAAATCAAAAGAAAGCTGGAGTAGCAGTGTTCATATAAGATAAAATAGACTTTAAAATAAAGAAAGTTACAAGAGACAAGGAAAGACACTACGTGATGATCAAGGGATCAATCCAAGAAGAAGATATAATAATTATAAATATATATGCACCCAACATAGGAGCACCTCAGTACATAAGGCAACTGCTAACAGCTATAAAAGAGGAAATCGACAGAAACACAATAATAGTGGGGGACTTTAACACCTCACTTACACCAATGGACAGATCATCCAAAATGAAAATAAATAAGGAAAGAGAAGCATTAAATGACACAACAGACCACATAGATTTGATTGATATTTAGAGGACATTCCATCCAAAAACAGCAGATTACACTTTCTTCTCAGGTGCGCATAGAACATTCTCCAGGATAGATCACATCTTGGGTCACAAATCAAGCCACAGTAAATTTAAGAAAATTGAAATCATATCAAGCATCTTTTCTGACCACAATGCTATGAGATGATTAGAAATGAATTACAGGGAAAAAAACGTAAAAAACACAAACACATGGAGGCTAAACAATACGTTACTAAATAACCAAGAGATCACTGAAGAAATCAAAGAGGAAATCAAAAGATACCTAGAGACAAATGACAATGAAAACACAATGATCCAAAATCTATGGGATGCAGCAAAAGCAGTTCTAAGAGGGAAGTTTATAGCTATACAAGCCTACCTCAAGAAACAAGAAACATCTCAAATAAACGATCTAACCTTACACCTAAAGGAATTAGAGAAAGTGGAACAAACAAAACCCAAAGTTAGCAGAAGGAAAGAAATCATAAAGATCAGAACAGAAATAAACGAAATAGAAACAAAGAAAACAACAGCAAAGATCAATAATGCTAAAAGCTGGTTCTTTGAGAAGATAAACAAAATTGATACAGCATTAGCCACACTCATCAAGAAAAAGAGGGAGAGGACTCAAATCAATAAAATTAGAAATGAAAAAGCAGAAGTTACAACAGACACCGCAGAAATACAAAGCATCCTAAGAGACTACTACAAGCAACTGTATGCCAATAAAATGGACAACCTGGAAGAAATGGACAAATTCTTAGAAAGGTATAACCTTCCAAGACTGAACCAGGAAGAAATAGAAAATATGAACAGA
>NC_041233.1:104690004-104718166 GCF_002837175.3 Physeter macrocephalus | reverse complement strand
AGCTAACACCCATCCTTCTCAAACTCTTCCAAAAAATTGCAGAGGAAGGAACACTCCCAAACTCATTCTATGAGGCCACCATCACCCTGATACCAAAACCAAAGATACTACAAAAAAAGAAAATTAGAGGCCAATATCACTCCTGAATATAGATGCAAAAATCCTCAACAAAATACTAGCAAACAGAATCCAACAACACATTAAAAGGGTCATTCACCATGATCAAGTGGGATTTATCCCAGGGATGCAAGGATTCTTCAATATATGTAAATCAATCAACATGATAAACCATGTTAAATTGAAGAATAAAAATCATGTGATCATCTCAATAGATTCAGAAAAAGCTTTTGACAAAATTCAACACCCATTTATGATAAAAACTCTCCAGAAAGTGGGCAAGGAGGGAACCTACCTCAACATAATAAAGGCCATATATGACAAACCCACAGCAAACATCATTCTCAATGGTGAAAAACTGAAAGCATTCCCTCTAAGATCAGGAACAACACAAGGATGTCCACTCTCACCACTATTATTCAACATAGTTTTGGAAGTCCTAGCCATGGCAATCAGAGGAGAAAAAGAAATAAAATGAATAGAAATTGGAAAAGAAGTAAAACTCACTTTTTGCAGATGACATGATACTATACATAGAAAATCCTAAAGATGCCACCAGAAAACTACTAGAGGTAATCAATGAATTTGGTAAAGTAGCAGAATACAAAATCAATGCACAGAAATCTCTTGCATTCCTATACACTAATGATGAAAAATCTGAAAGAGAAATTAAGGAAACACTCCCATTTACCATTGCAACACAAAGAATAATAAACCTAGGAATAAAACTACCTAGGGAGACAAAAGACCTGTATACAGAAAACTGTAAGACAATGATGAAAGAAATTAAAGATGGTACCAACAGATGGAGAGATATACCATGTTCTTGGATTGGAAGAATCAATATTGTGAAAACGACTATACTACCTGAAGCATTCTACAGATTCAATGCAATCCCTATCAAATTAACAATGGCATTTATTTACGGAACTAGAACAAATGTCTTAAAATTTGTATGGAGACACAGAAGACCCCGAATAGCCAAAGCAGTGGTGAGGGAAAAAAAACAGAGCTGGAGGAATCAGACTTCCTGACTTCAGACTATACTACTATACTACAAAGCTACAGTAATCAAGACAATATGGCACTGGCACAAAAACAGAAACATAGATCAATGGAACAAGAAAGAAAGCCCAGAGATAAACCCACGTACCTATGGTCAACTAATCTATGACAAAGGAGGCAAGGACACACAACGGAGAAAAGACAGTCACTTCAATAAGTGGTGCTGGGAATACTGGACAGCTGCATTTAAAAGAATGAAATTAGAACACTCCCTAACACCATACACAATAATAAACTCAAAATGGATTAGAGACCTCAGTGTAAGATTGGACACTATAAAACTCTTAGAGGAAAACATAGAAAGAACACTGTTTGACATATATCACAGCAAGATCTTTTTGGATCCCCCTTCTAGAGTAATGGAAATAAAAAGAAAAATATACAAATGGCACCTAATGAAACTTCAAAGCTTTTGCACAGCAAAGGAAACCATAAACAAGAGAAAAAGAAAACCCTCAGAATGGGAGAAAATATTTGCAAATGAATCAACGGACAAAGGATTAATCTCCAAAATATATAAACAGCTCATGCAGCTCAGTAGTTAAAAAAAACCCAATCCAAAAATGGGCAGAAGACCTAAATAGACATTTCTCCAAAGAAGACATACAGATGGCCAAGAAGCACGTGAAAAGCTGCTCAACATCACTAATTATTAGAGAAATGCAAATCAAAACTACAATGAGGTATCACCTCACACCAGTTAGAAAGGGTATCATCAGAAAATCTACCAACAACAAATGCTGGAGAGGGTGTGGAGAAAAGGGAACCCTCTTGCACTGTTGGTGGGAATGTAAATTGATACAGCCACTATTGAGGACAGTATGGAGGTTCCTTAAAAAACTAAAAATAGAATTACTGTATGATCCAGCAATCCCACTACTGGGCATATACCCAGAGAAAACCATAATTCAAAAAGACACATACACCCCAATGTTCATTGAAGCACTATTTACAATAGCCAGGTCATGGAAGCAATGTAAATGCCTATCAACAGACGAATGGATAAAGGAATATTACTCAGCCATAAAAAGGAACGAAATTTGGTCATTTGTAGACACGTAGATGGATCTAGAGACTGTCATACAGAGTGAAGTAATTCAGAAAGAGAAAAACATCGTATATTAACGCATATATGTGGAACCAAGAAAAATGGTACAGATGAACTGGTTTGCAGGGCAGAAATTGAGACAGATGTAGAGAACAAACGAACGTATGGACATCGAGGGGGGAATGCTGCAGGGGGGTGGGGGTGTGATGAATTGGGCGACTGGGATTGACATGTATACACTGATGTGCATAAAATTGATGACTAATAAGGACCTGCCTATAAAAAAATAAAATTCAAAACAAAATATACTGCAGATTTTGTGAAGGTAGGCACTCTATTATTTTTTTGGTGAAGTTTTTTTTTTTTATAAATTTATTTATTTTTGGCTGCATTGGGTCTTCATTACTGCGCGCAGGCTTTCTCTAGTTGCGGCGAGCAGGGGCTACTCTTTGTTGCAGTGTGTGGGCTTCTCATTGCAGTGGCTTCTCTTGTTTGGAGCATGGGTTCTAGGCGCGCTGGCTTCAGTAGTTGTGGTGCACAGGCCCAGTAGTTGTGGCTCATGGGCTCTGGAGCACAGGCTCAGTAGTTGTGGCACATGGGCTTAGTTGCTCCACATCATGTGGGATCTTCCCGAACCAGGGCTCAAACCTGTGTCCCGTGAATTGGCAGGCGGATTCTTAACCACTGTGCCACCAGGGAAGTCCCTAGCCACTCACTTTAAAGAACAGCCTTTAAAACTCTTGAGTCCACCCGATTACTTTTCTTGTAGTCACTGAAGTTATTAAGTACCTGATAAAAAACACCAAGAGGTTGCACTATAAGGAATATTTCACCTAAATATGCAATATTAGACCAATGAACATGGACTGTCTTATTTCTAGCATTATGGAGAGTTCTGGGTTAGGTGCAGGTGCCCCTTCAAGAAAACTTGATATTAATGTTTCAGTCTCAGCAATAAAACAGCACTTCATGTGTTACTTATAAAGGAAGATTTATTACCTTCATATCCTCTTAATAATTTATTTCTTCCTTTCATCAGGTATAATCTCATACCACAGCCCTTTGGCCTTAAAGAGTAATTTAATCTTCTTAGCTCAGAAAACCTTTTAAGCCAATCCTTGACACTGAGTAAAAAGTAGATAGTTTCATTAAGAGTATGCTGTAGTTGAAGTTCAGCTTCAGTTTATCACGTATCTGCAGGAGCTGTGCGGGTAGAAACCAGATTCTTTGGCTTCCAACTTCCTTGTGGATAGACTTCCTTTAAATAAGAAAGAAGACAAAAGAGACTGAAGTAGGTCCACACCAGGGCTTGAGGCTCAGGAAAACGTTGTTAGCAGGAGATAGGAGGTAGCCCTTGACGAGATGTAATTTACACTGATCTTGGGAGATCTCATATAGTAAGAGTATGTGGATTCACTTCATCCACAAGCTGAATAAGGAGGTCTACTGTTCTACTAACAGAGATTCATCTTTAATTATTTGCAGTTGTATTTTTCCTGAGGAAGAAAATGATAATGTTATCTACCTATTTCTGTATATATTTATTTTTATTTAAATTAAGAGTTATGCTACAGAGTTTCTCATGAATAAAAGGAAAATATCTGAAAAACAGTTACATTACAAAGATGAAAATGAGTATCCTGAATTTTTCATGAAAACTCACCCAGAAGGCACTACGTATTTTGGAATCAGATGGCATGGATGCCTCAGGACACATAAACAATGTAACTGAATTGAAGAAATTTCAGAAGTCTTAGAGCCTTAAAATATTTCACCTTTTGGAAAAGATTTATTGAAGTAAATAAAATAATAAAATTTGGCATAAATTGAAAAATATAATGGGATGGAAGCATGGAACATCTATGATTATTTTTTAATTTTAGCTTTATTGAGGTATAATTGACAAATAAAATTGTAAGATACTTAAAGTGTACATTGTGGTGATTTGATATAGATATACACTATGAAAGGATTCCCCTTATCAAGCTCATTGACACATCTGTCACCTCACATATTTATCACTTTTTTTGGTGAAATGATTATTCTTGATTAAAGAATCTGTCAGTGGACACTTAGGTGTTTTCCTCACCACCAAGTAAGGTGAAACAGAGAAGCATATGAATATACTATGAGAAGGTCATTCAAAACAATTTGCAAAAAACTTGAAGTATTTTCTTTATCATTCATTCATTTCTTCATTCAACCTAGATATATGTATAGAGTGAAAACACTGATTACGTACACACATAGGAGCCAGAGGATACAATGATAAAGAAGTAAGGTTTCTACACTCAAAGAGATTAAGATGTAGCAGTCAAGACCTGTATAAAACAAGCATCTTTATAAGGCAGAAAATTAACAAGAATCTAACATAGATGTTTATGGAAGGAAGAGAAAACTTTTCAATAAAAACAAAAAAAAAATGTATTAAAACATGGACAGAGGATCTTAAACAGACATTTTTTCCAAAGAAGACATCCAGATGGCCAAAAGGTGCACGAAAAGATGCTCAGCATCACTGATCATGAGGGAAATGAAAACCAAACCATAATGAGATATCACCTCACACCTGTTAGAATGGCTATTATCAAAAAGACAAGCAATGACCAGTGTTGGTGAGAATGTGAAGAAGAGAGAATCCTTGTGCACTGTTGGTAGGAATGTTCAACCAACATGAAAAATAATATGGAGGTTCCACGAAAAATTAAAAATAGAACTACCATATGGTCCAGCAATTCCACATGTGGGTTTATATCCAGAGGAAATAAAAACAAGATATTGAAGAGATGTCTGAACTCCCATGTTTATTACAGCATTATTCACAATAGCCAAGAAATGGAAACAGCGAAAGTGTTCATCGATGGATAAATGGATAAAGAAGATAGGAGTTACACACACAACACACACACACAATGGAATACCACTCAGGCATGGAAAAGGAAATTGACCCTGAGGGCATTATGCTAAGTGACATAAGTCAGAAAGAGAAAGAAAAGAGAAAGAAATATACTGTTTGATCTCACATATTTGGAATCTAAAAAAGTGGATCTCTTAGAAAGTAGAATGCTGGTTACCAGGGGTTTGGTGGGGTTGGGGGGCGGGTTGAGGAAATGTTGTCTAAGGCTACAAACTGACGACTAATATATAATATAAGTCCTGGAGATCTAAGGCACAGAATAGTGATTATAGTCAACAGTACTGTATTATAAATTTCAAAGTTGCTAAGAGACTAGGTCTTAACTGTTCTTACCACAGCAAAGAAATGATAATTATGTGACATGAAAGAGGTGTTAGCTAACGCTAAAGTGGTAATCACACTGTGATGCTGAAATGTATCAAATCAACATGCTGTACACCTTAAACTTACCCAATGTTTAAGTCAATGCATCTCAAGTTTTTTAAAAAGAAGAGAGAAACTTCAAGGGCAAGCATCACTGAAAAGTTACCCTATGAAATTTGCTTTGAAGGAAGCATAGGACTTTGAAAGGTAGATGTTTTGAAGGAGGGTATTCCAGACAGAAGTAAAAATAGCACAAACAAAACCAGGGACACAAAAACATACAGGATATGTTCAAAGAAAATGAGTAACAGGCTGTAAATTTAAAGTACATTCAGATAAATAATACAAAATGAGGTAGAAAGGTGAATTTCAGTCAGATTTTAAGAAGATTAAAGATAGCTTAAAAATAGCTTGTTCTCTACTGGAAATCCACAGAAATTTTAAGTTACACTTAAAGAAGAGAATGGCTAAATGCAGGGACATGAGTTAGGAAATTTGGCCACAGTCCAAGTAAAGGAAAATGAGAACCAAATCTAACAAAACACACTGAGAACGGAAGAGAGGAAAGGTTAAAAGGAAGTCACCAACAAAAAACAAAACAAAAAACCCCAAAACCACAAAGAATTTTTTCCTTCCAGTTTATAACTGACATATAGCAAGTGTAAGTTTGAGGTGGACAGCATAAAGATTTGACTTACGTACATCATGAAGTGATGACCACAATAAGTTTAGTGAACGTCCATTATCTCATATATATACAAAATTAAAGAAATAGAAAAAAATCTTTTTGTGATGAGAACTCTTAGAATTTCCTCTATTAACAACTTCCATATATAATGTACAACAGTGTTAATTATATTTATCTTGTGGGACATCACTTCGCTAGTACTTACTAATCTTATAACTGGAAATTTGTACCTTTTGACTGCCTTCCTCACCATTTCCTCTCCTTCCACCCCCATCACCTCTGGTAACCACAGATCTGATCTTTTTTTGTTTTTCTATGAGTTTGTTTGAGAAATCAAAGAATGTGAAAACCAGAGTTAGAAAGATGAAAAGGAAAGAGCAGCATCAAGGATTACTCTTAGGTTTCAGGTAGTGATTACTTAGAGAATGATTGTACTGTGAATAAAAACTGAAAAGGAAGAAGAAGAAACTAACTTGGAGTAAAGGACCATAAAAATGATAAAATCTGTTTTGGTTATGCTGATCATTTCAGAATATTTAAGCAAAAATAATAAACAAGTATGTGGATATATTATTTTGAAGCATGAGACAGGTCTCTGGGATCCTGAAGAAATAAGATCTATTCACCTAGTGGCAGACACCAGTAGTATGCAGCAAGGAGATAAGATAGACTATTGGCAATGGGTGCTCTTGGGCACTAAGTGGGGATAATGGCTGTTAGAGCACATATTAAAATATTTACGTCATGGTAGCTTGGAAATTTAGTAAGTTGAATATCATTTACTCAGTAAACAATAGTTTTTATTTTCTCTATAGAAGCAGTTAGTGGATGGTCAGAGAGCTAAAAATATGTGGAAGCAAGGGTGAGTGAACTTCAAGAAAAAGAGATGGTTACCATTGTCAAAGAGTAAAAAGAAGTCAATGAAAGTGAAGATCGGAAAAGGTTCACAGATTTATTATTAAGCATTTATAGTGAAAGTTAACTGACAAGAAGTGAGAGGACGATGGGATCTTGGGGAAAGCACTAGAGCTACTCTTTCAAGAGGTTTGGTCTCAGGAGGACAAGGCACAGTGATACTTGGAAAGACTGTCAGTGCGAGGAAAGGCTTTTCCAGAAGGAAAAATTTAAGCCCATTAGTAGGGAGAGCAAACGTTAAGAAGAAAGGGAAAAACATAGAAAATGGTGACTTAATAGAATGAGTTTTCAAGAAAGGAAGAAAAGGTTAATGTCAAAGTCCAGATAGACAATTTAGCACTAAAAGTTGAAGGAATTATGGATGTTCTTTTCTTTGAGACAGGAATGAAGAATAAGATGCTAGTTGTAGACGTGAGCAGTAGGGAGAGGGACCTGGGATTGAACAAAAGGGATTTATGGTGTAATTAGCACTGTTTACCTACTTTCTCCAGAAACGCTGACATAGTCAGAAAGCAGTGGAGGTAGACCATAAGGACTACACAGATTTGGGGCTTTTTAGAAAACAGGTAGCAGAAGTCAAGAAGTGAGAGCTTTTAGAGTATTAATGAGACCATTAAAGAGGCTCCATTATGGATCTCACAGTCTAAGTTAAGGAGAAAAATGAAGTCAAAAAGAGGTTGACAAACCAGAGGTATAAAGATGATTCAAGGAATTAGACCTCACAGTGAGAACAAAGTTCAAGTTAGTTGCTAATGAAGGCAAAGAAAGAGTGGAAAGTCAGATAGTTCTGTCAGAGAAGGAAATTTCAAAGTTCAAAATCCATAATATTGATCAAGACTAAGAGTGAGCAAAAGAGTAAGCTCTTATTGATCCAGAATGTTTGAGGCATGAGATATCTGATTAAGTAAATATACTGACTTAGAATTAGCATTACAGATGTAAAAATATCTATGTGACATATGCCTACAAATAATGAAATACATGGGATTTTGCCAGATGAACTATTATTTTATTCCCAACAGTCATGGAAATCTCTGAAATGTTAGACATCCGAGTTCCAAGTCAGTATGAGTGATAAGTTTAAGTAATACGAAGTAATGTACATCTATTTATATGCCTATCTTTCCTTATCTAATTATCTACCTATATATGTATACTTTAAAAAAATCTGTGTCTATATCTTTAAAATATTCTGGGTAGATTGCATAGACCTAGGTGTGTAAAAGCTCTTCTTACAAGTTGCCATCTTCCTTAACAGGTATATTAGACTTTGCTAGGAGACTGAAAAGAAGGATGGTGAATTGATTCTATATTCACTCAGTAGTATGTATCATATAAATTTAATGCAAAGCAAAATGTACTTTAGTCGGTCATTGGAAAACCAAGAGGCAGAAAGGTCTTGGAGGACAACATTAATTGGGAGAAAAACAGAAAAAAAAACAAAAGACAATAGGATAATCAAGGGCCATAGTAGGTTTTCTTTCCCTGGGGAAGGCTGAACTAGACATGGATAAAGTCAGTTAAATGCAAAGCTCAGGACCACTCTCTTTCCTCATTTTTCAACTATTTACTGTGGTATTTTCTACATTATATTTTTGATACACAAAGGGATATAGAGCATGGGTAGTCAATTTTCGCAAAGTAAATAATACATATAATTCAAACTTTACTGAATAAATAAGTTCAATCTTTAATGAGTCAGAAGAACTTCCGTGATGAGGGTTGAAGATAGATTGCTTCTTAGAGAAATTAAAGCTAGTCTATCTTAATTCATGCTGATCAATCTATATTGTGGAATTCAATTTGACACTTAGCACCAGGCATTTATATGAAAAAAAAATAGAGGCATAATTGTTAACTGTGTCAGACAAGGAAGGAAGTGGCATAAACTATTTCATCATCTATATTTCAGTGGTCTGCACTGGATGAGGTGCCAAAAGCCTTGACATTAGTTGTTCTACTGGACCACAACTTGGGTAAATTACTTAAAGATCCCCCCAAACTAAAGTCTTTTGTGTTAAGGAAAGGTAGCAGTAGGGTTTGTTTTTTAGGAGTCCATTTGGTTAAGGGAAACTAAATTCCAGTAAGCACGAGAGCCAAAAATATAAGAGAAATGTTTCTCTCTCCCGGGGCAGTTCAGGGCTGGTAGGTGGCTCTGCTATCCTCAATCAGCACCAAGTTCAAACCAGAAGTTGAAGCAGAGGAGAGAGCCCTGGGTAAATATCTTTAAAGAGACAACAAAATGACTTGGAAGTAGCAAATATCACTTTAATATCTCACTAGCTTAAAATTAGTCCCTGGCCACAACTAAGGAAGGAAGAAAGCATGTGTAATACAGTCTTTAATAAAGTAGCCATGGACAAAATGAAGACAGAGAGGGTGGGCGGTGGGGACAGTTGTTTTCTCTACCACTTCTCTCAGTTGGCAGAGATGTGTGCTAATTTCAGCAACTCCCCTTTACAGCTACACCTTGGATGTTCTCTGTTTTTGTTTTTTAGTGTTTTTCCCACTTTCTCATCCTTATTCTTTGTAGCCAGACGTGCTTTTGAGTCATTTATTTCTGTTCAAGTTGTTATACCTGTCTTAGTCTACTTAGGCATGACTATACAGAGAGAATCATAGAGCCATATAATATTTCTATACTGTTTACAATTACAAGACATTTTCCCATCTTTTTCTCTACTCAAGAATACCTTGTGGGGCTTCCCTGGTGGTGCAGTGGTTGAGAGTCCACCTGCCGATGCAGGGGACACGGGTTCGTGCCCTGGTTCGGGAAGATCCCACATGCCGCGGAGCGGCTGGGCCCATGACCCACGGCCGCTGAGCCTGCGCGTCCAGAGCCTGTGCTCCGCAACGGGAGAGGCCACAACAGTGAGAGGCCCGCGTACGGCAAAAAAAAAAAAAAAAGAATACCTTGTGAGCAAAGCAGGGCAGGTGTTATTATTTCTATTTTTTCAGATCATCCCTGGATCAGAAATTTTTCATGGCAGACATTCAGTTTTCAAACATGCGTTGAAAGGCCACTGTGTCAGCTGTGATTCCAGGGGCATGGGGATGGGAAGCTAAAACAAGTTATTTGCCTACCAGGGGCTTCCAGAGTAACACAGAAAAAAGAAACATAATTCCTCACTGCGATACTATGGTAACTATGATACCAGTAGAAGATACAGTGAGTAATGGAAGGTAGAAATGGTTTCAGTACTCAACGGTGAACAAACATCCAGGTTATCTGCATTTGATTCCAGTGCTGCTTTCATGAGAAAATGAGATTCTGGTTATAAATGCTATTGGAATTCAGGAAAGGAAAGAACACCAGCATATGCTAGAACTCAGAGTAAGTGGGGTTCCATTTTGGCTTTAGAGACTAGGTTAATGGCTGGCTAGGTCCAGGGAAGAAGAGGGAGGGACCATTCTGAAGAAGGTGATTATATTTGTAAAGCACAGACTTGGCAAGAAGCAGTGTCTGGGGATGGAAAGGAGTTACCAGACTGACAGAGGCAGAGCATGTGAACTGGGAAAAAAGGAAGAAGTAAAGCTTCACTCAGAGAATGGCACAAAATTATAAGTGACCTTTAATGCCAGGTAGGAGAATTTGCTCTTCATGCAGAAGGCAAGAGGGTATAGGAGTTTCCTGAGCAGATGAGTGACATAACAATAGCGGTATTTTAGGAAGATTATTATAGTGGAAGGATGGATAAGAGAAGGAGTGAGTATGGGCAGGCTTACCAAATGAAAGTCTCGGTTTCAGTCTTAGTAGCCAGAATTGAGAAGAAAGGGTAAATCCGAGAGACATTTTGAAGAAAAAAATGTCTGAATGCAGTGACAGACTGCCTCTAGGGACTTTCAAAATGAAGAGTGTCAGAAATTACTTTTCTCTTTTTAGTCATTATACTTTTCATCTCATTGTACTTTCCATTAATTCTTTATGACCTGCCATTTAAGCAACAAGAATAATTTAAACTTAGGAAGAAATGTGACTATCATTTTCTGAAAAGTACAATGAAATTAAAGATGTTAAAAGTACACTGCATGTAGTAAGTGCTCAATAAATGTTCATGAAGAAATTAAATTTTAAAATTAACAAATATATAAAGTAAACCTCTCTTTCAGGAACTCGCTTCTGGATCTAGCGTTGTCACACTTGAGCTAAGTGAAGCATGACGTCTAGAACAAAGAAACCCGAAGATTTTAAAGTGTTTTAAGCAGTGAAATGTCACCAGAAACTGCTTCACAAATGTAAGAAAAAAAATGGACACAATCAACTTGAAAAGTCATATACTGAAATATAAATGAGAAGTACCCCATCTAATTTTTATAACAGAGGTAAAATACTGGATTGACAAAATTATCTACGTATATATTGGTAGTACTAGAGTTCATTTAGAAAAGAAACCATATCTCAAATGAAACAATATCTGTTTAGTGACAAGAAAATAGAAATGAAATATTATCTTTGTAATGTTCTATATATGATAGTAGCTGAATTATTATTATGAACAAAAGGTAAGTGAGAAGAAAGACACCCTTAGGTCATTTCATGGGATTAAAACTTTGAATGACAAAGAAATTAATTACAAATACAAAATTCCAATATGTTGAAATCCAGATTATTTCCACAAAATATATAGGCAAGTTTGTTGGAAAATGGCTTCAATTAGCATAATGAGGTGTGAAATAATAAAATCATTGCTTGAATGTTGAATATACCATTTTGCTTATTCAGGACAATATATATCTCAGTAAAATTTTATATTTATAAGTTTATAAAGGTATTTATGGACAACTACAGAAAAATAAGAGAAGCCAAACCAATCAGTAATATACAAATATATTAATTTCATAAGTAAGAATATTGCCACAATCTCCACAAAAATTTCTTAGCAAAATATTTCATTTATATTACACATTCAATTAAAATGTTGAAATAATTTTGAAACATACAAAATTGCTGTGAAATGCATCTCTAGTAAGCTAGATGATTTGGAAATTTTCAATTATATTATTCATATGTATTCTGAAATGAGCTATAGAAAAATATCTCCAAAGTATGTATATACCTATGAACTCATTAATTTTCTTCATTTACATGTTCTGTTCAGTATGATTTTGTTGAGTCACCCTGGTATTTGTTGATGAATGCAATAAGTTACTCCCTTCTAAACGTTTTAATGAAATTTATAGTTGGAATTAATCTGATTTCATATTCTTACAAAACTGTTTTGTTCATAACTCTTTTAGAAGACTTACGCAGACATTCTGCTATGAATTAGTCTTCCCTGGAATTTATGAGAAACTCATTCAGTCCTTGTTGAATAAGTATATTAAATTTTGAATCCTCTTTCCTCTTTTCCTGGAACCCTGAATATAGAAAGTGCTCAGCAAATAAATGTGAGTCTCTTCATATTTTGGCAGCGCTCTCACCAATATTAAATAACATGCCTATAATTAGATACATAATTTAGATTTTAAATTTCTTTTCAAACATATTAAAATATTTTAAATGCCAAAATAGACTTGAACCATCATCAAATTGTCTTGGTTTTACTAAACATAAAATATAGATATTAAGTCTAAAATAAAAATATTTTATCTGGAACAATAGTAATTAAATGACATTTTAAAAAGTTTAATGTCATGTTTTTCCTAATGTTAAATTTAAAAATTCATTGAAGCTATTTTTTCTTTTATTATTTTCTTGGATGAATATTTGACATAATGAACTCAAAATACAAATCCATGTTTATTTTCATGTCCTTCTTTGGTTTTACTTTAGTATTCAAGTTCTTTGTTTATAATTTAAAATATTTTCCTTAAATAAAAATGTGTCTGCAAATCATTTTAAGGTTGAAACTAGATGTAGCTTCCAGTGGTCACTGACACTACTCCCTCATTTTAAAATAAGCTAAAGGATATTTGAATACTGTCTTTATCAAGAATATTTATCAGTTGGTTAATGTCAAAACCAGCGCTTAATTATTTCCAGTCCCCCTTATTTTTCCCATTAAAAACTTAAGCACTGAATTATGGTCCTGAATATATTTATTGATATATTGTGTATAAAGAGATAATTGAACTTTTAATTTGTCTTCTAAAAAAAGATTTGTTCAATACAATAAAAACACACAAAAGTCAGTTGCCCTGAGTGCATTCCCTTCAGAAAGATATATTTAAAATGACTTCATGGGCTTCCCTGGTGGTGCAGTGGTTGCGCGTCCGCCTGCCGATGTAGGGGAACCGGGTTCGCGCCCCGGTATGGGAGGATCCCACATGCCGCGGAGCGGCTGGGCCCGTGAGCCATGGCCGCTTAGCCTGCGCGTCCGGAGCCTGTGCTCCGCAACGGGAGAGGCCACAACAGAGGAAGGCCCGCATACTACAAAAATAAAAATAAAAAAAAAAAAAATAAATAAATAAAATAAAATGACTTCATAAAATGACTTCATCATGTGCTTCATTAATTCATTCAGTTTCCTACATTGTCTTTTAAGTTCATAAAGAAGCCACGTCTGCCTTTTGGTTTTAAGATACAGTCTTTTCTCATTCTAGTTTCCTCATTTCTATTTTCCCACTCCAATAAATATATGAAACCTAATAAGGACCAAAAGAGAAAATGCTGATGGTGAAATAATATTTTAGGAGCCCTGAATTCCAGAGACATATAATTTTATTTTATTATTTTTTAAACATCTTTATTGGAGTATAATTGTTTTACGATGTAGTGTTAGTTTCTGCTGTATAACAAAGTGAATCAGCTATACGTATACATATATCCCCATATACCTTCCCTCTTGTGTCTCCCTCCAACCCTCCCTATTCCACCCTTCTAGGTGGTCACAAAGCACCAAGCTGATCTCCCTGTGCTATGTGGCTGCTTCCCACTAGTTATCTATTTTACATTTGGTAGTGTATATATGTCAATGCTACCTTCTCACTTTGTCCCAGCTTACCCTCCCCCTTCCCTGTGTCCTCAAGTCCATTATCTACGTCTGTGTCTTATTCCTAGAGTCTGTCATACAGAGTGAAGTAAGTCAGAAAGAGAAAAACAAATACCATATGCTAACACATATATATAGAATCTAAAAAAAAATTGGTTCTGATGAACCTAGGGGCAGGACAGGAATAAAGCAAATAAATCAAATCCACAGTAAATATAATTTTAGATACATGCATGTCAATTAACTGTTGAGCTTTTCTTTCTTTTCAATTGATCAGTAATAAAACTCTACCAGAGACACAGCTCACAAGCTACTTTAGTAAAATTTCTTAATATTTGAAATATTTATAGAACTTAGTTTATGGTCATGTTCACCTTTAATCCTTATTATACTTATATCAGAATTGCCTTATTATATATCACACATGGAAAACTAATTCGCAGAGGAGTTAAATCATCTCCTCCAAGTGGCAAAATTGGTATGCATCTTAGTTGGAATTTAAACCCAAGTTTTCTGTGTAAAACCATTGGATAGTTAGCAGTACTTACTGCCAAGTCACCTGTTACAGGTAATTACAATTTGCAACTTTCCTAAAGATTCTTCTCAAGGAGAAACATTTAAGTTTCTAGGTGAATAAGAAGTTACATCTTAATAACCTTCAAAACATATCACCACTCCCTTAAAATAAGCCTGCGGTTGTCAGGCTCCTGTTGGTTAACTTCCTTTGCTGGGAAGACTTGATCCCATTTTCATTGCTTTCCTGCTGGCAAAAATCTGCTCATGTCAAATCATATATATTAGAGCACTTTTGATTTTCTCTATAATTCATCTATTTTTTTTATGATAGCAGTATGTGCCCATGTTAAAACTGTAACCTTCAGAATAGGAAAGAGATTTAAGAACAACACAAGAAGACTGTTTTTTTCCCCTATAATTAGAACAGTCAAACAGTGGAATAGGTTTTCTCTTAGAGAAGTATATATCACTGTGCTGAAGCTGGTGCTGTATGACCATGTGTAATAGCCATGAGAAGAAATATGCAGCAGTTGAGAGGTGGGTCTAGATTAGTGCTTCTCAAGATTTTCTTACCCAAAGAATCATCTAGCGAATTTATTAAAAGGTGGTTTTTTTTTTTTTTTTTCCTTTGCTCCTGGCTATCTGTATAACAGCTAGATCCTTAGGTGATTTTTATAATCTGGCATTTTTGGAAACACTGCCCTAGAGAGTCACTAACAACATTTTTAGTTCAGAGAAAGTGGTTGCTTTAGGGCTAAGAATGTGTCTAGTGAGGGCTTTAAGTTGTGCTTAAGCTGTGGATCCGAGCTTGAGGGTTGAAAATGGTTAACAGAGTGCATAGGATCTACGGTGTGAAAACAAGAAAGGAAGGAAAAGAGGAGAGAAAGAAAGAAAAAGAAGGGGTCAGTGAGGGATGGAGGGAAGAAGAGAGGAAGGGAGGAAGGAAAAGCTGGACTCAAATGGAAGAGGGATATTTAATACTTATTGAATGTATGTACTAAATTTCAGAGGTATTGAAGGCAGAGTGAAAAAGAAATTAAATATGATTCAAATCCATAGTAAATAAATTGGATCCCTGGACAATATTTTTCTTGTCCTCTGATGTCAGAAAGTGTTTGTGTAGTGGGAAAAGAAGACAGAACATTTGATTTCTACAAATCTAGAAAATCCAAGAAAGGCTTGAGAGGAGGTGAACAGGAAACCAATTACGAAATACCCAAATCTTTACAATATCTTGCTGTTTGTTTTTTTTTGTTTTAAGTTAAAGACCTGCTGAGATACACATATACTTTATTTTGTTATAACATTGTTTCGGTAAACTTATAATTCAAGTAATTTAAATTATCAAATAATTTCTATTTTCAGAGAGGCTAAACAGACTTTAAAGATGACCATATGTTCCAAGACTGACATGATTCTCAATCCAAAAGTATAAATAGCTTTTCTGAGTAGCTCTTAGAATGTCAGCCATATAAAACAATCAACAAGACACTTGTCTCTTTATATACAGTAAAATATACTTAGATAACATTTCTGCAAGACAAAAAGTTGAAGGTTTTTTTTGTTTGTTTGTTTTTTGCGGTATGCGGGCCTCTCACTTCTTGTGGCCTCTCCCGTTGCGGAGCACAGGCTCCGGATGTGCAGGCTCTGCAGCCATGGCTCACGGGCCCAGCCGCTCCGCGGCATGTGGGATCTTCCCGGACCGGGGCACGAACCCGTGTCCCCTGCATCGGCAGGTAGTCACTCTCAACCACTGCGCCACCAGGGAAGCCCTGAAGTTTTTTAATTCAACTTTATTGTTTATAAATAATACATCACAATACAATTGTATAGTGTCACCAATACCAACTTTATAGTGAATTTCTCTCCTGAGATGATTCAATTTCAGGGAGATCAGTTACCCATATACATGTAATTTCTACATGCAATTTGCTGTGCATAAATATGAAAGTATTATAATGATTCATTTTGTTTAATGAACTCAAAATGCAACTAAATATATTATTAAGCATAATTATAAGACTTAGTTTTTAGGCTTTGTATGAGATGTTTTTAGATTAATATAATTTTATTATACATATTTTATTATACAGCTTGACGGTGTGTATGCTTAGGATGTTTAATGTATAGCACTCATAGGCAAATAACAAAAGAAATTCCCTAAAACAAAGCATCTTATTTAATGTTTTACCACTTATAAAATACTTGAATAGTTTTCCACAGGAAAATTCTTATTCTGGGTTTCTACTATTTGTGAAGTTTAAAAGTCTTCCAAGTCTCCTGGAAAGGTAGCTAATAATGTTGGCTTAAGACAGTATGTAGAATCTTCTCAGATTCAAGCAGAAATGCTACAGAATTCACAATGAACTCCTTTTTTTTAAGTCCTCAGATTCAGTCTTACCATGGTAAAGCAAAGAGTTTCTAGAGATTTCTCTAGGTGAAATCTGAGCTTTGACCACATTTCTAAGACACTGATGTATCTCAACCCATATATATCTTTGGAGGAAATGCCAAAGACAACCTTTTGCATGGTTTCTTTCTTTCATTTACATACTAAAAAAATAATTGAGCAGCTATTATATAGTTTTTTTTCCATTTTTTTGTGTGTGCAAAATACTAGGAATAAAAAATGATATGGGCTTCCCTGGTGGCGCAGTGGTTGAGAGTCCGCCTGCCGATGCAGGGGACATGGGTTCCTGCCCTGGTCCGGGAAGATCCCATGTGCCGCGGAGCGGCTGGGCCCATGAGCCATGGCTGCAGAGCCTGCACATCCGGAGCCTGTGCTCCGCGACGGGAGAGGCCCACATACCGCAAAAAAAAAAAAAAAAAAAAAAGATATGACATGATTACTGTCCTTCAGGAGCTTAGAGTGTCCTGCAGAAAGACATATATTAAAAAAAAAAAAAAATCCTAAAAAGAAGTAACTCCTTTTTTCATACTAGAGATACAAATGAGGTAATATTTACATTAGAACTTAAAATTACAATAGATCCAAGCCCCTTAGTCCTTTTCCCACTTTGGGTTTTGCCCTCTGTAAATAGCTCTAAAGCAATCTAGAGATTTTTACAGTGGAGCTGGGCACCTTCAAATGTCATAGCTGTCAGGCCAGGCCTCTATTATGTAGGGTTGGAGGTTGGGGAGCATATCAAAGGGAGGTGAATGGTGTCAACCTTACTTTTATTCTGTTCCTAGAAAACAGTTTGCTACCAGAGTGTTAAAACTTCCCAGGTCCTGCTTACTTTGTCCACAGACACGCAGGTTCCCTTGGGCACACCTCATCAGCATGTGTACGTGCTTGTCACAGGCTGTGTCCAGGCCAGCGAGTCCTCTGCCCCAGGTGCAGGGCTGGCTCAGGGGCCCGGGTTTGTTCAATTCACCCTGTGTGGTGACTAATCTTTCATGGGCCTTCTTTCATTAAATAACCCCACAGAGATGAATTTAGAGTATATTCTCTAATACATGATAAAGGCAATGGGAAAAAGTATAAAATAGCTGAATTTCCCTTCAGTCTTTTTCTGCCATCCCTTTGTACCAAAACCATTTCTGTTCTCACATTGCCCTTTAAAATGCCAGTTACACCATTTCTTTATTTTTATAGAGCACTTTGCAGTTTATGCAGCTAATCCATATGTTCTTTCCTGAGTAAGAAACACTTTGGTGTGAATTAGTTTAAGGCTTTATCCTCACTAGGTGCAGGGTGCAGATAAGTCAAAATGATGAATATTTTATGACAGTAACAATAGTTAATTTTTAAAAGCATTTACTGTTGACCAGATAGAGTCATAAGTAGGTTACATGTATTGTTTCATGTAATCTTTAACACTAAGGAGTAACTATCATCATTCTCTTTTACAGATGGGAAAATGAGGCAAACAGAGAGTAAACTGTGAGTGTAGGAGCAGAGCCCAAGCATTAATGCCAGGGCCTGTATACTGATCTCTGGACTACATTGCCTCCCTAGGTAAATTTTCAGGCATCCAGTATTTGTGTGAGGGCAGTGGTATTGTGCAGAGGAATGATCAGGCCCCAGAACACACCACGTGGGTGACTGCTTAATTCTAACACTAATCCTATGGGTGACATTCATCTCTATAATAGATTAAGGGAATAGGGCTGACTTATTGAGAGGTGTTCATTGTAATCTACCTAAAACCAACAAGAGACAGAGAACATAATATCTTACAGTCACTTCAAGGTAAATTAACCAGCTAATAAAAAACATGTAGTCATTAATATCAATTATTTCAACAAAGATTAGAAACTGGTAAAGGGTATAAAATACAGATTTGATATCTGAAAGCATCAGATTATAAAGTTTTCCTCCTACAAAATGACGTAGGTATTAGCAAAGTCCACTAGTTAGGAAAGAGTTTTCTTATTGTTAGCCTCATAGCTTATTCTAATACAATTAGACCCTTAATAATAGTTAAAGAAGGAACTAGCTTCTCAGACACAGGCAGCTGCAAACTAGCTAATTGGGTTCTGGGTCAGTGGGTCTTTTTCTACATGTTTACTGTAAATAATAGTGTTTCTCTTGAGGAAAATGCATTGCAATACCTCACTGATTTATTGTCTTTCTACATATTGTTAATTCAAGGTCTTTGGCATTCAGTGAGGAAATTATGGCACATCAGGGTACATAGAATATTCTACTTTCCAGAGAAGGGTCAGGAGAAAAAGAAAAGAGAGAATATAAATATAAAACCTTTAAATCAAGATTAAATCCCAAAGTTATTTCTTGGTTTGTATGGCCATCAGTCAATACTAATCAATCACAATTAGTCAGAAGAGAACTAAACCTTAGAGCTGCTGAACAGATGGGAAAAAAAAGAAAAGAAATGAAGCCACCTTCCATGATCAGACAAACAAAACCACATGACCGTTTTCTTCTCATTGATTTTCCTCTTCATTAAGATGTGTTCATTTACTTTCTTTTATTTTGAAGATTCTGGTTAGAATCTTGAAACTAGAATTGTCTTCCATGCACTATTGTGCTCATTATTCTTCTTATACTGAGGTGAATTCCAGACTGGCTTGGGGAAATAATTGTTTATGCTTTAATTATCCATCTCCAAATGCAAATAACCCATAGACCTCTTTTTAGCTCATTCTAGTATTTCATATCCCAAGTACTTTGGCAAATATTTACTCTGACAACAGTATGGAGTATGAAATAAGTTTAACACATAATTCTTGCCTTCTCATTTGTTAAAATCAGGAGAACTGAGGCCAATACACAAGATAAATAGCAAACTTCATTAGGGTGTGAGTAGTCAAGAAAGTTCAGCCAAGAGGTAGAGCTTGACTGTATTTATAAGACAGATAAAATTTAGATAGAGGAAAAAAACCACAGATATTCCAATTAAGAGAATAGAAGAACACTAAAGCAGACTTGTGGAGGCTGGAATGTGCACTATGTGTTTGTGGGAACAAGTAGGACCTTATCAATCAATCAGCATATTGTAGTTATGCTGAGAGAGGCGGCATTCCATTCCATTCATAAATGGAAAGTGTACACACTATATATGTAATATACACATTTTATATATATTTTAGGTATATATATTTTATATAAAATATGTATTTTATACATATATATATACACACACATATAATCTTTTAAATAAGCTTCGAGCTCCTTAAGCATAAAGAGTATATGTCTTGTGTCTAATAGATGCCCAGTAAAAATGGTTGGATAGATGAATGATTACACATCCACACACAGTTTGAAAAGCCAGATAAGACTAATATGTTGAGGCCCATGGCAGGCAAAAAAACTGAAATTTTATCTTAAAACGATAGAAAACAACTGAAATTTCATCTTAAAGTCCAACTGAAATCTCCCTACTTTATTTTGCATCAATTTAAACATTATCATTCATCTATTTAACCAATATAATTAAGGAGCTTAGAGCCTAATAAAAAGAAATACATATAGAAATATATTTATAACATGGACAGTAAGAGTAATGCAAAAGATATCCATAGGTAGAAAAATGGTGCTGCACCGAATTTAATCGGTATTGGGGGTGGTAAGGGATGAAATGTGAGGAGTATTATTTAGCCAGATGAAAGAGACAGAAGGCACAGAAGTTACAGAGGCAAGACTTGGTGTCTATGAAACTAGAAGGAGTTCGGTATCCTTACGTTGGACATAAAGTAGATAGGAAGAGGAATGAGATTCGGCTACCCAGATCATGGAAGCCTTTATACACCAGTTAAGAGATTAACTTCTTCTTGTGGTCTGTGGACAGTCACCAAGAGGTTTCAAGAGGGGAGAATCATGGCAATTTGAGTTGTAGAGAAA
The DNA here is from genome assembly GCF_002837175.3 of Physeter macrocephalus. Taxonomy (NCBI): domain Eukaryota; kingdom Metazoa; phylum Chordata; class Mammalia; order Artiodactyla; family Physeteridae; genus Physeter; species Physeter macrocephalus. Next base: position 104,697,298 of record NC_041233.1, on the reverse strand, counting down.
TAACTCTCAAGGCTAGTAAAAGAGAGGGACATGACTGGAAAGGGAACATTTAGCAGGAATAAGTACTATCTCCACTGAGGCCATGATCTCCGTACAGCCACCACACACACCCTGACTTGACTGCCATCTTTTCCCGGTACACGCTTCTCCCATATTTTCTTGGCTAACCCTTATACATTCTTTAAGTCTTTGCTCAAATATTACTTTATCAATGAGGCTTATCCTGATAGCCCATTTAAAGTTTTAATCCCCTCACCTCTACATTTCTGATCCTCATTATCCTATTCTATTTATGTTAGTCTGTAGCACATACCAGCTTCTGGTAACTAATTTATTATACTTATTGTTTATTTTCTGTCTCCAACTAGAATGTAAGCACCAGAAAGGTAGGGATTTTTTTTTTTTTATGTTTTGTTATTCAAAATAAACTCAACTTTAGGGCTTCCCTGGTGGCGCAGTGGTTGAGAGTCCGCCTGCCGATGCAGGGGACACGGGTTCGTGCCCCGGTCCGGGAAGATCCCACGTGCCGCGGAGCGGCTGGGCCCGTGCGCCATGGCCGCTGGGCCTGCGCGTCCGGAGCCTGTGCTCCGCGGCGGGAGGGGCCACAGCAGTGAGAGGCCCGCGTACCACAAAAAACAACAACAAGAACAAAAAAAACAAAAAAACTCAACTTTAGAAGAATGACTAGCATATGGTAAACAATCATTAAATATTTGCTGAATAAATAAAAGAGATAAAGATGAAAGGCTGGAGTTAGGAAATACTGAGAACTGATGAATTATTGGTAATGGAAGGATGAGCCCAGAACCCCTTCATTTTCTAACATAGGTGACCAGGTAGATTGTAATTTTACTAATAAAGAGACTGTTGGAAAAGGAACAGATTTAGAAAGAAGATGGTGAGTTCTGGTTTGAATATGTTGAATTTGAGATGCCTGTGGGATGTGCTGGTGAGATGTCCATCTGGAAGCTCAGAGGAGCAGCCTGGGCTAGTAAAGGAAGGTTAGGAATCCTCTGCACGTAAGTGATCGTGAAGACAGTAGCACGGATGAGGTTGCCCTTGGAGGACGGTGCACAAGGGGAGCAGTGGACCAAGGACCAAACTTTAATAAATATCACTAATAATAAGAGATTTATAGTGTCATAAGTAGTAGATGGGGAAGTATTATCTTTCTATGAGAAGATTTAAGGAGTAACTGGAGGTGGTGAGACGATGTGGGACAATCCCAAGAGGGGAGGCAGTTGATTCATTATCACAGTATCACAGAATGCCCTAGAGCTTAAATTAGTGCATAACCAATTATCCTGATGGATCAAAAAAGATTTCCCCAACCCTACCCACATTGGGCTGTGCTTAGAATGAGCTTGGTAGTTTCCCCTATGTTTTTCCAAAACAAACTTGCAAACCCTGAGATTCTTTATATTTGTCAGAAAGAATGAGACCCAAATTCCTAGATTGCATTTATCACTAAATTCTTTTGATTCTCAGCTAATTGATATTCAATTGGTGTATATCCCTAAAACTACTGGCACTCTGGGACCATGTAGCAGTGTTCTGGAACATTATATCCAAAGCTCAGTTGTCTTTAGAAATGGCTGTATTAATTTTATGAGGCTGAAAGGGTTACCTAGGGTTTAAGATAAAAAAGGAAAGTATATTTTTTAGTTTTACAAAAGATTTTAAAAATAATTTATACTTTAGACCTAGTATTTATCTTGTGATTTATATATGCATATATATATATTTGTATGTAGCATGAATATTTCCTGAAAATCAAGAAGCATTATGAAATCATTTGATTCTTTTTGTTTTCTTCTGCATTCTTCTCCATTTTCAAAGGATTATTATGACATTCCACTAGATATGGTTTTGACAGGGTGAGTTACTGGATTCCCAAAACAATAGCTATGTGTGAAATATTAGATTTGTCTTATTTCTAAAATAAGGACAGTGACCACTGTCATCTGGAAGAGTGCCATTTTGAATGATTAAATTCTGGCAGACTAGAGAGAACAGGTGTATTTTAATTAAATTATTTTTCAATTTAATCTGACACAGTGTGTAGCAGAGTCTCTATGGCTCATTCTTCGATCTTTTCATGGAGGGGAGAAATTCTGAAAAAGGTAGGTCTGATACTCAATATTTTCTTATTTAAAAATGGAAACATACAGAGAGAGTTTAAAGCTAGACCTAATTGTGTATTAAGGGATATGCAAAGGAAGATTTGAATTACTCAGAGCAACTTTTATGTGTTTTTTTGTTTTTGTTTTTTTGCGGTATGCGGGCCTCTCACTGTTGTGGCCTCTCCCGTTGTGGAGCATAGGCTCCGGACGCGCAGGCTCAGCTGCCATGGCTCACGGGCCCAGCCGCTCCGCGGCATATGGGATCTTCCCAGACCGGGGCACGAACCCGTGTCCCCTGCATCAGCAGGTGGATTCTCAACCACTGCGCCACCAGGGAAGCCCAGAGCAACTTTTAGATTTAATAACTACTCATATCCTTGAGAGCCTGTTTTTAAGAGTAGACAACACTGGATGTTTAATAGTAAAGGGATCACATGGTACAGTGCCATCCTGAGAAATTTTATTATCCCCAAACTGGGAAACTGAGTTTGAGACTCTGTGGGTCTCGAGAAGCAGAAAACATTACAGTGTTGGGGACACATGTATATGAATGCCATAAGAGGTTGAAAAGCCACTTGGCTATAAGTGAAAATTATGATCTATATAAATAAAATTCTCTATTTAGTCCAGGAATGACCACACCTGGAAAAGAGTGTTGGGAAAGGTAAAGTAGAACAAAATGCAAGGGGAAGGGAATGAGAGGGTAGGACAGACTCGTTGGGCACCCAGACCAACCACTCACCATAAGTTATTGTCTCATCTAAGAGTCAAAATGAGGCATGAGCTCAATACTGCAGCTTCACAGGGCAGCTGGAACCATGGGCATCGTGAAGACTATGTTGTCACTTTCTCTGACAAGAATCTCCTGTCAAGGCAGCTAGAAGGCTGGGGAAACTTCTTAGTACCCCACTTCCCAAGAGCCTTGGGGGACCTTTTGTCATAACATGTGAAGGCCCAGGTACACTTTCCATCAGTCCATTATTACTGGTAGTAAATACAACTGATCACAAGTAGGATGATTAAACTGCTGAAAGTTGTACATATAAAGATTACAGCTGGGTGTTGTTTTAGTTGCAGTTAAATAAGCAATATGCTACACTACTAGATGTAAGGAATGAATAGGTCGGAAGGGGGAAAATAGCAAATTTCCATCAAGCCTCTTTCTGATATGTATTTTCTGAGACCATGTTATAGGAAAATGGATGGTCTCTAAAAGTAGAGATTAAAAGTTAGGAATGGCAGTGATGGGCAGGCAGTTTAATGGAAGCCTAAGGTCTGCTTGAACAAAGAAAGAAGAAAGTGAAGCAGTTCCTCTTTTCTTGCTGAGTCAGTGAAAAGAAAAAGGGAAATCCATGTTACAGAAAAGACTGAAAAAGAATCTCATAAAAATGTTTCTCAAATACCCAACTAGATTGTTGTGTTTTTTAACCTGAGAAGAAGCTGAAATACCAAAGAGAGGTCAGAATTCTGCTGAGACATATTTGAGTGGTTGAGGTTTGGCTTATTGGGGTTGCACAAATTCTTCTGCTTAGGAACTTTTAACTTAAGAATGTTTATAGATAATAACAGTCACTCACCCGAGTATAAGCTAGTCACCTCTGCCTACCATCAGCAAATGCTTTCATGATCGCAGTTATTTTAGTCTCAGCCATTTTGCTGTCTCAGGCCATGGCTTTCAAATTTTTTTACCACGACCTACAGTAAGAGGTATATTTTACATCTTGACACATAACTCCAAAAATATATAATTTAAGTGAAAGAATCACTAGATAATACCACATGGGAGGTACTTTGATATTTCCTTTTTTGCTGTTCTATTTTATTTAATTTTATTTCTGATTATAATTCACTGATGTTTACTCATGGACAAGTTGTGGGTTGTGTGTGATCTGCAGTGCGAAACACACTGGTTTTTTTCTTTTTAATTGAAGCAGGTTTGGCTTATAAACTTATTTCTTACAAATAAAACAACACAATGCAAATATATTTTAGAGACATTAAAAAATAAGAAAAATATAAAACAGCGATATCTTTCTGATGAATCTTAATTAAAGATTAAGATGTACCTTTGATCACTTGTACCATGGATCACTTACGTGGGTCCCACTGGACTCATGAACAAGTGGATTTATCAACCACCTGATGGATGACACTGTACGTCTAGATTATTAAGGGGAAGTGTCAGTCCAAATGAAGATCTATTATATTGTATTATTTTGGTCTGTTTTTACTCCTTGTTTATGTATTAATACATAAAATTAAAATTTCAATTACAATTTTCCTTATTTATCCCAATTTTACTTGAGAAGGCAAGTTATATTTGCAAACCAATTCACTTCTGAGTACATTAATATAACCAGAGGTTTACTTAGAAATAAGAGTTAATTCTGGAAGTTACTACAGCTTTATCTCTAATCTCTGAAGCCACTTTTTGTAGAATGCCTATATCTGAGACATAGGAAAATATTTCCAGATAATTTTTTATGTTTCAATTTTTATTATATTAGATATATTTTTCCAAGTGTGTAAAACATCCTGAGGATGAAATCAAAGCAGTTATTTGCATAAATCTAGAAAATACATTTAGTTAGTAATGGCAACTGAAGAAAAAATTGTGATGGGGTTAAGTTTTTCATAAGTTTTCTTTTTTTTTCCTTTTCCCTGGGTATAAATAGTCTTAATGGTTTGGTCCAGTTGCTTGAATTTGATTTATGCTGAAATAACAATTGGGGTCAAAACAAAGCTTAGTTCAAATTCCATAGAGTGGGCAATTCCCTAAGTATAACCAGATTTACAATTCACTCTCACGTGCAAAATAACCATTATGGCTTAGAAGAAATAGAAATTACAGGCTAATAAGGATATGGACATGGGGCAATTTACTAAAGAATCCAAGAGTATTTATCATTTCTTTTTAAAACTGATTAAGAATGAATCCAGATATTCCATATATATCTATTAGCATACAGTATTTGATTTTCTCTTTCTGACTTACTTCACTTTGTATGACAGTCTCTAGGTCCATCCACCTCACTACAAAGAACTCAATTTTGTTTCTTTTTATGGCTGAGTAATAATGTTCTAAATGAAAGTTTTGATTAGATTATTTCATACATAAACAGTTAAGCATGATTAAAGTGAACCAGAGTTCGGAGAAAGGGAAAAGAATAAATTATTAAAAGAAAGCAACCAATTTTGGATAAAACTGGTTATTAGAGAAAACAAGGACAAGAGATTAGGATGGAATGGGATGGAATGGAAAAAAGGAAAATCAGAGAATACCTAACCTCAGTATTTAGCTAGAAAGTAAGCCTTGGATGAAATAATTCTCCTGTGTGTTCTGGTTTAATTTTACAATTAAAGAAGGATAATTCTATGGAATTTGCATGTTATTCTTGAGACTATTTCAAGGTTTTTCTCCAAATGCATTGTATATTAGCTGATGAAAATCTCATTTTTGAGGTATCTATGATTTAATTACGTTTCTGAAGTCACTGGTTGTCTCTGTTTTCTTTGCACTTAAAATGATATCCAACTCAAAAAAGAGAAGATGGGGGTAAGAATCAGCATCTCTAAAAATAACTGCCTTTGCTCGGATCATGTTCCTCAAGCTTTTGGCTTAAGGCTGAAGTCAAATGCTTGACCTACATCAAATCAAATTAAACATTTAATTTTGGATATATTTGTACATACATTGTCAATGGCAAATTAAAGTTTATGAAATAGAAAACAGCCAAAGGTAAATAAAATCAAAGAGAAATTTGTACCTTGACATTTTCAGTGAACTTTAGAAAAATTCAAAAAATTTAAATAGTATATAAAGTTTTGTCTTCAAAAGAAAGAGAATATTAACAAGAGAATAGAAAGAAGTGAATTAGCTGGATGAATGATGAACAGAGCTATATGACTATATATTTCTAAGGCTGCATATAAAAATGAAGTTCAAGTAGCTTCCCCCATTACCAACATCCCCCATTAGAGCAGTACATTTGCTATAATTGATGAAACTACATTGACACATCATTATCACCCAAAGTCTATAGTTTACATTAGGGTTCACTCTTGGTGTTGTACGTTCCAGGGGTTTGTGCAGATGCATGACATGTATTCATCATTATAGTGTCATACAAAGTATTTTCACTGCTCTAAAAAAATCCTCTGTGCGCCACCTATTCATCCTTTCCCATTATAATGGCTGGTAGCTACTGATCTTTTTATTGTCTCCTTAGTTTTGCCTTTTCCACAGTGTACCTGGAATTGTACAGTATATAGCCTTTTCAAATTGGCTTCTTTCACTTGGTAATATGCACTTAAGTTTCCTCATGTCTTTTCATGGGTTAATAGCTCATGTCTTTTTAGCACTAAATAATATCCACTTGTCTGGATGTATCACAGTTTATTTATCCATTCTCCTACTGAAGGGCCTCTTGGTTGCTTCCCAGTTTTGGCAATTATGAATAAAGCTGTTTTAAACATCCATGTGCAGGTGTTTAGTGGAAACAAGTTTTCACCTCCTTTGGATAAATACCAAGAAGCATGATTACTAGTCCATATAATAAAAGCATAATTAGTTTCTTAAGAAATCACCAAACTGTCTTCCAAAGTTGCTGTACCATTTCACATTCCCCCCAGCAAAGAATGAGAGTTCCTGTTGCTCCACGTCCTCATCAGCATTGGTGTTGTGTTCTAGACTTTGGGTCGTTTCATAGGTTTGTAGTGGTATATCATTGTTACTTTAATTTGCATTTCCCGGATGACACATCATGTGGAGCATCATTTCTTATGCTTATTTGTCACCATCTATATATCTTCTTAGGTGAGGTGTCTGTTAAGGTCTTTGGTTCATTTTTTCATTGGGTTGTTCGTTTTCTTCTTGTTGAGTTTTAAGAGTTCTTTGCATATTTTGGATAACAGTCCTTTATCAGATGTGTCTTGCAAATATTTTCTCCCAGTCTGTGGTTTGTCTTCTAATTCTCTTGACATTGTCTTTTTCAGTGCAGAAGTTTTAAATTTTCATGAGGTAGTTTATCAGTTATTTCCTTCACGGATTATGACTTTGGAGTTGTATCTGAAAAGTCACCACCATACTTAAGTCATGTAGGTTTATCCTATGTTTTTGTTTTTGTTTTTTTTTTTTTTTTTTTTTTTTTTTTTTTTTGTGGTATACGGGC
>NC_041233.1:104665250-104689961 GCF_002837175.3 Physeter macrocephalus | reverse complement strand
TTTTTTTTTTTGTGGTATACGGGCCTCCCTCTGCTGTGGCCTCTCCCGTTGCGGAGCACAGGCTCCGGACGCGCAGGCTCAGCGGCCATGGCCCACGGGCCCAGCCGCTCCTCGGCACGTGGGATCCTCCCAGACCGGGGCGCGAACCCGGTTCCCCTGCATCGGCAGGCGGACGCGCAACCGCTGCGCCACCAGGGAAGCCCCATATCCTATGTTATTTTCTAGGAGTTTTATGGTTTTGCATTTTACATTTATGTCTACGATGCACTTTGAGTTAATTTTCTTAAAGTGTGTAAGGTCTGTTTCTACATTTATTTATGTATTTATTTTTGTATGTAGATGTTCAGTTGTTCCCCACTTAGAATTTTGAAGCCTTCAAATACAGAATGTTTAGCAAGAACTTTAATATATTTGAATGCTTTTGTCACTATTTTATGCTGGATTTTTTTTCCATAGTGACTAAATTTGTCAGAAGGTCACTAACTGTTTCATAAATGGAAAGCAGAGCTTCCAAAAGTTCATTGATGAGCTTGACACACATTTTGTCTCATTTTCAAAGAAATGAACAAAGGCTACAAGAAGAATCTTACTTTTTTCTGTAAAAAAGCAGAATACGCTATCATCTTTTCTCTTGTTACTTAATATATTAAATGTCTTTCTAATGGCACTGGAAAAGATATGATTTAGTCACTGAGTTTCAAATGATGTTTTATCCAGTTAAAATCATTTAAATACGAATCCTATATGTATTCTATCAAAGTGCATGACTACAAAAAATAAAGCCAAAGTATTTTCACTAGCATTTTCAAATGAAGAGAAAATCCTGACTGTATAATTCACTCCAGATTCTAATTTTGTACCCCGAAGTACATCATAATTTCTTACTTATTATTACTGTATGTAGTTGTGTTAAACCATGTCTAAGCATTAGATTTATTTTTAACGTTAGAGAAAGCAATACATGTTATTTATGAAAACATTTTCCCTGTAATATTAAATATAGCGGTTGTAAAAACTGGTGTGTCACTTCCATCCCAGTTCTACTCCGGCTCGCCCACAATCCCCCCAACTTCCCAATAGGATTTCCATAATGTGGCTTATTAGAAATTTTAATTGGTATGCAATTAATTAAAAGGTTAATTTGGGTACAAATGACATCTTTACAATGTTGAATCTTTCTCTATGGACAAGGTATAGCTTTCCATTTATTTGAGTCTCATGTCTGTCAGTACAGTTTTATAATTTTTTGATTTAAATTTCAAGAACTTAAAATCATTGCATTATCATCTCTAGATATTTTCTACTTGTGACCTTGATGAGATTTCATTGTGAACCATAGAAAAAGCGATACTTAATTATCAAGAATTGTGATGAGTCTGAGAGTTTACCCTGCTTACAAGCTAATAATTTTGGCTGCTTCAGTTTCTTGAACGCTGCTGGACATGAGGCTCTTGGTCAGAGACAGAGAACAGTTTATTACTCGCAGCAATAGCCAGAGTCTCAACACTTCACTCTAGTTCCCTGAAATCCAATTTCCACAGGGTGTTGTGAAGAGGGCCAGGTGACACCTGCGTATGCAATTGATTGCATTTCAGCAAAAAAATGAGATTTGGGAACCCCTACTTCTTATTGCAGGGCATTAAGCATTTCTATTGTTTGCTTTGGAAGGAGGCATTCTCCTTTCAAGACTGTAAACAAACCTCTCCTTTGCTTGCAGGGAGTTGTTACCTCTGTCTTTCAAGGCTATATAGGCTAGACAAATATCCTTGAAGAGATTTTCCAGAATGAAGTGCAAGGTAGTATCTTGTACGATGTTCAGAAATGTGAGCTTAAGTAAAATTTTCTAATTAATGCCACAGAATAATGATATACTAAAACTTTTAGTTTGTATTTTCCATGTGTGAAAAGAAGATTTTTTTTTTCTGAGTAGAAGTGGATTGTGCAGGCAGGTGTATATTAACCAGATGAAGCGAGGAACTGAGGAATCTTGGTAAAGCAGGAATATTTGACTTTTGTTTACTTCTAAATCCCTACTATCTATTAAAGTGCCTGACATATAGTAAGCACTCAAATAATATCTGTTGTATAAACACATGAATCAAACAAGCTATTCATTGTTTTTATCTTCCTGATTCCTCCATTTTTACCTTTAAAATTTTTTTTTTCAGAAAAAAAAAAAAGGATTTTCTTTGAATTACTTGTAAGTTTGGAGGGAAAAAAAAAAAGCTTTTCAAATGACCCAAGACTCAGGGTGTCTTTCACGACTGCATTATAAACACATACACACACGCACACACCAAAAAACATAATGAAGGGTGTTTAACCAGAACCATCAAAGCTGGTATGAGTATCTAACATATCATTGTAACACCATAATCTTATAGCCTGTAATTACTGAATAAAGTGATCTCTGTCAAACAAAAATTTATCATCTCATTCCTTTACTGAAACTTTTAGAGGGATGTTTATCTTTAGGATAATTTTAAAAATCTAGGTCATGCGATTCATGATCTAGCTTCTGATGCCACTTTGATAAATAGTCTCGATAAACTTTTCTAAACTACTTTTCATTCCTTAAATATGTGCTTTTTCTCTCTAACTCTCTGTCTAGCTCTTTCTTCTTTGTCTTGTTTCTCTCTTGCTTCTGTGCCTTTATACCTAATATTCCATGTCTTTAAATCATTTGTCCTAAAATAATATTAAATGTCAATTCTGATTTGAAATCTCCCTTGAATCCTAACTAGAATGAGAGGGTCCTGCCTATGTATTTTTCAATCACCAAGTTTATACAATATAATCATTGATCTATTTTGTCCAAATCCTTTCTGGAGTGTGAATCACTTGCTTTGTCTTTCAGCATTTATTCTCATGCTTAGAATAGCATTTGAGAGCCCTGGGTGCTCACTGGTTGTGACACCTATCACTCCAAGACCCTTACTTGGATTGGACGATGGATGTTCACAATTATTTTCACCTCAACTCAAGAGACTGACACCTTACAAACAGTTATCATTTTACTTATTATTTATTGAAAATCATCAATAAAAGAGGGGGTGGAAGGTTAGGGAGGTAGACCTTCACAAAAAAAGGAAATGGGTAAGACATGAAAGAGGGCAGAGAATTACGTTGCATGTTTCGTTAGCATTGCAGTATAAGACATCTATCTGATGTAGTGAGAATGAGTAGGTGATTGCTTTTTTAAAAAGCTCAGTTAAAGTGAGAATTAAAAAAATTAGAGCTAAGAAATCTGATTTGAATTTAGGACATAAGATTGTATATTTATTCTTTATTTTTGCTTTAGGGCCAAGAATTTTCTTCTGAGTACGGGTTTGTTGAAAAAAGTGCTGTGTGATTTTACTAAATAAAACTGCCACAGTGTATCAACCAAAATATTTCTGATTTTTAAAAGAAGAATGAGAATTTAAAAGTACTTATAGCAATTTAGGTAAAGAAAAAATTCCTTTACTTTTTAATGATTTCCCTCCATACTAATTCCTCATTCTGGCCCGGAATTCAATCAAAAATATGTTTGTTTCAAACTTATGGTTCTCAGGGGGTTATGGGGGGGGAGGATAAATTGGGAGATTGGGATTGACATATACACACTACTATATATAAAACAGGTAACTAATAAGCACCTACTGGATAGCACAGGGAACTCTACTCAGTATTCTGTAATGGCCTATGTGGGAAAAGAATCTAAAAAAGAGTGGATGTATGTATATGTATAACTGATTCATTTTGCTGTACACCTAAAGCTAACATAACATTGTAAATCGACTATATTCCAATAAAAAATAATTCTAAAATAAAATATGTTCTTAAAAATATGTTTGTTTCACCTTGATAGTGTTTACAAAGCACTCAATGTAGTCTTAAATACAAATATCCCTCTTCACATTCATATCTCATTAATTTATACACTAAGTGTACAATTATATATAATAATAAATACAGTACATAAACAGGCTTGGGAACATAACCAATTTACACTAACAATGCACCGACACAACATGCTGTTCATTAACTTTGTCATCTCAACTTCAATAGGGGAAGGAGAAAGAGAAAACACTAAATATTTTTTAATAAGCAAAACCAACTGTCTCATTATGATGATCATTAAAACAGCTTTCTTCATTGATAAAACTGCAAAAAGACCATAATGCCCGGTCAATTACATTGTCCTATTCTCGAGTATGTGCTTTGCCCCTAATAATTTATACTTAGATATAAGTATTTTGGTTATTTTAAGTTTTTTGTTATTATAATGTTGAAAATAATTAGTGGCTTACCATGTTTTCCCTAAGATCTTATGGTAAAATAAGCACTTTTTCCCTCTATATTAAGCTTATTAAATTTGCTTTCATGGAAATTTCACATATATATATATATATATGCAGGGGCTGCATTATTTCATCATCGCAAGATTCAACACTGAATGAAGAAATACATAATACTGGCTAAAATTTGTATATGATAATAGCTATCATTTATTATTGAGCCCCAGATATTTAAAAATATTATTTCTAATCTATCCAGCAAATCTGCAAGAGGGATGTAAGTACTCTTATTTTGTAGGTGAAAAAAGTGGGAAACAATTTAGTTAAATAATTTAAGTGGATCACATAGGTAGCTGTTTGCAAATGCTGTTTTGAATCTAAATTCTGTGTTCTTTATTTTCTGCTAAACATGACCGCCTTTTGAAAAGACTTTTAAGCAGAAATTTAGAGGAAAACAAATCAAACAAATCAGAAAATATCAAGGCAAACAAATTAAATAAGATTATATTGGAAATAACTAAACACATTGTGGAGACCTCTGCTTCTCCCCATGAAGGATTAACAACTATAGGAACTGCTGAGAGTAAATGACTAGACACCTGGAAAAAAAGATATGAAACTGCTTTCATTGCATTCTTCAAACTTTGGGAAGTTGTGTTTTCTTTTTCTTTTAGTTCAAAAAAAATTTTTTTTAATTTTATTGAGACTTTTTCTGTAACCTTTGTGTTACTTAGAAATGTACTGTTTTGTCTCCAAGTATTTGAGAGTTTTCTATCTATCTTCTGCTATTGATTTCTAGTTTAATCTTATTATAGTCTGAGAGCAGACAATGTATGATTTCTGTTCTTGCAAAGTTGTTAAGGTATACTTTTTGGCCCAGGATGTGGCCTGTTTTGGTGAATGTTCCCTGTGAGAGTGAGAAGAACGTTCTGATTTTCTGTGTGCTGGACTGTCCGTTTCTCAGAGGGGTGTCGTAGTCTCCAACTGTAATACTGGATTCATCTGGTTTTCCTTTATCTATCAGTGTTGGTCTCACATATTTGGACACTTTCCTTTTAGGTGCACACACATGAACAACTGCTAGTCTTCTTGGAGAACTGACCCCTTTATCATTACATAACCTCCCTCTTTATCCCTAATAACTTTCCTTGCTCTGAAGAAATTAATACAGCTACTGTTGCTTTCTTTCGATTAGTGTTAGCATGGTATCTCTTTCCTCATCCATTTACTTTTAATCTATATGTGTCTTTATATTTAATGTGGGTTTTTTGTAGATAACATATAGTTGGCTCTGGTCTTTTTTTTTTTAATCCAGTTGATTAATCTCTGTTTTTTAATTGGTGTCTTTAGATTTGACATTTAAAGTGACTGTTGATGCAGTTGGATTGATATCCATCATATTTGTTACTCTTTTTTATCTGTTGCCCTTGTTCTTTCATCCTATTTTTGTCTTCCACTCTTTCTACCTTTTATGGTTTTAATTGAGTATTTTCTATGATTCTATTTCCTTTCCTTTCGTAATTCCATACAAATTATACTTCTTATTTTTACATTTTCAGTGGTTGTCCTAGAGTTTGCAGTGTATTTTACAACTAACTCAAGTCTACTTTCAAATAACACTATTAACACTTCATAAATTGTACAAGTGCCTTATAGTAACAGTGTTCCTAATTCCTCTCTCTTGTCCCTTTATCGATGTCATTCATTTTACTTATACATAAGTGTCTGTATATGTATTATATATATATATAACTGCATAGATTGTTGCAATTATTCTTCTTAAGAAACTGTTATCTTAGATCAATTAAGAATAAGACAAGTAAAAGTTTTTATTTTACCTTTACTTATTCTTTCTCCAGTGCTCTTTGTTTCTTTATGTAGACCTGAGTTTCTGACCTATGTCATTTTTCTTCTCTCTCAAGAACTTGTTTTACATTTCTTACAGAGCAGATCACTGGCAACAAATTTTCTCAGTTTTTGTTTATCTGGGAAAGCTTTTATTTCTCCTTCACTTTTGAAAGATAATTTCACAGGGTACAGAATTCTAGGTTGGTGATTTTCTTCTCTCAGCACTTTAAACATTTCACTCCACTTTCTTCTTGCTTGCATGGTGTCTGAGAAATCAGAAGTAACTGTTTTATTTGCCCCTTTATAAGTAAGGTGCTTTTGTCCTCTGGCCTCTGGTACAGTTCCCAGAGATAAAGCTCACAAAAATGCAGGGCTCCTCCTGTGACTGGCTCCCCTGGAGTTTTTCATTTTCAGACTTGTCCACACTGAGTCTCCAGCCATACTTTAATTACAATGTATTCTTCCTACCTGGGGAGGGGTTCTCACAGAAGTTTCTGTTCAGCAGTTTCTGCTCATGTTGGGGTTCTCTGTGTCTGCCTGTCTCTCCAATTTCGGGGGCAGTGATTTGCCCTCTGGCCTCAAGCCTCTGACAGATCTTAGAAGAGCTGTTGATTTTTCAGTTTTTCAGTTTTTTACATGTTAGGCTGGAGTGATGACTTCTAAGCTCCCTACATGCCAAACCAGAAACAAAGTTATGTGTGTTGTTTTAAGTTGCTAAATGTGTGGTAATATTGTTCTGCAGCAATAGATAAAGTATTAACAAATTAAAACAAAAACATATGACTATCTTAATAGTTACAGTAAAAACAACAACAAAATTAAAAACTACTTTCTGTTAAAAACTCTCTACAAGCTAGCAATAGAAGGGAATTTTCTCAGTGTGTAAAGGGAATTTACAAAAATCCTGTGGTTCAGAAACAAGGCAAGTATGTTTTCCCTCTCCATTTCTATTCAACATTATATTGAAAGTTCTGGCCACTGTATGAAAGCAAGAAAAAATGAAATGCCTGTAAACAAGAAAGAAAGAGAAATAAACCCTGTCTTACAAAAGGAAAAAAAAGTTTGTTTTTTTTTTTTTAACTTTGCAGATTTCCAAGCGAATGGGTAAAATTTCTCACTAAATTTCTCATTTTCAGCCTAGGCAGAGGCATACATAGATATATCTTATTTATCTCCAGAGTAGAGAAACCAGCAATGAAAGTTCTTAGTCCAACAAAAGGCACCAAGATAACCAATATGTGAACTCATGGGATGATAGGAAAAATAGACCTAGCTAAGATAAGAACAAGGATTTGACTCACTTCCTGATAATCCAGGGTGGAATTTTAGAAAGAATATTCTCTTTAAGTATCTGAACACACATAAGCCCTCCTGCCTTTCAGCCCTCATAAAAAGCAAACAAAAAAGCAAACAGAAAACACCAAAACCAGTTGAGAAACTCAGTGTAGACACAAACATTTCAAAATCAATTCCAGACAAAGCTCAATTTATAAAAAATATGTAAAATGTGACATAGAATTATATTCTTATGATGGATTAGAATTATTTTCTTCCCCTTCATGATTCTTGTCAAGATGCAAAAGGACTGTAAAGAATGTGAATGTGGAAATAAACAAACATTTTCTCTTTTCCTTGGCAGCATCCTCTGATAATCCAATCAGAAGGAAAAGGAAGAAAGGAAAGGATGAAGTTTTTTACTTACTCTTGATAAAAACAGCAGGAAGGAGACTGGCATCAGGGAAGGTAAGTTTGGACTTAACAAGCTGATGCTCACTGCTGTAATGACCTACTGTATCTATTTTTGATCCTGCCTACTTTGAGACACTTGATATCATAATGAACTGTTGATTGTGTTTACGACACTTCCAAGGTGCTCGTTTACTACTTCTTTTCACTTGGAAATGCTGTTTTGTGTACTGAAATAGCTTGACCAGCTGAAAATAATTCTATATCATTTCAATTTAATAGAGATAGACTTTGCCTAAACTCAGTTCTGTAGAGGTTTGTTGCAACTTGCAAAACCATATCCTGGAGAAGAGGGAAAAATATCCATGTTGTGTATATAATTTCCTTCAAGCACATACTATCCTGATACATTTGTTACCAGAAACAACTTTATGATTTGTGATTGCCAGCCACATTTTGAAAGAAAAATGGTTATCCCCCGAAAATTAGCAATAAATTTTTATCCTAAGAACCATAAAAAGCTTTGAAAACAATATATCAAACTCTGTAATATCTTCTTAATAGACATATACCGAAAAAACTAAAAATGAATTTGTACTCAAGAAGTTTTTGTCCTATTCTCTCTTAAGCCCAAAATTGAACAGAATAGGCAAGGTTCCAGGACTATTATTATTATTATTATTTATTTTTTTTTTTTTGCGTTACGCGGGCCTCTCACTGTTGTGGCCTCTCCCGTTGCGGAGCACAGGCTCCGGACGCACAGGCTCAGCGGCCATGGCTCACGGGCCCAGCCGCTCCGCGGCATGTGGGATCCTCCCGGACCGGGGCACGAACCCGCATCCCCTGCATCGGCAGGCGGACCCTCAACCACTGCGCCACCAGGGAAGCCCCCAGGACTATTATTAAGCAACTATTACGAAGCAATTATTACCTTAGATGAACCTCTCAATAAATAACATTTATTAAGCAACATTAGGCTGTGTGACTTGGAGAAATGCTAATAGTTGTTTTAAATTTATCCATAATGAAAATTAATGGAATTAGCAATGATTGATCATCTGCTAGACACCTGGTCAGCATAAACTTCTTGTTGATAATTTTATTTCTCCCTCAGATTTTGAGGGAAATCTATTATTATCTTATTTTCACAGGTAAAATAACAGGCTCAGGGAAATTAAGGAATTTAACCAAGGTCACAGAGGTGGTCAACGGCAAAAACAGGATTTGAACAATGGTTTATCTGATAATACAACATACAGGTCTTCTTGTTCACTGTATTTCCTTTTTGCCCTAAGATACAGCAAATACGCAGTTTCAAATTTGGCAGGTGTAACTGGACATTTTCTTCAAGAAGAAAATTCCAGAACGTTTGCTGTTACACTAACTTGATGGTCTGAGAAGAACTTCATGTTGAGAGCCAGATCTCCGTGTTCCAGGTTCAGCTCACTCACAAACAAGCCCTGTCCCTGAAAGGTAACTGCTGTGTTCAGTCTGCTGTTTAATACATCCAGTGAAGTCTCACTTTTAGTTGTTTGTATCTTTTTGGTTCTAGAATATCTGTTTGTTTCTTCCTTAAAAGTCCACTTCCATATCACAAGTATTCCTTATTTATTTATTTCATTTCCTCTGTGATTTAAAATATTTAAAATCATGATTTTAGTTATTTTAGATATCTTGCCATAACTCCAATAGTAGAATCATCTGTAGGCTTACGACTTTTGTCTCTTTCTTTTCTCTTTTGATTATTGGTCACTTTCTCTTGCCTCTTCACATGTGTGGTCATTGATACTTTTTATTTTAAACCTACAGTGTATATAAAAGACTGTAGATTATTTTATTTTCCCCAGAATGGTCCCCTTTCCTTTGTTAAGCAGAGAGGATAAGAAGCTGATCACCAGGACACAATTAGAAACCAAGCTGGATCTGGGCTGGGTTACAATGATCACTACTACTCAGTCTATTTCTAGTTTGTTTCTAGTCTTCGTATGTGGCCCTCATGAATTTTTTATTGAGAGCCTGGCAGGTGTCTGTTCCCTAAGCCCCAAAGATTGCAGGACATTCGTTACTGCCTTTTTTGGGGTTTTCACTTAACTCTTGAGGTTTTCACCCTCACAGCTTTAAAATCTTACAGGTTATTATGAGGAGAGAACTGGCTATGTGTTTGAGGAAGGGCCTGTTCTAATTATGTCACACCAGCTATGGCCCATCTGGTGAGAGTTTATTGATTATGTAATTGTGGTTTTATTACACATTTTTCAGTTTACGAAAGAGTTGGCATCTCTTTACAAAATGTATCATCATTTTATTGTTCTCTCAGCTGTGATATCCTTATTTTATTTTGCACATTTAAAATTATGTTTCTTGTCTTTTCCTTATAGATTGAGAATCTCTATATATTTTGAATATCAGTCCTTTGTAAGAGATATCAAATGAAAATATAATATTTCCAATTTCAAGTTGTTCTTTCATTCTCTTTGTCACAGTCTTTGATAAACAGAAGTTCTTAGTCCTAAATTAAGTGTTCATATTAATTAATTTATTGGCTTTTTATTCTTTCATTGTTTTACTATTAACTTTTCATTACCATATCATAATTGTCATTGCTTTATATTATATAAATATGTGATAAAGCAACCCCTCTCACCTTGTTATCATTCCTCAAGAGGACCTTGATTATTCATGAATGTTTATGCTGAATATATACTTTACATATTTAGCTTTCACATTACACTGAAATCCTACTGGATTTTGATTCCATTGCATATAGAAACATTTGGGGAAATTTGAAACTCATTTATATAACCTTTCAAACCATGAACCTAGTGTATCCTCTTATTTATTTAGAATAGGTCTTCTCAGTATCTTTTAATAAAGTTTAAAATTTTTGTAGGTATTACAGTCATTTAAAAATACACACTATATTTTTAATACTCTCATAAATGGAATCTTATAAAAATATTTTTGTTGCTTTATAAAAATACGTTCTTATATTGATTTATTTTCACTAATATTTCTAAAAATTATTATTTTAATAAACTGTCTAAGATTCCTTTGGATTTTCTACACTGACAATTATATCATATTTAAAGAAAGACTGTTTCTTCTTTCATACTTTATTTAATGGTTAGAGTCTATATTTTTCTTCAAATATTTGATATACCTCACTAGTACGACCATCAGTGGCAAGAGATCTTATTCTTCTTAAATCATCTGCTCTAGAAACATCTATTTCATCAAAATTTCATATTTATCAGTTAAAATTGATGATGTCAGTTTATTATAGTATATATGTCCTTTTTTCATTCTAATATTGGGCTCTCAACAAACATTTGTTAATATGTTAGTTTATTCCTAACCAATTTTTATGTCCTTACTGATTTTTGTTGTATTGTTTCTAACCTATAACTTTCTTTTTCACATTTCTTAAACTGCATGCTTAGTTCATTGATTATCAGTATTTCTCCTTCGATAATATGCAGTTGATACCATAAATTTCTCTCTGAGTACTGTTTTAGCTGCATACCATGAGTTTTTATGTTTTGTATTATCTACTTAAATAAATATATATATATATATATTACCTAGCTCTAGATTTTTTCTAATTTCATGGTTTTTTGAATTTGTGAATCATCCAGAGGTATGGCATTATCTTTCCGTTATAGAATTTAGCCTAATTTTACTGGTTGTTACTGAGAGAAATCAATTGACATTTGGCAAAATTTGTTTATAGAATATCTTTTGTCAGGTTTCATGAGTGATTAAAAAGAATGTGTATTATTCAACCATTGGGTGTGATAGCTTTTTGATCAAGTTAGCTAATTCTGTTGTTTAAATATTGTATAATCTCTTTTTCTTTTGCTTGACCAATCATATACTTAAAAAGCCGTATACCTTCACTGAAGAAAATTTGGGAAATGTAATAAATAAAATGCAGCAAAAATATTACTTGTAATCTCACTATCCGCTGATAACATTTTAATTTTATTTTTTAATTAATCACTTAAACCCCTTCTGAAATGTACTATATTATACACAGATTTCAGATACACACAGAGATAGAGATGGAGATAGAGATCTAGACCACTAACCTCCTCCCTTGAAAATGTGCTACCACAGCTTTAGCCAAAAGAAGTCCCGCCTGTATGTCTCTAAATTTTAGTGCCTTGTCACTCTACTATTGATGTTTCTAAAACGGCTACATAGTCACTAAAGAAGACTAGTTCTCCCTATTACAGTACTTGCTTTCTTCCGGGGCAATGTCTGGATAAGGATGTAAAGTGGAACCAGAGGTTTTGGTAAACCCCATGCATGACTTCAGTGAGAAGCTCATCAAAGGAAAAAAAGTAGAGGTCACAATCTCTTTCTTAGTTTGAAGTCCTTTTCCGAAACAAATACCCTCTTTTCCCTTAGAGACTAACTTTGCACACTGTGTAAGAGGCAGCCTTGTTCAAATAGCAAAAGCTGTTTTTACACCTTCCCTCACTAGCAATGATTACATTACATTTGAATAACTTAAAGAGGACTCTTCAAGTAATTAGTGTCATTCTTTGCCTGATGTAGATTTTCAAAAGCGAACATTTGATTGATTAGCTTGCTATCCAAAAGTAAGTTCTTTTTTTGTTGTTGTTGTTGTTGCTGTTACTTCAGTGGGAAAACATGGTTTTCCTGTCAAATTCTCACTTAGTCTCATAATAAAATCGTTTTGTGCTGTTCATTTCATCTTAAAAACCAGGTTGCTAATAAAATTTAGAATGATAAGGGATTAATTGGCACCTGTCTGAATCCTAAAGGGATTTTTATGAACTATGTTGATTTCTCTTTAGTAAGTTTATGATAAAGCTAATGAGATGTTTTGAAGAAAAAAAAATTATTCTGACACTTGTGAAACACAGTAAAGAAGACTTCATTCAAAGGGACTACTACAATGGGGGTTTTGCACTAGGGGAGAGAGATGGGGCTCAACTCCAAATACAGCAAGGAAAAGTGGGGACTTATAGCGGACGGCAGATTTGGGGGGATAGAAAATTACCAAAAGGGTAGGCTAATTCTTGCTAAAGTGTCCTAACAGGATTCTTACTGAAGGCAGGCTAGAGTGATCAGACATCACCTGGGGGATGGTGGGGAATGAGGAATTTGGTCAAGAATCCGGGATGGTCAGACATCAAGAGTAGGGATTCTCTCCAAAGTGACTTGACAGGATTTTTGCTAAAACTGGACTCTACAGGGACAGAGACTGAAACCTGAGGTTGGGCCTAGTGGAGCAGAGAGCTCAGAGGAACCGAACCAAAGTTCGATCAAAGGAGAGAATTTCTGTCAGTGTGATAGTTTTATTTGCATAGAGATTGATGGCTAAGCCTGCTCCTACCTGATGTTCCAAAGAATAGTGTAGGCAGAATAAATTAATACAAATGTGAAACAGTTAAAATTCAGTTAAGACAATGACAAAATAAAAAGCCATATAAAATGGAGGGGATAGTTTTAGCAAGATTCTGCTGTATATTTGTATAATCTAGAATTGTAATGTGATAGTCCTAAAGAGAATGTTAGGGTTCATAAACTCATCCTTTGCACTTTCAAAGCAAACAAAGTGTTGTGACTGGGTTAGAATCTAAGTTATCAGTTCCACAGGCTACTACTTTTTATACAATAGCTGGTTAATCTTCTATTTTCAGTCTGGCTTATTTATAACACACTGTAACCTTCAAAACATTGGGAATTATCTTTGAGCCACTCTTTTACCTTGACAGACATGAACAGACATTCTTCACTGACATAGAATTTAGTGTTGCAAATTTTTGAAAAAAGATTTTTGGTAATAATTTTAAGTAACACGGATATTAGAGTCAGACAGATCAAAGTTGAGCACTTGAACTGTAATTTATTTGGTTAAAGGCTTGAAGCCAGTGATACAACCTGAGTCTTATTTTCTTCATTTGAAGATAGTAATATGAACTCATCTTGCAGGTTTATTGTGAAGATTAAGCAGCATTTTATGTATAATGTGCAGGTAACAAGACCTGACACATTGTATTTGATAAATAACTTCTATTATTTTAATTTTGGCAACAACAAGAAAGTCAGAGTCTTCATAACAGACTTGGAAGAGCTAACTCCTATATTTTAGAAAATTTAGTCTCTGCATTGTTCCAACAGAAGAAGGAGACAGAGAAAAAAATACCCATCCTTGGTATTCTATTTATTTTACATTTTGATCAGAGGAAAGGAGTAAATGTCAGGGAATCTAGCCTTTTTTCAGAATGTGTCCCTCTTATTATAAACTGAGAAGGCAGTCAGTTTTCAGAACTACCATAAAACAATTAAGTAGCCATCCATTGTTACTGCCAGTTATTTTCGATTCTCCTCTGTTATTTCCATAGCCCACCTCCCTTTGGGGAAAGACTAATCCATAATAAATGTATTTCCTACACCTGAGAGGCCACACAGGTATTCACACTTTATAGGGAGTAATATTTTCTTTTGCAGTTTCTCCCAAAGGTACTTTATGTCCTTCTAGTGCATAGCAGAAATAGTAAAATTTCAAACTCCATGAACTAAAAAAAGGTCTAAAAGCTTGAGCACTATACAGACAACTATAAATACACATTATTACATCATTTAAAATTGTTCTGTATCATTTTATGTTATTATAACATTCCTATATCTGCTTGTATTCATATATACCACAAATAAAGTCATATAGATAAAAATAGAGTATATTAAATATGCTGTTTGTTTTTATAAAACCAAATTAGTAGGAAGTTGTATTTTCCTAGAAAACAAGGCAAAAAAACTTTTAAACTTCAAGTTACAGAATTTTAAACAAACCTGCCAAGTGATTTTTCAGGTGGTTCTCAGATAACACTTTCAGAAAGATTGATTTAGAGGACTAAGATTTCTTATTACATTTTCTAATTACAAATGATCAAAAATATACATCTCAAAAGTGAGTTGACAGGCTTTTGAAGGCCAAGTCTTTCAAGGGTTTGCTTCTGAAGGTTACATGTGTTTCACTCTGGAAAAGTGTAGTCTAATGCATTTAAGGAGAATGATCCACACAACATACGAATAATGGTCTCCAACCTCCCAGGAAAGGGGCTTGATAAGCTTTATATCACAATGAACATTGAAGACTTTGGTCTAATTTTTTGTCACTGGAACAATAATTGCAAGCAAGGGAAATACAGTTGCTTATGTACCTGTAAAAATGATGTCTTCTCATATGGCTTACTGGGAACCCACATTTTAATAAAGTTATAATAGAATTAGAGGAAAGAAACTCCTAGAATAGTAGTGGAATTGGCAATTCTTATTTCATGTTGAAATGGCTTTTAAAATTTGAGATAAGACTCTTGAATTTCAAAGTTTGGGAGATAAGAAGAGATATAATAGGTTTTTATAAAAATAGAAAAATTACTTTTAGATTATCTCTGGTTTATGCATTTATTCCCACCTATGTTGTCTGAATGAGACACCTAAAAATAATTTTTTTAAAGTTCAACAATTTATGGATGATTGGTTCAAAATGGCATACTAAGGAAAACTGAGCTATCCATTCATTTATTCAATAAATATTTATTTGGTAACCAGTAGGTCTTGGGGAATGTACTACAGGATATATTAAAAAACAAGAATTTTAAAGTCCCTGTTTTCATGGAATTTGAGATTATTTGGGGACTACAGAAAAGAAATAGATTTCAAAAATATTGATGTTAGTTATGTAAGATGAGTACAGGATTTATGGAAGTAAACATTAGAAGAAGATAACTCAAATAGAGGTGCCAAGGATGTTTTTCTTTTTTGGTACAGAGTAATTATCAGATAGAAATCTTAAGCATTGATAAGAGCTAACTAACTAAAAAGAGGATGGAAAGAAATGTGTTACTAACAGAAAGCCATAGGTGAGAGCAGATTAAGGTCAGATGGTGGAAGGAAGTTTGGTTTGACAGGGGCCAGGTGTTTAAGGTGTGAGGGATGGCAGTAGAGAGGCAAGAGGACCTGTCAGGAAGGGTCTTGTAAAGCACAGTAAGGACTATAAAACAGAGCAGTGGAAACCACTGACATTTTTAAGCTAACATGACCATATTTACTTTATTTAGAAATACCTATCTAGCTACAGAATGGATACTAGGACGTAGAGAGAGAAGAACGGAGCAGAGACACCTATGAGTATGCCTGCTCTGGTGGTCCGGACCCACTTGGGGAGGTAGTATCTGTAGGTATTTGTGAGTCACTGGATGGGGTGAGTGAAAATGGAAATATAACCAGTGGCAATTCTATTTTTCATATACTTGAATGGATGTTAGTCTTCCTTGAGATAGAAAACACAAAAGAAATAATGTAATAGAGGTCGATATAGATTCGGTTTTGGACATGTTTATATTTTCTATGGGATATATAAATGAATTTGACCCATACGTCACAAAATACAGGATTTAAAGCTCAGGAAAGACATAAGAAATATAGAAAACACACAGCAAAGTGGCAGACATTAATCCTGCCTTATTGGTAATTACATTAATGTAAAGGGATTAAAAACTGCAAGCCAAAAGCAGACATTGACAGAATGGATTAAAAACACAGTATCACAGGCATTTGCATAAGTCTGAACTCATCAAATTGTACACATTAAATATGTGCAGGTCTTTGTATACCAATTATACTGCAATAAAGATATTAAAGTTTTTTAAAAACAAAATAATAAAGCTGAAAAAAAAGAGTTTGGCTGGGAAGGGAAAAATAATAAACTAACACAAAAATAAAGTTTAATAAGGGTCTATAGCTTAGTCTTTAGGATTGTCATCAAAGTGGAAAATAGTGTCTTTACTACCATATATCCCTCTATACCCAACTCAGAGACAAGCAATTCTAGTAATGGTGTGATTCTGACCCATTACATAAATTCTCAGGTTTCTGGTCTATATAAAGAGGATTGCAGCCTTCAGAACTCTCAGGCTTTTACAGAAGGAAGTTTTTTTTAAAAATAAATTTATTTATTTATTTATTTATTTTTGGCTGTGTTGGGTCTTTGTTTCTGTGCGAGCGAGGGCTTTCTCCAGTTGCGGCGAGTGGGGGCCACTCTTCATCGCGGTGCGCGGGCCTCTCACTGTCACGGCCTCTCCCGTTGCGGAGCACAGGCTCTAAACACGCAGGCTCAGTAGTTGTGGCTCACGGGCTTAGTTGCTCCGCGGCATGTGGGATCTTCCCTGACCAGGGCTTGAACCTGTGGGAAGTTTTTTTATATTACTTGTAACTTGAGATACTTGTAACACAGAGAGGGGGGACAAACACCATTTAAAAAATTATGTGGGTTTGTGCCTCTGTTTTTTACTTCACCCTAAAAAGTAAATACACGATGGCCTGAATGATCCAGTGACCATAATGCAAGAGGCCATTCCACTCACACACATTACCCAGCTACCTGGTGGCTCTCCTAGAGAAGCGTGGATGATCGCTTAAAATGCTTTGGTTTCAAGGATGTTTAGAAGCTCTTCATTTCGTCCCATAGAATTCAAGGAGACATTGAAATTGCGTTTGTAATTATTTCCCTTGCGCTTACCGTTTCCCTCTCCCTATATCCTCTTACTTAAAATGTAAATTTTTTTGGAAAGTGATCTCTCGACAATTTAATGGGAATTAGTAGATGAAATCTTTTTCTTGCATGACTTTCTACACTAGGGCAACATGAAAGCACCTTAGATGGAAAATAGAGTCAGAATTGAGCTGAGTCTGGGTCAATGGGGAACACAGTAATCTTCTATTAATTCTTAAAGCTCCCAGGACTAATGATGGCCACAAATATAAACACGCTGGAGGGAAAGAATAAAGAAAGTAATCATTCCACATTGATTTTGATCCAGGTGCATTTATATACATTTTTGAGAGGCAGTCTCAGCAGTGGCTAGAAGTGGGGTTCTGAAGTCAGACTACCTTTTTTTTTTTCCCAATGTCCTTATGTATCTTTACTACATACAAGAACCTTTCACATATTTTGATCCGCATAATCACCCTGCGAGGTAAGCAGGTTTCAGTTATTCATTCTAAAGAGGTATTCTGTTTTTGTATTCTTATCTACATCTCAGCAGAAGAGGAGACCACAAAAGCATATATGTCGCTTGCCTAAAGCTTTTCACACAGAAGCAAGATCTAATCGATTCTCACTTTCGTATAGATCACCCTGCTCCACTTGTGGTTAACGTGCCCCTGGCCTCTCCTGCCTCGTTTTGTAGCCCTGATTTATGTCTTTGTTTTTTATTGTGAGTAATATGTTTACAAAAAGTCAGAAAAATTATAACACTGAAGAAACGGAAACCAGAAGTGAGGTGGTTGGTGTGCAAGGTTTTTATGTCAATTTAGCTCAACACTTCTAGTATATTCTGCCACCTAGCCAGAGTGAAATCTCTTGTAGATAAAGAGAGACATCGAGGGACTTCCAATTCATTTTGCTTTTCAAATAGAGGATTTTTATTGGACTCAGGTAAACACAGACTGTTGTTACATAAATAAATAAAACAGAAGACATGGTACAGATTTTTTTACAAAGCATACTTCTTGGGGAAAATATAATTAAATAAAATTCTCGTCAAACGCTCTCGTGCACTTTGAAATTTAAATTGCATGGTGAGCTTGGATTGCCAATATTTTTCGTGCTGTTTCTTTCCAGAGTTGATGGTGCCTTCCATTCATTACAGACAGAAAGGGACTATGAAGCTTTAGAAAGTTAGGTGCAGGTGTACAGCTGTTGATCCCAGCCTAGAAGATATACTTTATATAACCAGCAAGATTATCCAAAAAAACCCAACTGTGACACCATGTTGTTAGAGTAGTTTCAGAAAGATTGAGCCAAGGGAAGGGGGTTCTATTTTTTTACTCATCGAACACTCATGGTGCTTTTAGTTAAACACACAGTCAAGAGAATAAACTGCAAAGTAATTAAAAGGAGGTCTGAACCCAGATTTGTTCAGCTTGCTTCTTAGAATAGTTAATATTAACTGACCTTTATATTAAGATTCACTTAACTTGGCAAATGCATGAAAACTAAATTGCATAAGCTTTTCTAGACTTACACTCACTCTAGGATTGGGGAAAATGACTCAAGTCTAAGAAACATTTTGTTTAATTCTGAGATGTTTCACAAAGTCAGACTATGAAAAAAGTTGACTTTAAAAGCAAGAGCCAAACATTTTTGTTTTTCTTGAAATAAGATAATTTCAAGAAGTAATCGATTATTTTAATAAATAAAATCAGTAGACATAATTACTCCTCCAAGCATTTCTCCTGAAATGAATGGGTAGTGACAATCTGTGAGGATATTTGCATTGACTTTGTTATATTACCTGACAGTTTAAGAAACATCAGAAGATATTGCTTCAAGTACTCTTATTCAAATTCAGCTTAGCATTGAATCCCTACTTCAGGGACCCCCGATTCCTAGCGCCTCGGTTCAAAGACAAATAGATGATGAACGGTTGAACCACAGAAATAGGTGGAGACAACGTCACGTCTTTAATACGGACCCAATTAAATAGTTTTCAATGTTCTTTCATCGCATGGATTGAAATAGGAGCTTTCCTCCTGCCTCTCCTACTCCATTTTGACGCGATTCCCCGAGAAAAATCAGAAGTAGGAAGGGGCTCCCTTTATTCATGGTGATCATGCAACAGAGTGCATTATTAACATCAGGTGTGCAGCCCTGGAAAAGCACGGACCTATGTGGTTCAGCCTCAGGGAAGCATGGGGCTTGGGATAAAAAGGTTAACAGCTTTAAAAAAAAATCATTTTAAACAAACTCCATCCTTCATTTTCATGCTTAGAAAGATGAAAGGATGTAACACATAGTCCATGGCAATCTTTGCAAAAGTCTGGCTTC
Organism: Physeter macrocephalus; assembly: GCF_002837175.3. NCBI lineage: Eukaryota > Metazoa > Chordata > Mammalia > Artiodactyla > Physeteridae > Physeter > Physeter macrocephalus. Next base: position 104,670,281 of record NC_041233.1, on the reverse strand, counting down.
TCACATCCTCATTTGTATCCATAGACTGTGAGGTCTGGAATCAGCCAGGCCAAATTCACTATCATTCACAAGTGCCAATGATGAGCTGGGTGTTTTACGTATCAGTAATCCTCACCCCAGTGATCACGATATCCCCAGTTTTTAAAGATGAGTTAACTACAGCAGAGAAATGTAACTTGCACAGATTCACACAGCCCCAATGTTCAAAATGTGTGATTTCAAAACTCACACTTTAAAAACCACACTATGCTGACTCTCATCATTCTAAAAGCCCAATTTTGTAATTTGGGAAAGAGCCGATTTCAAAATGTTTAGTCCTCAAATTCATTGACAAATATTTTCATTTCCTTCTCTCTCTCTCCATACACACACACACACACACACACACAGACTGTGGAGTACAGATATGTATATCTATAGCTATAGATAAACATATATGAATATAAATATATATTTGTTTCTCCTTCATTGTCTTGTTTTTATGTGTGCTTTTTTTTTTAAATGGGCTGTTAGCTCCCTTTTTTCTTTTTTTACAAAATATCCAGTTTATAATCATTTCACTTAAGACAGTAATTGTTAGCTTTGCTTGTTCACTCCTGGAGTCACAACTTTTCTCTTTGTCTCTGGCTTTGCATTATTTTTCCATCTGTACCACATCTCTCTTGTGCAGGAGCCAGAGTAAAGAGAAGAATATTTAAGAGGAAGATAATGAATAGGAGAATGAGAGTTCATGTTTACTGAATTTAATTCTCCAAATTTTGCAATATTATTATATATATTTTACTTTAAAGAGTAGTATAGAGCTATTTATTATAAAAGTTACCCTAAAATTTGACAATAAGAAGTGAAAAATCTAAATGCAAAATCAGCACTTTTCAACTGCTTAAATAAGAGAAAATGTAAAAAGAAAATATTTGAAACATTTAAAATAAGTTAGTTTTTCAATGGTCATAACTTTTAGAATAGATAAATAATTCATAAAAGCTCAAGAGAGGGCTTCCCTGGTGGCGCAGTGGTTGCGCGTCCGCCTGCCGATGCAGGGGAACCGGGTTCGCGCCCTGGTCTGGGAGGATCCCACGTGCTGCGGAGCGGCTGGGCCCGTGAGCCATGGCCGCTGAGCCTGCGCGTCCGGAGCCTGTGCCCCGCAACGGGAGAGGCCGCGACAAGGGAGGCCCGCATACCACAAAAAAAAAAAAAAAAAGCTCAAGAGATTTACTTCTTCCTCTTTCTTAAATGTATGCAAGAAATTACTTTACTTTTGAATCAGGAAGGAATAAACAAGTGACTTGCAGGACACCCAGTTGGTGTCAGAATGTAAATTCCTAATAGAAAATTTGCCTATAAAACACAAGAATTTACACAAACATTTAATCTTTCATTCATGGCCAATAACTTTAGTGTCAGTCACTATTATAATATTTAAATATGGTCCTTATTTTTGGAAATAAATATTTTAATATATTATAATAGTGACTGAATCTAAAATTATTGGCTATGAATGAAAGACTAAGTGTTCTTGTAAATACCTGTATGTATTTACATGAACAATTCAATTCTGACAGTAACTAACTGGACAGACCCACAGGTTAAGAGCAAAATCCTTCACAAGAATGCCCCTACTTTAGATGCCAGCTACAAGTCTTGGATATCTCCAAGCCCCCTGCACTTCAACCCAGCCAGCTACAAAAAGGGGCTTCCCACAACCCTCTCACATTTGATATTTTGCTAAAAAGACTCTGTACTCAAAAAAGCAATATACTTATTATTACCATTTTACTGTAAAAGATAAGAATAAACAGCCAGATAAAGAAGTGCAAATGGTAAGGTCTGTGCACAGGAGCTTCTGTACCTGTAGGGTCATTGTCTACTACTGTCCCAGTTCATGCTATGTCCATGAACCAGGAAGCTTCTCTGAGTCTTGAGTTCAGAGTTTTTATTGGGAGTTCACTACCTAGGCAAGATCAAGTGAATCATTGGCCAGGTACTTGAATTCAATCACCAATCTCCACTCCCTCCTCAGAGGTCAGGCTGGCCCAAAGTTCCAACCCTTAATCACATGGTTGGTCTTTCTGGTGACCAGCCCCCATTCAGAAGCCAGATAGGTAGCCCCCCCACCCCCCGCAACAAGTCACTTCATTAGCATAACAAAGACACTCATCACTCAGGCAATTCCAAGAGTTTTTGAAGCTCTGTACCAGGAACTGAGGACAAAGATTAGAGACAATTTTATTATACCACAGATGCTCATTATGTGTTCATTTTATCTAGTCTCATAATTGATATAGAGCTTTTAATATTTTGTTCTGCCATATGTATTTTAATATTCTTCCATTTTTGGAAGAATACAAGGCAATAAATTCCTTATATGTTTCATATATAAGGATGTCTGTATACGTCTATATATAGAAATGTAGATTAGATAGAGAGATGGATGGATGGGTAGATAGATAGACTAGATTTAGATAAAAAGGAAAAGAAAAAAGAAAAAAGGTTCATAGCTTCTAAATGTACAAAAATGCTTTTCTACTGGTAGCTTAAAATTATTTATAGTCAAGATGATTTAGGGTGAGACAACTAAGAGATCAGAACAGACCAAGATGCCAGGAACTTGAGTCTGAATTACTCTTCTGCTCCAACTCTGGAGATAGAGGAACCTGGAGGACCAGCAGATGTACAAGATGAAGCATCCTTGGGTGTGCCTGCTGGGCCCCTGAAGTCATGAACATACTATGAGACTCCATGTCAAAACAGCCTTGGAGAGCTTTTCAAAGCAGGAGGAGATGCCAGCACCCTCACAGAAACGAAGACTGGCATTGGAATATGGGCCATTTAACCACTAGAGGTGAAAACTGAGAGTGTTTAGAATATAAAGAATAGAAGCCTATGGTTTTCTCCTGGCCTGAGGAGAACTAGTTTTCTCACACAGTCCTGGACAACTAGAACCCCAAGCATTCTGTGATTGACTAGTGTGTCAGTGCTCTCTACATAAGCAACTGTTTTATTGTCTGGTCTTGTCTGAAACTTTCCTCTCCTCATTCCAGCTTGTCCTCATAGTTGCAGCCTGCCCTGATTGCATCTTCCCTGATTTCAACTGCCTTATATACGCTGTAATTTATCCATGAGCTAGACCATTGGCCTACCATCTTGGCTACATATTAGAATCAATGGGTAGAGCTCTAAAAACGCCCATGCCTGAGTTCATCCCCAACCTACTTAAATCAGAGTCCCTGGAATTGAGGTTTGGGCACTGGTGTGTGTGTTTTTTAAAAAGCTGTCTGGTGCACTGAACTGACAGGGTCCGCCTTTACATGTAGTAGTTATAAAAGCAACCACAAGTTAATAGCAACATTACGGTTAGTTTCATTTTGTTGCAAGATATCAGGCTAAATTTAACCCCACTGCTCAGCGCAGGGGATTTGAGAATGAATAACCACAATCCATTTTTTGAAAAGGAGTATATAATCTCCCAAAGTAAGATAACGTTTTCTTTCCTTAAATTAGGGAAAGCTACACGACATCATTCAAATCAGGCTCATATGATCTTTTTTATGAAAGATATCAGTGGAGCACATTTTCAGAGGCCCCTACATTGCCTAAATTAGTGCAAGATCAATTAAAAAGAAAAGAATTAGAGCAATAAAATTCTAGTTGTTGAAGTCAAAGATTCTTTACACCGTAATGACTGATCTTTTAACAATTAAGAATTAGAGACAGAGAATGTTTCCTAATTAGTGTATCACCTCTGATATGGCATAGGCTAGCTGGGCCAATTAGGGATGGATCAAAGAAGAATGCAGAACCCACAGAGGCAGTTCAGACTGATTCATTAATCTTGCACTCTTTCAAACATTTTTATAAGTGCTTGTCATTCTAGATTGATAGCAGGTACCATTCTAGGCATTGGGGATGTAGTGATTAAGACAGAAAATAAAGTTCCGGACCTTATAGAATCTACAATCTTCTACAGCAGTCAGGTAAGAGAAAAATGAATGCAAAGTATAACAGCAGGTAATAATAATGCTATGAAAAACAATAAAACAGAATAAATGGATAAAGAATGATGCAGGGGGATGGTAATTTAGAAAGGGTTGCTAGTGAGGATTTGTCAGAATGGGTGATGTCTGCCAGAGTCCCGAATAAAAGGAGAGAAAGTCACACAAATATCTGACAGAAAAACATCTGCGGACAGAAATAACAAAAAGTGTAAAGGTCTTAAGGAGGAAATGAGCTTAGAATGTTTAAGGGACAACAGAAGCCCGTGACTAAAATATAGTGAGTGAGATGCGGACCAAAGGAAGATGCAATTTGAGAAACAGCTAAGGGCCAGTTCATACAAGGCCTTAGAAAACCAAAATACACCTGAAAAAAGAAGGAAAATAGAGAGCAACCAAGCTCCCATGTATAGTTACTCCAAGTTGATTCATCTTAACATTAATTTTATACAATTTTAATGAATATTATGTATAAAGAAGAGGTACAAGGTCAAACAGATTTAGGAAATACTGGGTTGAAAAATAGTAATAAGCATGTTTCTCTGCTGTACAACTTCTTAGGACATTTTATAATCTGATTTGTTTTATATCTAAGACAGAGATTTTTCACATTTATTGTCCTTGGCCCAAACACCATAAAAAGATCTGCATCAAGAAAGAGAAGTAGCTAAAAAAACAAAAAAGATAAGTAGCTGACACAAAAACTAGATCTGCAGATCTGCAGTTTAGTCTTTCTGTTATTCATCACTTGTCAAAGGAATATACAGAGACAATAGCATTTAGGAAATGAATTAGAGTATCTGCAGAGAAGTTTTTTTAAGGACATTCAGCCTTTAGAAGGGCTGGCTTGCCACATAAAACAATTCAACAGGTATTTAGTTCTTCAAATGTTTCTTCTGCCATGTTCTCCCTTCTCCTGTGTTTTCTTTTTTTTTTTTTTTTTTTTTTTGCAGTACGCGGGGCCTCTCACTGTTGTGGCCTCTCCCTTTGCGGAGCACAGGCTCCGGACGCGCAGGCTCAGCGGCCATGGCTCACGGGC
>NC_041233.1:104634554-104665185 GCF_002837175.3 Physeter macrocephalus | reverse complement strand
CCCGGACCGGGGCACGAACCCGTGTCCCCTGCATCAGCAGGCGGACTCCCAACCACTGCGCCACCAGGGAAGCCCCTCTCCTGTGTTTTCAATTACACAAAATTTAGACTGTATGGTATTGTACCACAGCTCTTGGATGTTCTTTCAGTTTAGGTAATTTCTATAGGTTTCTCAAGTTCACTAACATTTTCTTCACCTTTCTGGAGTCTACTAACAATCCCCTCAAAGGCAATCTTCATCTCTGATGAAGTTGTAGTTTTCATTTCTATTATTTCCATTTTATTTTTACTAAAAGTTTTCCTCTCTATGATAAAAATTACCATCTGGTCTTGCATACTGTCTCCTTTTCCCATTAGAGCCTTTAACATACTAATCATGGTTATTAAATTCCTTGCCAGACTTGTGGCATATCTGTCTGGTTTGGATGATTGCTTACTTCCTTGAGAGTGTTGTTTTGTTTTGCCTTTTTGTATGCTTTCCAGTTTTTGTTGTTGAAAGCCAGACACCTCTTTTAGAACTGTAGAGACTGAGGTAAATATTTTTCACACTTGGAAATGGGCATGCCTTTATTTCTGGTAGAGTTGAACTAATCTAATTAGGCATTGAGCTGGTTTGAAGTTTGTTATGCTATGGCCACCCTCAGGGCACCACAGTTTTAAAATTCCTCTAGAAATATGTTGTGTTTAGGGTGTGAGCTGGTTTGCCAGTGGGCTTTGTTACAATGTCCTCCCCACCCTCTAGCTTTCAGTTCTTCCTTGTGAGCTCTACCTAAGAGAGGGTCTATTTCTTGCCTATAAGTTACATGTTACCTGCTGACCTGGCAATGAGTGTATGTGTGTTGTGGGGATTGTAGGGGGTGCAACCTCTGATGTTCTGAAAAAGCCTTAGTTTTAGGCAGACACCATACTCTTAAATCCTAGGGTATTCAGACTTCTCAGTGCACTGTTCCTCTTGCAACTGCAGCTATAGGCCTGGATCCTCATGTATCTCTCTCCCTTCCTCCACTCCCCTCCCTCACCCCACACACTGATAAAGGAATTTGTTCTACAAGGGAGTTAGTGGAGAAGGATCCTGGTGAAATTCCTCACTTCTCCTTCAGTGGCTACTGTTTTCCTCCCCCAGTTCTACACAAAGGAGACTCTTAGGATTCTCTCATTATTTCTCTGAGTGCCTAGTAGGATTCATGTAGGAAAGTTTTGCAAGAAGTTGTGGACTCCCTCTGTATCTGGGGCCCCAGGGTCTTCACTCTGTCTCGGCAGGGTCTCCACCAATTTGCCAGTCACCTTAGCTGAGCTCTTCTCATTGGCTGCGTCTTGCCCTGGTAGGGCAGTGCTGGCATTCCATCTTCTCCCTGCTGGTGCCTCTCTCTCTTTAGATTTTGAGCCAGCTCTCTGGTGCGTTCCAGAAGAGTTGCTGTTTATCTACTTTTGAAACTTCATGATTATTGTTGTAAGGTTGAAGCTACACTCATTTTTCAGCTCTGCATGCTAATGTGGAAACCAGTCAAAAGGTGAGAAAGAAAAATTGCCAAGGATACTGAGGCTATACCTAGTTTATTCATCATGGAAAAACAATAGTTTTCTTATATGCCTATCATATCTGCAAGTGTCATAACATAATCAATATTACAACAGTCAGGGATAAAACCATTTTCTTTATACAGTCAGTAATTTACAGGATTGGTGACCCAAGGCCTCACTGATTTTGTGGACTAGAGCTAGACAAGAGTGACTGTTTTTGCCTGATTGCTTATCTTAGGGGGCACAGTAAGTCTCCCTTGTGCCAGCTGTGGACTATGGATGTGCACACTTACTTGTAATTAATGCAGGGGGGCAGGTGTCATAGTTGCTCTTATACCCTCCTAGCATCTACTTAAGCCTGAGCTTATAATTATAATTAAGGTGACTTCTTTTTATTAAATTGCTCTTATTTTATTACAAGGTTTGAGTTCATTCCATAATCGGCCTTTTCTTTGGGTCTCCAATGTTCCACAAAATATGTCATTCAAGATTTAAGGGAAGATGATTCCTAATAATCTTGGTACTTAAAATTAGAAGAAAGATAAGCAGCATCAGCCCATTTATAAAATCTCCTTGACTCAGCTTTTTCATGTTTAAGATAGACCATTCAATACCATTCATTAATGATATTCTTTGTGATCAGCATACTTTTCAGTGGCCAGATCCATAGGCATCAAGCCTTAAGCACTGCAACTATCATCCACAGTGACCATATTTATAGAGGCAGCGTCTACTTTTCTATCCCACAAGACTATACAGGGCGTGTATGTCAATTCCACTATATAAAATAGATAACTAATAAGGTCCTACTGTATAGCACAGGGAACTCTCCTCAGTACTCTGTAATGGCCTATATGAGAAAAGAATCTAAAAAAGAGTAGATACATGTATATGTATAACTGATTGACTTTGCTGTACACCTGAAACTAACACATTGTAAATCAACTATACTCCAATAAAAATTAAAAAAAAAAAAAGAGTATACAGGGTATTCCAGGGTCCTCACTATCTCCTCTATGAAAAGGTTCACCTACTAAATGTATTGTGTGCTGTTTCCTTTCTACCTGAGTCCTTCATGGTGCATTTTGTACCTCTTTTGTACCTTGTCCAAGATCTGATCTCCACCTTTCCTGACCTGCCATGGCACTTATTTCCTCTAATACATTCTGTGACACTTGATTATATCCTGTCTTCTGTCCTTCTCCAAACATTTCATGGATCATGTCGTTTCAAAATTACTGGAGTCCCTAAGGCAGGAAGCACGTCAGTCTTGTTTTGCATTCTCATGCGCCCCTGCACGTCGTCAGGCATATCGCGAGCGTGTGACAAATACTGGGTTGAAATAAGTTGAAATTTCTTTACTGAAGAGAGTGAAAGAAAGAGTGGGAGAGGAGCTTTGGTGATCGATATCAATTACATTAAGCATAATAGGGAAAAGAATCTGCCGACCATCATCATTCTCCAGAACCGGAGTAAATAGGCTGAAATTCCAATAAAAATCACCCCCGCTGATTTCTGCACTCCAGGGTTACTTGTCTGCCCTTCTGTCTCCCAGAAGCCAAGGTTGTCACTGCACACATTCCTGAGGCTCTGCTTTCTGTCTCTTCCTCATTTGTTCTCCTTTCTGTCACTGAAGATATTCCGCACTCTCACAGACACTGCTGCAGGTTCTCTTCAGTTGCAGATCTTTTCTCAATTTCCCGTGATGAGGTGTCTCCCTTCACAAGGCACGCAGAGCTGGGCAGGATCAGTTCAGCTAAGCTTCATCCCATCGCCAGGGAATTAGCAGGCTTCCAGAACCACTGTGTTGGTGATTATGTTCTGCTGTTTGATGCTAAGGGTGACTCAGAAATGACATGGTGGAACTGCTCAAAGTGACAAATGTGGCATCTGCAGCAGAGCTGTCAGTGTCATCTCCGTCCAGGCTGCTGCTGTATCCACACTGGCACCCTATTATCCTCATCTCCCGAACAGCGCACTGCCTTCATCTGGTTTATTGCTCCACATCTCAATCAGGGAATTAGTAGACAGCGTGTCTCTATGATAACAGAAGCCAATGACAGCTTTTGCCACCCTCTGCCACTGAACATATGTTGATGTAATGGAGGATTTGCGTATTATAAATTGCTACAAGACCTCAGGCTTCTGCACATTTATGATTGTTCCTAGTATGATATGCACTGCAAAGTCTTTCGGAATTGCCTGCTGAGGTTACTGAAGACACAGTTCTTGTCTAGCATGCCTTGTTGCACTACTGCTGAAATACTAGTCTGTTTCACAGCCTAAAACATTGAATCACTTGAGTAAAAAGCATTATTCAACACTCACTTTGTTTTTTCTTTTTTGTTGGTGAACTTTAGTTGCTTGTAAAAAGAAATAAAGCTGGACCTACTGTATATCTAGCTGCGATTTACTGTCCAGAACATTATCAATTATGTTTTGACCAACAATATCATCACATCTTTTCAGAATTTCTCCGGGGGTAAAAAAATAAAATAAAACAACCTACTCAGAGCTGCCAGATTCTAGGTCTGCTGCTTTATATCGAAAAATGAGAAATTTAGCTAAATGAAACTAGATTACATTCATATGAGTTGAAAAGAGTAAAATGAATAATTCTGGTAAGAAGTTTGGATATGATTAATTTAACATTGAATCACAATTACAGTATGGCCACTTAAGTTTTCAAAAAACATTCTTTTTTTATGCTATTTCAGATAAAACAGAGTGGCATGGACTTAAATATACTACCAAATGTAAAAGAGATAGCTAGTGGCAAGCAGCCGCATATAGCACAGGGAGATCAGCTCACTACTTTGTGACCACCTAGAGGGGTGGGATAGGGAGGGTGGGAGGGAGACGTAAGAGGGAGGTGATATGGGGATGGATATATATAAATATATATATATATATATATATATATAAATATGTAGAGCTGATTCACTGTTATAAAGCAGAAACTAACACACCACTGTAAAGCAATTATACTTCAATAAAGATGTAAACAAAATAATAAAATTAAAAAAAAAGAAAAAAACTAAATACCTTAAAATAAATAAATAAATAAATAAAAATAAAGTACACATTTAAATGTAAGTTTTCTCCTGAAGAAAATGTCAGCAAGCCAATTCCTTAAAATTCACAACATACGGTGTTTTGAGTAGCTATACTAGTCAGCATGTAAAAGTAATTTATGATTTTCATTAAAGAAACTTGAAATTTGCTTATTGGACACTAATACCCATATCCAGAAAATTTCTAACCCATGGAATAAGCGATCATTATTCTGGAAATCCTGGGTTATTGACAGCCCTGCTCTACTGCAGTCATTTCTATCGTTAGTGGATGTCCAGGTGCCAGCAGATCTTGCCCTTCCTTTCTGGGCACATTCACTCCTGTGGGAGGCTTGGACCTTCTCTGATTACCTCCTCATGAGGAGTTCTCTTCTGTATCCTCTGTCTGTGTCTCTATCGCCCTCTTTCTCTTTCTTCTCTCCCCTTTCTACTCCTCCTATTATACGTATGTTTGCTTATTTGTACAGTTTTATTTACACACTTGAGTTCATTTTATATCCACCGTTGGGTAGCTTATTTTGCTCACTCCTAACAATATATTAAGTTTTCTCTCCACTTCTGTAAATGCTGTGTGATTTCATTCAGTTTATCTGCAGGATAGTGTTCCATTAAATGGATGTACATTATTTATTTCTGCAAAATAGAATAAACATGTTTACATTTTGAAAGTAATGCATGCACATGGGAAAAAGGATATTGAGCTGTACAAAAGAGAGTAAAATAGAAAGCAGTCATCTCCTTTCACTGATAGTTGTACTCTTCAGAGACAACAGTGTTAACGGGTTTTAAGTTTTATGGCAGTTACTACTGTAATGGAAATTATTATATCTTTTCATCTGTTTCCCAATTTGTCAAATTTATATAGTATCTCTTCACCTTTAAGCCCCCACTATGATGAGGAATTTAACACACTTCTACTACCTCCCCTTCCTTCTCTGCCTCTGGATTTTGCTGCCATTATCATCATCATCATCATCTTCATCCTTCTGGTCATCATTGTTATTATTAGTTGTAATATTTATAAACTTGGTGTTTTTCTTGCTTGTTTTTACCATTTTAAATAATCCACTTAATTGCTACTGCTTGACTTATCAAATTTGTGGAGTTTATTTTTATGTTAACACAATACTAGCTGTTATTAGAAACAAACCCCAAATCTCAGTGGCTTAGCACAGTGAAAGTTCATTCCTCATTCACATCATTGTCCAGTCTTTGTATTGGATATCTCTTGTAGAGAGCTTATTTCTCCTTAAAGCTTTTATGCTTTTCTGTTTCATATTAGAGTATTGAAAGTTCATGATATTTTCTCCAGGAATCATTTTTGTCTCTTCAGAGATTTTTCTCAGTGAAAACATATCTTTTTGCAGCTTGGGAAAAATTCTGTATATAATTTTTAATAATCTGTTCCTCCCACTGTTTTAATTTTCTCTTTGACAACTTCCTGTATTTCTACAACTCAATATTTCTACACTTTTCCATTTTTTGTGGTCTTATTTTTTTCTATGCTTGATCTTCTCATTTCCTTTTAAAATTGTCTTTAAATTCAGAATTTCTTTTATAATTTCATAATCATATTTCAAATTTTAAGAAATCATTTTTCTTGATCTTGGTTTATATCTCCGTTGATGTATGAAGTACCTTTTTCAGTTTCTGAATCATATACTTTGAAAAATTGCTTCTGAATCTCTACCTGTTTCTGCTATACTCAATTGTTCTGCAGTTTCTTGTGACTGTCATTCATAGGGTTGCTTTTTCTCAAACATTGTTGATTTTCGTAGTTGAACACGCACATTTATAAGTGAAAATGTTTGATTCGTGTGATTATGCTGCTTTCCTCTGCTGCTGAGAAGTCTCAGTTGCCCACTAAGCCTCTCCCTTGCATGGGGGAATGACCAGTAAATCCAGGTAAACTGAGCACACTAACAGAAGATTTTTTGCAGGGTGTGTGTTAGAGAGTGGTGCAGATTAGGTTTCTCAGAAAGCTGGCTCTGTGACATAAATAAGCATGAGAAATTGGGATTTTCTCTCAAGATTAACTCCTGTTGGGAAAGAAAACAAAATAATGGGGTGTGGGGTAAAGGGAGAATTTGGGCCATAATGCTGAAAACTTCAGTCAACTCCACAGGGAGTTCTAAACCTAGAGAAGCCATTCATGGTTGCCTCAAGTTGGCCAAACAGGTTGGGTCTTTATAGTCTTGTATGTACCAGTCATTGGAAGGGACAGACTGCCGGAAGAAAGGGGCCATGATTTTGGTGAGCAGCTTTCTTCAGCCTAAGGTGCTCCCCCAAAAGTGTAGACAACTGAAGCCCATTCTTGAGTGACACTCCCAGCACTGGGGGAATGAGTTTTTCAATCCCAAAAGGATTGTGTCACAACACGGTATCCATTACAGGAGCATGCAGACAATTTGGGGACGTCCTAATTGCACAGTAAGGAGAGCCTTGGTCTGGGGTGGAACTTTTGCTTTTTCCTCTCTTTCTATTAGGGAGAACCAGTGTTCCATCAGGTTCTGCTTCTTTCTTGAGTCCCACCATCTTCACTGGGGATCTCCCTCGACAGGTAGCCATCTTTAGGGAGAAGATCCCAGTCTTCTTTTTGAGGTCAAAAACAATGGCTACCACCCATTCTGTTTTCATGGGGAAGGGAGACAATTGTCTCAGAAAACTCTTTATTAAATTATCCTATGATCACCCCCATGTTGCTTTACTGTTCCTTTTGTTGATTTACTCCAGAGTGGGGGAACACGCATATTTTTCTCTGAAGTCTTGGGTGATGGCTTCATCTTTCTTTAAACATTAATGCCATTCCATCTGCTATTTTCCTGAAACCTAAAAAAAATCTAATCTAGTCCTAGCACAATTTCTCATGTTTCTGCACTGCTATGTCTTTTTATTTTTAAGCCTGCATTTTCATCCTTTTCATTCATGAGCAGGAAGCCTATGTACTGAATTCTCATCTCAGTAGAATGGAATGGATATTGGTTATGATCACAGACAGATATCTCACCCAGCTCTACTACTTATGACCTGCATGACTTAGGACCAATAATACAGCATCTCTGAGATTCAGTTTCTTTTTAAAGTGGGAATAATAACATGTACTACTTGGAGTAGAGGTAAAGATACAAAAATGTTTAGCACAGTGCTTGGCACATAACCTGCATGCAAGAAACGACTGTTCTTTCACTCCCTTTATATCCCTCATAGTGACTGTCAATGTATCTTATGTTCTTATTGAAAAGTAAAACTTTGATACTTTAATATGATCCAAAATCTATCAGAAAACCAGAGTGCAAAAAAACCTTAAAGATTCAGTGAGGCCTGGTATATTTTTAACGTGGCTTAACAATGTGACAGCTTAGGCAATGGTGCATTTAATATTATCACTGCTGAGTGCTACCTTGAGATTTCACAAAATGTAAAATGTAATGGGTCACCTGTAATGGTCACAGCATTTTACATTACAGCTTTCTTGCTTAACACCTTGGCTTTTAATAATGTTTTATCTCTTATTCTTTACAAAATTGATTGATTAAAATAAAGATAAACTAGTTATTACCTGGAAGCAGGAGGTCAATCACAGAATAAGACAAGATGTGTTAGATTCAATGAAAGTTTCTCAGTTGTGCTACTTGGATGGCATGAAAGAAACATCACAGGACATGGTCAGCCATTTTCTTGCCAGATATTTGACTTCGCTTTAAGCCAGTCACTTCAACATTTAGCCTCAGTGTCCTCAGCTCCAAACCCAGAATAATATTTTCTCTTGTATTAGTTTCCTTGAGCTGCTGTAACCTTTCACAAACTGAGTGGCTTAGACAGCAGAAATTTATTCTCTCGGTTCTGAGGCTAGATGTCCAAAATCAGTGTCAGTACTGTTGGTTCCTTCCAGAGGCTGAGGGAAAATCTGTTCCGTGACTCTCTCCTAGTTTCTGGTAATGGCTAGCAATGTTTGACATCCCTGGACTTACAGGTGCATCGCTCTAATCTCTGCCACTGTCTTCACATTGCTGTCTTCCCTCTGAGACTCTTTTCCTATGTCTTCACATGGCATTCTCTTCTCTGTGTGTCTGTGTCCTAATTTTCCTCATCTTATAGTGACACCAGACATTGGATTAGGGTACATCCTGATTCAGTATGATCTCATCATAACTTGACTATATCAGCAAAGGCTCTACTTCCCAACAAAATCACATTCATAGGTACTGGGGATTAGGGCTTGAATATATCTTTTGTGGGAACAAAATGCAATCCATACCATCTCCTAACCTTAGAAATTTTTATAGTGGTTATGTTAGTTACGATGTTTTGTGTCGTGCATCAGAAACCCAAGTAAGCAAAAGGTGAAATGTTGTAGGAAGGATTCTGAAACATCCCTCAACTGAGCTGGACATTATGCTGGACAGAAGGAAATTGAGGACAGTAATATTATAGAGGGTAATGTGAAACTCCTCTCTTCTTGTCTCTGCTTATTCATATACCTCTGCTCCATCCTTCTCTCTAGTTATAACTAACCCTCACTTTTTTCTATTCTGTGTAACAGAAAATGGTTACCAACAGCTTCCCAGGCTGAAGAGAAATGTCAGACAGAAAGATACTAATATGAACCCCTCTGTAGACAGGGTGGGGATTGGGAAGTAGGGAAACCCAAGGAAGCTTAGGGGGAGAATCTTGCCTATTGACCTTATTTTTCTCAGTGGAGAAGGCAGTTAGTTGACTTATTTTCTGAGAGAGAAGAGATTTTGATGGTATTAAAAAAAAAAGCAGTTGATATTAAAGTTTTGTGAAAGTTGTTCAGAGGAATGAGAGTCAGTGATGAAGAACCACAGGATCAAGGGTGTGTCGGTGCCCAGGCTAACTGGACGCCACCGTGTTAGTGGACCAGTCTTCTCCTGTATGTTTCCATCAGTAATGGTCAAGAACTCCAGTGTATTACTCGGTGAATATATAAGACTACTACTAGATGAACCCATCATCCCTGCATAAACAGCACAAAGAGACATTTCAGTTCATTTAAACCTGACTGCTGGGCTTCCCTGGTGGCACAGTGGTCGGGAGTCCGCCTGCCGATGCAGGGGACACGGGTTCGTGCCCCAGTACGGGAAGATCCCACATGCAGCGAAGCGGTTGGGCCCGTGAGCCATGGCCGCTGAGCCTGCGCGTCCGGAGCCTGTGCTCCGCAACGGGAGAGGCCACAGCGGTGAGAGGCCCGCGTACCGCAAAATAAATAAATAAATAAAAATAAATAAAAATAAAATAAACCTGACTGCTTTACAGTTATCTTCATGGTCCGTCACAAAATTTTGACTATATAAAATTTTAGTCAAATAATTTTTTTTTTTGCATTTCTTTATAGGTATGTTTAACCCTTAGCTTCTAAGGAAAAACGACGTTATTTTTTCATAAGTCAGGGCTTCTGGGTAAATGGGGTTTGAGTTACCATTTTTATAACCTGAACTCACAGAAAAAAATTGGTGTTTCATTTCTAAATACGTTTATGGGTGCTTATTTCATCACTGGAGAAACTTAGGTAAACACCTTTTGTTCTTTCATAAATCCGATGTCTCTTTGGCAGTCACAGAGAGCAGGAGGCAGCCCAAATTCTTGCCTCACTGGTTCATTATTTTTTAATGAGATAATTAAAAATTACATACTACCATACTGAGAAGCATGTATTTGCCAAAACTTTAGGGTTTTTTTCCCCTCTTTTTGGTTTGTTTGCAATAGACAGTCTAAATAGAATATAAGTTAAAAATCAATTCGAAGGAACAGGGGCATGGCAAATTACTTTCCTATGACCTTCTTTTCTATCTTTCCTTTTTTCTTTTTTCCCTTCAGATGAACTCTTCTCCTCTCAATATTTTTTTAACCTACCTACCCTGACATCATCTCCCTTTTTCCACTTTTCACTTTTTCACTTCCCAAACAGTCCCAGTCTAAGGGTAGATCTTTCTAAAACCTCTGCCACAGTTAGGTGATTAAAATCTAGTGAGTCTTTCCCCTTTCTTCTCAGTAGGTGCTGGTATGACCACCGACAGAGAAAACAGTGTCCGTTCAATGTTTAGCGAGCGTAGTTTTGTTGATAAACGAGGGTAGAGGAAAGCAGTGTCTGTGTGATGAATAGTTTTCATTGTTATTTTTTTTTAAATTTATGTTCCCTAAAGCAGTGTTCTCCAGGCAGAATATTTGATTGCAGAAACAGGAGACTTGCATTCTTCTCCTAGTGTTACATTGATTTTCTGTTCTGCTTGAGGCCTTTGTATTTATGAATGTAAAATATGTTTTAAGAATATCTGCCTTTATGGTATATGGATATTTTGGGGTCGGTCTCTTGATTGGGGTGGCAGTTTGTTTTTTTCACAGGAAAATGTGTGAATGTAGGCTTCACATTTAAATTTCATTATAACATTTGGTCTCTGGCCAGTCTGGAATTTAAATTTACCATTAGTTTTTGAGACAAGCTCACAAATTTGACCTAAAAGCAAAAATCAAATAAAAAGACAAGAAGTCTCCAATCCATTGTAAACCTTGTAATATTTCAAAGTTAAAACTTAGCCCCAAGTCAAAGGCCTCCAGAGAGATGGTCCAGCTAAACTTCAGGGTACAAACTGATGCTGATGGAAGCTGAGGTGATGTTGATGGGCTATTCGAAAGAGATTGGCTTGCTATATCAAACCCCTGCCAGCCATAATTTAAAGGGACAGAAGTCATTAGTTTGCAGTGTTACTCTCCCTGTACCAATAAAACTTGTCCTTGCCTTTCTTTGCAAGCCTCATCGCTCTGTAACTCAAGATCAGCCAGTGAGTGAGACCTGTCTTAGTAACAGTGACAACCACAAATCTCAGAGCATAAAGCTGGACACAGGCATCTGGTCTTCTGAAGGTTAATCGAGTTGAGTTGTTTTCTAAGCTGCACCTTTATTCTCAGTTCTGCCTAACTGAGAAGGGCAAAATACTATGGTCTTTTATGGTCCACAAAGCTTATAACATTTGTTTTCTAATGAGAGCACTCATACATTTAACTTGAAAAGGAAATTGAAGTTATAGCCTCTTGTTTAACTGAATCAATCATTTGAAATTTGATCACAAAGAAATCAAGCAAATCTTTCTCTCATTTGTTTGGATGTAATCTAGCAGTCAGCAACTAAATCCCTGCCCTTTGGAGAAGAGGTAAATGTAGCTTGAAACACCCAATTCCACAGCCTGTGTAATCCAAAGCTCTTCTCGTGATTTATGTGAATTATTGTGAATTTATGTTCTCATGGCCCATTTCCCCGGACTCCTGTGTCTGTGAGTGCTGCTTCTGTTATATCTCATTCAACTCTAATGAGAACTTTCTTTGTTAAGTGATTTTAAAAAAAATCCACTTTCAACAAGCATTCAGTGAAATCAGTGTACTTTACCAAAAGTAATATTCGGTGGGTGTAGAAGGAATCTAACTCAGTTTTCCAACATCCTGACTTCTCTCCTTTTTTCTCCCACTGCTGCCTCTCCTTGCATCTCTTTTCTTTTCCTTTCTTATACCTATAGACTCCTTTCTTAATAATGACACAGGTAGCAGAGCAATCACCTTTTTCAAAATTGAGATATAATTGACATATAACACTGTGTAAGTTTAAGGTGTAAAATGTAAAACCTTTATCAGATATATGATTTGAAAATATTTCTTCCAATTCTGTAGCTTGCCTTTTCATTTTGTTTATTGTTCCTTTCACTGTGCAGAAAAATTTTAGACTGATATAGTCCCACTTGTTAGATTTTGCATTTGTTGTTTGTGCTTTTAGTGTCATATCCAAAAAATCATTGCTAAGACTGATATCAGGAGCATTTTGCCTATTTTTTCTTCTAGGAGTTTTATGGTATCAGATCTTATGTTTAAGTCTTTAATCCATTTCAAGTTAATTTTTGTGAGTGATATAAGATAGAGGTCCAAGTAGCTCCTTTTTCTCCAAGTAGTTATCCAGTTTCCCAACACCATTTGTTGAAGAGACTATCCTTTCCCCATTGAATGTTTTTATATTGTATAGCACAGGAAATTATACACATTATCTTGTAGTAAATTTTAATGGGGTATAATCTGTAAAAATACTGAATCACTATGCTGTCCACCTGAAATTAATATAATATTGTAAATTAACTATACTTCAAGAAAGAAAAAAAAAAAAGCAAGTCTCTCAAGCATACCGTGGCAGTAAGACCCATGATTAGTGATGAATGTGACAAATAGTCACTTTTTGTCCTTTACTGAGGTAGGGACACTGAGTAAGGAAAACAAAGAAACACTCCTGTGTGTTTATTTTACTGTCATGCTACTACCAGACTCACAACTCTTCTGATACCAGATGCATGGGTTTTCTACATGTCAAGCAATTCTGTGACACCAGCTGTGTGTCCTACAATTCAATTCAGACCTGACGCTATCAACCTGTAGTTAGTGTCAGATCCCACAGGTTAAGGGTTCAGTTGCAGAAGACTGCCCCCACTTCAGATGCCAGTTGCAAGTCCCATGTTGTCACCATATTTCTGACCCACTGACTATAAATCCTGGTTCCCAAGATCAGCTCCTTCGGTTCGACAGTTTGCTAGAATGGCTCACAGAACTCAGGGAAACACTTACTTATGTTTATCAGTATATAATATAATAAAGGCTATGATAAAGGATTCAGATGAATAGCCAGAGAAAGAGATACATAAGGCGAGGTCCAAAAGGGTCAGGAGTGCAAGAGCGTCTGTTCCCATGGAGTTGGGGTGTGTCACCCTGCCGGTACATGGATGTGTACACCAACCCAGCAGCTCTTCGAATCCCATACTATTGGGATTTTCATGAAGGCTTGATTACACAGACATGATCAGTTACTAACTCTATTTCCAGCCCCTCTCTCCTCTCCAGATAATGGGGGAGGGGGATGAAAATTCCAAGCCTTTAGTCATGGCTTTACCTTCTGGTGACCAGCTCCCATCCAGGAACCATCCAGGAACCTACCCACTCAGAGCTGCCTCATTAGATCAATAGACATTCCTAACACCTAGGAACTTCTAAGGTATTTTATTTTATTTATTTTTTGTTTTTGTTGTTTTCGCTAAATATATTTTTATTCTTGATCACATTTATTTTTTCAAATAAAGATATGTTTTACAATTTTATAAGGAAAACAGCAAGTGAAATAAAGATATTCTTAAATAGATAAACACTGGACCTATTCATCTAGAGTGAACCTGTACTCCAAAAAAGTTAAAAGAAATTCTTCGTACTGAAGGAAAATTATACTAGAGGAAAACACACAAAAGAATTATAATCTACTCTCTTCAGTAGAATTAAAGTCTGCAACAGTCCACAATTTCCTTGGGTTACAAAGGAACCTAACAAAAGAAGTCTCTATTAGAAACCCAACAACCACGTCCTCTAGATAAACTACCCAAAAGCGGATAAACAGAATACATGAAGAAAACATAGTGTCGAGATGTGAGATAATTCTTTTTCTAAACGTGCTAATTTATAGGTTGCTCTATCATTTGTATCATTCATTCTCTTCTTTAGATTCTCTTCCTTTTATATAATTATGTAATAGTCTTTATAATCCCCATTTTCCAAACCTTCTTGTTCACCCAACACCCCCTCAACCCCATCTCTTCATAGAAAATATTCTCTGAGAAATAAAGGGAATAAAAATTCCAACCATTCCAAATTTCTTCTCCATCCAATTTTTCCTTTTAGGGAACTATTATGTGAGATAGGAGGTGAAATTAATGGGTTAGATCAGAGGAACAGTCATCTTTCTCAGCTCTAGAAGGTTTTCCTTTTGACAGATGCTTTCTGGCTTTTTCAAAAGATACAATAATCATGGCCCAGACATTGAATATTTATGCAACTTAATTGAGATTATCCAAAATAAGACCCTAGAACTGGAGTAAGGAATTAGAAATTTTCTAAATAGTTTGTCCTGTATTCATGGATATAATAAGAGTTAAATTTTTTTCTCAAATTGCAAATATGTAAACATCTTTCTTGATATTATTTAACAGGGAAATCTAGACTTTGTCTGCTGTTCTCTTACAATTTTTTGTCCCTTTCTCTCCAAAGCCTAGAACTAAAGCTTGTTGCTTGACTAAATTCTTGGAGATAAAGTGTATCATAGTACATGAAGAGGAAAATAAGATCAGTTGCAGCTGACCTTACTGCCAAATGCCAGTGAAAAGGCCGTATGTAGTTGGGAGAATTGGACCCTTTAAACATTGTCCATGTTGTACTTGTAGAACCACTGACTTGTATAGTTTAGGAGACCACTTGATAGTGGAGATGTGAGAGAATCATAGAAGTCAGAAACCATTTTTGATTCCAGGCAACAAACTGTGCCTCAACAATCTTTACAGCTAGTGTCTTAAAGAGATTAAAGTTCAGTGGTATGAGGCTGATAGAAAGACCCCTGACATCTAGAATAATTCCATGACACCTATGCACTTCTGAAGAAATATGCTCCCCCCAGCATGTTCAGAAATATGCTGAACATTTATTCAGCCCAGTTTTCCAATTCATAATCCCTGATTTGTGACTGGTTAGGGGAGCATCTATTTATGAAAAGAGATCCTCTTTGAATCAGTCTGGGGAAAAGGAAGTCAGTTCATATGTGAAGATTGTGTGACTTTTTTTTCTAGCACCTCTCTACTATTTCAAAGCTCCTAGGATCAGGCACCTCTTTCTGCTTTTGACAAATGTTCTATTTTCCTGCAGGAACTTTGTCTTATTTAATGCTACTAAAAATGTGTAGAATTTCATAGTTTCTCAGTAAATATTTATTGAATGAATAAATGAACAGACTCATCATTGCATTAATGGAGCGAAGAAGCACAAGACAAGTTAATTTCTTAGATACTGGGCATCACAGACCAAATTACGTAGAAGGAAGGCTGGCAGATAAGCGTTGTACCCCAATGTTATAATCTCATTGAAACCATTTGAGAAATTGCTCCTGCATTCTAGCACAGGTTTGCTATTTTGGACTTTCATGGTTCATACTCCTTGTCTTTACTTCTCTGAAAATGGATGATCCTTTATGTTTCTAGATATTTTTCTTAACTCTTCAATTTTAGCTATTTCATCAGCTATTTTAAGGGGATCCTCTTCATTTATTCATCTTTCCCTTATAATGCATGCCAGTTTTTGCAGTTAGATATCCCAGATGCTACATTCTTATAAAGCTGCAAAATTTTCTTTATTTTAAAAATATTTATTCAACTAATATTCTTTATTGCATATAATGAGTTAGGTGAGGACATGGAAACATCTAGTAAGATAAAAGGAGCTTTATTGATATTATTAGTCTGACCTTAAATTCTCACTTTGTATATTGGGCATTAAAATATTTTTGTATTAAACACTTTATAAAATTTTAAATAAAACTTATTAAAAACACCATACATCACAGCATAGCTTACTAAGCCTTTTGTAAAAATGATACAGTCAGCATTTTTTTAAAGCTAATCAAGAGCAGGTTAATAGTAAATAAAGTAAAATAAATGTTATTTTTGTGATGCCAGTAGTTTCCAAATTAATCATATTTAATAATGCAGTATTTGAAATATGTCATGGAATGTAGTTTTTAGGGAATGGCTAGGCTTAGTTTTTTCTAAGTTTAGTTATCTTAACCATTTTTGGAAAGCTAAAAAGTACCTGTAAAAATATATATCTATTGATTATAATTCCTACATCTTAATCTTCTTATCCACCTAGTTCTTGAGGACTCAAAAGTAGTCAGTTTCAAACAATTTATAGCTAGATCTTATTGCACTGGGTTTGACAACTTCTAGCTCAGTGTGTTTCCCACAGGCATAGAAACAACTAAAGGAAGTCCCAAGGAGCCAAGTCAGAAGGTTATTTGAGCTCCTCCACTTAACTTTGCATTCCTTAAGGAGGATATTTATTGAGCCCAATTCATAAAGTGAACTTTGTGATTGAGACAGCCACAATTAAATCAGGTGGGTTATACTTAGAACTATGCTCACTTTTGTGTGGTAATTGTCACGTTGCGTGATAAAAATATGAACTTCTTTGTTCATTTTTCTTAATTTATATTTTTATATGGATTTAAAATCTGAAGATTTAAAGTAATTTTTAAATAATTTTTAAGATGATATAAAAGCTTATGTTTTAAAAATTTCACCTCTGGAATAACATATAGCATAAACTTACTTCAGACCACTTTATAATAAAAAAAATGAAATTATCTTGGCAAAGAAGAAAAATTGTTTCCTTATAAGACAACATGGCTGCTTATACTATATTTCAATCATATATAATTATTTTAATTTGAAAGCTGCAGTTATCTATTTATATATATATGTATGTCTATCTACTTACCTATATCTACCTATCTTCTCAAAGTTCGTGTATTTTAAAGTGGAGTTTATCAACTCTCTTTAGCATTTTCTTGAGCAAATAATTCTGAAATGTATAAACAAAACCAGATAGATAGAGAGGAATTATATGCTCTATGAAATCCTAAAGAGAGTTAGTAAACTTCACCTTAAAATATACAAACCTTGAGAAATTTGTTAAAATATACTCAAAATGCATTAAATTAGAAAATGTTTCCACAGAGAGCTAACAATGAATGGACATGTAAAGGCAAATAGTTTAAACAGTCTTTTTTTTTTTTTTTTTTTTTTGTGGTATGCGGGCCTCCCTCTGCTGTGGCCTCTCCCGTTACGGAGCACAGACAGGCTCAGGACGCGCAGGCTCAGCGGCCATGGCTCACGGGCCCAGCCGCTCCGCGGCATGTGGGATCCTCCCAGACCGGGGCGCGAACCCGGTTCCCCTGCATCGGCAGGCGGACGCGCAACCACTGCGCCACCAGGGAAGCCCCTAAACAGTCTTTTGTCTTATTAATTGGCATGATAATGCTTTAATAAGAAAACTCTCATTATTTCCAAAACATACTTTGTGCAGTGTAGTCTATTATTTTAAACTATATATTTTTATTTGAAGTCATAAAACATGCTATGGAATTTAAATTATATTAAAATTCAAAAACATATTCTAAATTTAACATATATATATTTTTAATGTGTGTGGCTAAGGAATTTTTGTTTTAAATACATTTGCAACATAAAGTCTGATTTCTAAGAATCAAAGAGGAGAATGTTCCAAGGCACTAAAAATAGCATTAAAAAAAATAAACTCAAATTATTAGCATGTCTGAGTTCAAATTCAAGAATGATATTAAAGAAAAAGAAACAAACAGAGAGAATAGGAGATAGTGTTTCCTGCTATATAATAGATAGAAGTAATGATTTCTAAGAAATTTTAAAAATCATATAATATGGAGAGAACTTAATCAAGCTGGTCCTTAAATTGCTCTTGACATTTTTAACAATAATGAAAATTAGTGCCAAGATACTCTAAGAAAAGTAACTCAGCCTTTGTCCTGGACTCTTTCCATAGTAAATATCAAATATTTTAGGAAGTAAGTCTGTAAGCTCTGACCATATCCGCAAGGCCACAATAATGCAGCATCTTCAGTCAGGACAGGTTGCTCATACTAGTGAGAGTTGGCAATACCTCAAAGGGTGACTGGCTGTTATCACCAATAACTCTTTGGCTACAAAAGTACCTTTGATGGCTAGTGATCTATTGAGGCTTTGCCTCTTCCCTCTCTTTCTTCTCCTTCTTTTTCCTCTCCCTTCTCTTCTGTCATTTTCTTTAAGTAGATGATACATTCTCGTGGTAAGATCAGTTCAAAGGTTTCACAAGAGAAAACAAGATCTTATTCCTCACTCCCATTTCCTAGAGACAAAAATTCTTACCAGTTCCCTTTTATCCTTTCACACCTATCTTGTACTGATATGGGTATCTATACATACACTTCCTATTTTATTTAAACCCTAATTCTATCTTATTCTGCATATGGTTGTGTACTTTTATTTATTTACTTTTACTAAAATGTATTTTGGGGGAAGATGCCATCTTTTTAAATGTTATACATGTATTGATTCATATGTATATATGTCATATAGTATATTATATATGTCATATAGTATACTATAATGAATAAACCTTTATTTGGGGGGGCATACATCAAGACATAGTAATTTTCATGTACATGTATAAATACATCAGCAAATGCATTTCAAGATGTGGAATTTCTGGTTCAAATTCATGTGCATTCTGTTATAGGTGTTGCCATGTTGCCTCTATAGAGTTCTTACTACTTTATACTTCTGTCAACAAGGTATGAAAGTGCTTTTCCCCATATTTTCAAGGCAAAGTATTAACAAAACTTTTTGTATTTGCTAATTTAATAAAGTGAACAGTTCTCTCTCATTATATTTTTACTTTATTTTCACATTGTAACAGTGAGGTTGGGTAACTTTTTATATCTTTTTGTTCTATTTGCCCTTTACTTTCTGTTGGGCAATTTCAAACGTCCATAATGCTTTGGCAACCTAACACTACATCTCACTTGAGTTTCGTCCTTATATGGATATTGGGATTCCCTGCCAGACTGTTCTGCGAATATAGTTATGTTCATAGACTAAATTATTTAGGTTGTTTAAAATAATTCAAGGCCCATTACCACTCTTTTCAGCAGTGATTCATTGAAGATCAAACAATGCAGTTAACTTTCTAAATATTCCTTCACTTAAATAATTGCATACATTTTTACTCTCAAAGTCTTTTTTAAACTTGGTTATACCATAATTTATTTGCAATTAATGAATCATCTTAATCTTAACCCTATGCGGAGTGAACTACTGTAATGATGTGTAAGATAACCTATGTGTCATTCTGATTTTTCTCAATAGTTTAAACCAGAAAACTGACAGTTTTCTTTAATTCCTCCTCCTCATCCACCCCAACATCTTGTCTGAGTTTCTTTGATTCCATTGATAGAAGGAATATCTCAAATCCATTTAAACTCTCTCCATCTTCATGCTACTCTGTTGTTCACGGTGATGTCCTCTCTCACCATTGCAGTATTTGTGCGCAGGCTTCTAACTGGCTTCGCCACTGCCATTCCTGATTCTCTATTCTCCCTCCACAGGTCAGTCAGGATAATCTTTTCAGAACACATATTAGTTCACATTCAAATGCTTTCTGTTGAACTTAGGCTAAGTTTATTAATTTTTAGCTTAAGCTTTAAGGGTCCTACCTAACTTTCTAACTCTAATGTATCCCTTTCCCCACCCTGCCTTGCTCACTGTACACTCTAATCACACTGGAATTTTTCTCATGCATATAAATCTCTTTATCTTGAAAGATTTTCACT
This sequence comes from Physeter macrocephalus, assembly GCF_002837175.3. NCBI lineage: Eukaryota > Metazoa > Chordata > Mammalia > Artiodactyla > Physeteridae > Physeter > Physeter macrocephalus. Next base: position 104,645,329 of record NC_041233.1, on the reverse strand, counting down.
CATTCTGCCTTCAGCCTAGAACCCTCAAGATCCTGCTGTTTTTGTCAGGTCTCAGTATAGTGTAGTATAATGCTATAATATACTCAGAAATAGCATAATTTCTTCTGAGAAGCATTCCCTGACTCCCTGTCTCCATTTGACATTAGGAGTCCTATATTTTTTCTCCAAAGCACTTCCCACAATTAGTAATTATATATATTTGGGGGATTTGTTTGTTTAATGTCTTTCTCTCTCATGAATGGAAGAACTAAGTTTTCTTACTCTTGTTGTTCATAGTATTTCCACTGCTTACTACAGCCCAGGTAAAGAGGCACCACTCTTTACATTAATAAAGTACATTAATAAGTTGACACACTTTCTCCCTTCTAACAGTCAATAAAACTACAGTTTCATAGTGTATGACCAGTCAAAAAACATTTTTTCTGAATTGTTTTTCTATAATCTCGAAGCATAAAATTTTGAAAAACCTTAATGGAGAATGATTTAAGTGATTTCTTTTTGAATGAGAATATATATACTAATACTATATTTTATAATGATTTTCAGCTTTTAACATAAGAGGATTGTACCAACATTTTATATATAATGATATTTGTCACTTATGTGATTTGCCAGATGTCAATATCCTATGAATAAAACATTTTCTAATATTTTTTATCCAAAGTTATGGAGCACACCTATTTCTCATTAATCCCAAAATAAAAGTTGAATGGCAGTCCAACTAAATAAGCCTTTTTTGCTTTTCTTTTTGTTCTCTAAATAATGTAAATACATTTATCATTACAGTTTGGTGTAATTATCTTTCCACTTTACATTATTTTATTAATTTGGTTTCTTACTGACTATTCCCTTGTCTGGGTCCATAGATTAATTCATTTATTAACAAGTCTACTGATACTTCTCAAAGAGCTATCCATCTCTGTGAAGACATGACATTTTACAGATGCTTATATCCTTGAGGGTGGAAAGAGACATCAAAAGGAAGAAAACAGAAAGAAAAACTCATTGGTCAGCAAATGACATATTCACCGTCCCCCCCAAAGAAGTGCACTATTCTTTAACGTAAAAAGTGTTCCAATAAAGTGATAAACTGAGAACAGGTACCAAATCATCTGTCTTACTCTTATCTGATGTAGAGATTTCTGTGAAATGAATGATTCATTTGTTGTTGCTGTTCGTGTTGTTAAAGATTGCTTTTGGAGGTATTACACAAAGGAGTTTTTTTTAAGACACTCATATTTCAGAAAATGTAGCAATATTTTCTTAATTGTAAACTGTGGAATAATATGGAAGTTGATATTTCAGTTGTGGGAACTCTTTGTTCTTTCTATATGCATTAAGGTTAATGAACCCCTAGGCATAGTGTTTCAGAGTCTTATTTTTGTCCATTTCTAGAGCCGTAATCAATATTTACCTCTTCATGAATTATTCTCACTTGATATCTTAAAAATCCAGCAACTTCAGTACTAATATATAACAGCAAACTTCTTAGAATATTGCCCCTAATCCTTCCTCTGTAAATTCTCAAAAGTGTGGTCCTCCACAAGTTATTAACTTTTTCTATTCTCTTTTCAATAGCTGGTTTTAGAATACAGCAATGCTTTGGTACTAAGAATATACAAGTGCTAGATTTTACTGAAATGGATAAAAACTAGCAACAATTTATTTATATGTGAAATAAAAATGTAAAGATTAAGAAAAGATAAACATGAAAAATATTAAAATTTATATGCAGTTTAAAAATTATTATTGTATTGTTCAAATTACAAATATGACTATTTAAAATAATAAGTATACTATGGTAAAATGCCAGTTAAATAAATAATTTTACTGAGTTTTCCTTTATGAAGTAATACTTTTTATGATGAAAGGAATTCCTTTAGACTTAAAAAGAAAAATGTATTGTTATTTTTTAAAACACCAAATTGAAAATGTTGTAAACATAACGAAAATCACATTGGAATTCCGTGTGCTTTTGAAAAATTTCCCTTTTAGTTCTGAGGGATGATGGTATCACATTAGTCCCTTATTAATATTAGCATAAATAACTACTAGCTTTTTTAAAAAATTACTTGTTCATACGTATAGTTCAGATGAAGTCTTATCTCCATTTTTAGATAGTATTTTAGCTTGTAGAATCATATTGAAAATTAATTCAGGCAGTGTAATAGTTTGCAAGACCCCAAGGACACATTTACATGCTAAAATAATATAAGTATTAATTTAAAAGTACTTTTTCACTTGAAAATTTTAACTTTACTTATTTAAAGCTATTAATTGAAACTTACATAGGAAAACCTGAAGTTCAATGGAAGAATAAATATACAAAAAGTAACAACACATCACAAGGTTTTAGAGTAGACATATTATTTTCAACCGTATCAGAAGTTAGTGTTTAAAAATATGTCTATATTTGTATAATGGATATAATCTATATCTATCCAACTTACACTTTTTTAACTAATAACCTCTCTGTGTCACTAATATCTCACTAATAAAATGATGATAATAATACTCATATTAATTTAGGTAAGGCATCTAAAAGTTTTAGAGTAGTGCCAGGTATTTAGTAAGCTCTCATTAAAGATTTGCTATTATATTTGTTATTTATTAGATGGTCAAAGAGTTCTCAAATAGTGAGAATAGAGTTTCTCAAATCAGCATTATAATTCAGTATCAACATTTTAGCCTTTTGCAAACTGTGCTTCATGTGGGAAAGAAACAGGATTTTCTTCATCCCATTCAATGACTTTCAATAGGAAAGGAAAGAGCATGGATTACCACACAGGAAAATGTAGCACAACCTGATGAGCTAACATGCTTTGTTGCATTTTCTCAAGTGCACCTAGTGAGGGAAAATATGATAATGTGAAGACATTTCATGCTTTGTAAACATGTGAAAGTGGATTTTACAGGGAAGCCTGTATGTTAAATCAAAGATAGTCACTTGAATCAGTAACCACTCAGTGAGCCATTCTAAGCTGAAAAATGATTTTTTGGGGAAGACTCTGCTCTGACCAACGTAGAGCACTAATGTGAGAATGAGGTATTCTTTGTATTACATGTTTAAAAAAGGTGTTAACATCATATTATGAGGAGTAACTCTTTATGTAACTGTTGTCAATGCTGATAGCAATTTGGTGGCCATATCCATCTAGATATGCCACGTTATGGAAATCATTTATGAGCTATGGAATAAGAGCTTGGGTTTTTTTTTTCCCAGAAACTTTTAAAAAAGCTTTATGGAGATGCAATTTACAGATATAAAATTTACCTAAAGTATACAATTCAGCAGACTTTAAAGAGAATTGTGCAACTATCACCATAATCTGATTTGAGAACATTTTTGTCATCCCAGAAAGAAATCCTTTATCCATTAGCAGTTGCTTTGTAAACCCTGCCCTGCATCTAGTGGGACAATCATGTCATTTTTGTGCCTTATTCTATTAGCATGTTGCATTGAACTGATAGAAATGTAGACCTTAAGCAATGCCTAATTACTGGGATAGTCCCAGGTGGTGGGTCGGCCAAATGTTCCTTCAGGTGTTTCCCATAAGATGCTATGGAAAACCCGAACGAACTTTTTGGCCAACCCGATATATCATCCTTTTTATGCGTTGTTAATCAGCATTTTGTTGAGGAGTTTTACATCTGAATTGATAAAAGGGTATTTTTCTATAGTTCTGTTTTCTTGTGATGTCTTTATCTGATTTTCATATTAGAGTGATGCTGGCCTTATAATTTGGAAGCGTTCCCTCCTCTTCTATATTTTGGTAAAGTCTGTGAAGTATTCATAATACTTTTTAAAATATTCAGTAGAATTCACCACAGAAACCATCCAGTTCTGCATTTATTTTTCTGGGAAGTTCCTAAATTATGAATTCAATCACTTTACTTGTTTGTAAGTCTGCTCAGATTATCTATTTTTTCTTGACTCAGTTTCAGTAGGTTGTGTCTTCCCAGGAATTTGTCTATTTCATGTAGGTTGTCTATTTTGTTGATATACAGTTGTTCATTATACACTCTTAGGATCCTTTTTATTTCCGTAAAGTTAATAGTAATGTCTCCTCTTTCATTCCTGAATTTAGTCATTTGAGTCTTCTCCCTTATTTTCTTAATCAGCCTACTCCAAATTTCATCAACATTTATCTTTTCAAAGACTCAACTTAGATTTTGTTGATTTTCTAGTTTTTCTCTTCTCTATTTTATTTATTTCGACTCAAATACTTATTATTTCCTTTCTTTTGCTTGCTTTGTGTTTAGCTTACTCTTTTTTAAAAATCAAGTTTCTTAGGGTAGGAGGTTAGATTATTGATTTGAGATCTTTCTTCTTTTTAGTATAAGTGTTAACAACTATTACTTTTCCTCTAAGCACTGATTTTTGCTGCATCCTAAAAGTTTTGGAGTGTATGTTTTCATTTTTAGTCATCTCAAAGTATTTCATAATTTCCCTGTGATTTCTTCTTTGATCCATTTCCACTGGTTAATCACAAGTGTCTTATTTAATTTCCACATATTTGTAAGTTTCCTAAATTTCCCTCTGTTTTATTTCCAATTAAATCACACTATGGTAAAAAAAAAAAAAAAAAACAACCTTCGTATGATTTCAATTTTTAAAATTAGTTCAGGCTTTATGGCTTACATATGGCCTATCCTGAAGAATGTTTCCTGTACACTTTAGAAAAACGTATGTTCTGCTGTTTTGGGGGTGGAGTCTTCTATAGATATCTGTTAGGTCTACTTGGTTTATACTATTTTTAAGACTTCATTTCCTCATTGCAGTCCTGTCTACCTGTTCTATTCATCATTGAAAATACAGTATTGAAGCCTCTATTATTGTTGAATACCAAATAAAGTACTGTTTTTCTTCTGGCATACCAAATAAATTACTGTTTACAACTGTTACTTTTATATTTTGCATCCTGTTTTCTATTTACTCCATCTCTCTGCCTTTGTAATTTTGTCACACATTTACTATAATTTTAGCATGGTTTCTTTGAGAGTTCAAAGGTAATGTGCAAGATCATTCTACTGTCTATACCGCTGACTCCTCATCTGAGTAGCCACTCATTCAAAGAATATTTACTGCCATGGCCCGCCGCCATCTGAGTTGAGTGTCCTGTGAGGAGCTTCAGAGCACGTTCCGAGCTGAGGTGTTGGCTCAGCCATTTCACGAGGAACTCTGGTCTGAAGGGCTGGGGGCAAGGCCTCTGCACGGGGCCCGCTATGAGCAAGTGAAACAGACTAAGCACAAAGGGAGAAAAGGTGGATGGGCTAGTCGTGAAGTGAGATTGCCAGATTTATGTCCTTTCCAGATGAAACGTGGATTCTCTAGCAACAGGGGGTGTGAAGAGAGAGGACCTTCAACATGGCAGAGGAGTAAGACGTGTAGATCATCTTCCTCCCCACAAATACATCAAAAAGCATCTACATGTGGAACAAATCCTACAGAACACCTACTGAACACTGGCAGAAGACCTCAGACTTCCCAAAAGCCATGTGGCAGACAGGGTCTTCGTGCTCTGGCCGGCTGTCAAGCCTAAGCCTCTGAGGTAGGAGAGCAGAGGTCAGGACACTGGACCACCAGAGACCTCCCAGCCCAACGTAATATCAATCAGCAAGAGCTGTCCCAGAGATCTCTGTCTCAACACTAAGACCCAGCTCCACTCAATGACCAGCAAGCTCCAGTGCTGGACACCCCATGCCAAACAACTAGCAAGACAGGAACACAAACCCACCCATTAGCAGGGAGGCTGCCTAAAGCCATAATAAGTTCACAGACACCCCAAAAAACACACCACCGGACATGGTCCTGCCCACCAGAAAGACAAGATCCAGCCTCATCCACCAGAACACAGGCACCAGTCCCCTCCACCAGGAAGCCTACACAACCCACTGAACCAGCCTTACCCACTGGGGGCGATTCAGAGTAATGATAGTAAAGATGATCCAAAATCTTGGAAATAGAATGGAGAAAATACAAGAAGTGTTTAACAAGGACCTAGAAGAACTAAAGAGCAAACAAACAATGATGAACAACACAATAAATGAAATTAAAAATTCTCTAGAAGGAATCAATAGCGAATAAATGAGGCAGAAAAACGGATAAGTGACCTGGAACATAAAATAGTGAAAATAACTATAGCAGAGCAGAATAAAGGATGAAAAGAATTGAGGACAGTCTCACAGACCTCTGGGACAACATTAAACACACCATCATTCAAATTATAGGGGTCCCAGAAGAAGAGAAAAAGAAAGGGACTGAGAAAATATTTGAAGAGGTTATAGTTGAAAACTTCCCTAATATGGGTAAGGAAATAGTCAATCAAGCCCAGGAAGCACAGAGAGTCCCATACAGGATAAATCCAAGGAGAAATACACCAAGACACATATTGATCAAACTATCAAAAATTACATACAAAGAAAAAATACTGAAAGCAGCAAGGGAAAAGCAACAAATAACATACAAGGGAATCCCCATCAGGCTAACAGCTGATCTTTCAGCAGAAACTCTGCAAGCCAGAGGGAGTGGGAGGACATATTTAATGTGATGAAAGGAAAAAACCTACAACCGAGATTACTCTACCTAGAAAGGATCTCATTCAGATTTGACAGAGAAAGTAAAACCTTTACAGACAAGCAAAAGCTAAGAGAATTGAGCATCACCAAACCAGCTTCACAACAAATGCTAAAAGAACTTCTCTAGATAGGATACACAAGAGAAGGAAAAGACCTATAATAATAAACCCAAAACAATTAAGAAAATGGTAATAGGAACATACATATCGATAACTACCTTAAATGTAAATGGACTAAATGCTCCAACCAAAAGACATAGACTGGCTGAATGGATACAAAAACAAGACCCGCATATATGCTGACTACAAGATACCCACTTCAGACCTAGGGACACATACAGACTGAAAGTGAGGTGATGGAAAATGATATTCCATGCAGATGGAATACAAACACCTTTACAGACAAGCAAAAGCTAAGAGAATTGAGCATCACCAAACCAGCTTCACAACAAATGCTAAAAGAACTTCTCTAGATAGGATACACAAGAGAAGGAAAAGACCTATAATAATAAACCCAAAACAATTAAGAAAATGGTAATAGGAACATACATATCGATAACTACCTTAAATGTAAATGGACTAAATGCTCCAACCAAAAGACATAGACTGGCTGAATGGATACAAAAACAAGACCCGCATATATGCTGACTACAAGATACCCACTTCAGACCTAGGGACACATACAGACTGAAAGTGAGGTGATGGAAAATGATATTCCATGCAGATGGAATACAAACAAAAGGTAGAGTAGCAATTCTCATATCAGACAAAATAGACTTTAAAATAAAGACTATTACAAGAGACAAAGAAGGACACTACATAATGATCAAGGGAACAATGCAAGAAGAAGATATAAAAGTTGTAAATATTTATGCACCAAACATGGGAGCTCCTCAATACATAAGGCTAATGCTAACAGCAATAAAAGGGGAAATTGACAGTAACACAATAATAGTAGGTGACTTTAACACCCCACTTTCACCAATGGACAGATCAGCCAAACTGAAAATAAATAAGGAAACACAAGCTTTAAATGACACATTAAACAACATGGATTTAATTGATATTTATAGGACATTCCATCCAAAAACAAGAGAATACACATTCTTCTCAAGTGCTCATAGAACATTCTCCAGGGCAGATCACATCTTGGGTCACAAATCAAGCCTTGGTAAAGTTAAGAAAACTGAAATAATATCAGGTATCTTTTCTGACCACAATGCTATGTGACTAGATATCAATTACAGGAAAAAATTCTGTAAAAAATACAAACACATGTAGCCTAAACAATACGCTACTAAATAACCAAGAGATCACTAAAGAAATCAAAGAAATAAAAAAAAACCTAGAAACAAGTGACAATAAAAACATGATGACCCAAAACCTATTGGATGCAGCAAAAGCAATTCTAAGAGGGAAGTTTAGAGCAATAAAAGCCTACCTCAAGAAACAAGAAACATCTCAAATAAACAAGCTAACTTTACACCTAAAGCAGTTAGAGAAAGAAGAACAAAAATCCCCCGAAGTTAGCAGAAGGAAAGAAATTATAAAGATCAGATCAGAAATAAATGAAAAAGAAATGAAGGAAACAATAGCAAAGATCAATAAAACTAAAAGCTGGTTCTTTGAGAAGATAAATAAAATTGATAAACCATTAGCAAGACTCATCAAGAATAAAAGGGAGAAGACTCAAATCAATAGAATTAGAAATGAAAAAGGAGAAGTAACAACTGACACTGCAGAAATACAAAAGATCATGAGAGACTACTACAAGCAACTATATGCCAATAAAATGGACAACCTGGAAGAAATGGACAAATTCTTAGAAAAGACCAACCTTCCGAGACTGAACCAGGAAGAAACAGAACACATAAACAGGCCAATCACAAGCACTGGAATTGAGACGGTGATTAAAAATCTTCCAACAAACAAAAGCACAGGACCAGATGGCGTCACAGGCCAATTCTGTCAAACATTTAGAGAAGAGCTAACACCTATCCTTCTCAAACTGTTCCAAAATATAGCAGAGGGAGGAACACTCCCCAACTCATTCTACAAGGTCACCATCACCCTGATACCAAAACCAGACAAAGATGTCACAAAAAAAGAAAACTACAGGCCAATATCACTGATGAACATAGATGCAAAAATCCTCGACAAAATACTAGCAAACAGAATCCAACAGCACATTAAAAGGATCATACACCATCATCAAGTGGGGTTTATCCCAGGAATGCACGGATTCTTCAATATACACAAATCAATCAATGTGATAAAACATATTAAAAAATTGAAGGAGAAAAACCACATGATCATCTCAATAGACACAGAAAAAGCTTTCAACACCCATTTATGATAAGAACTCTCCAGAAAGTAGGCATAGAGGGAACTTACCTCAACAAAATAAAGGCCACATAAGATACACCCATAGCCAACATTGTTCTCAATGGTGAAAAACTGAAACCGTTTCCACTAAGATCAGGAACAAGACAAGGTTGCCCACTTTCACCACTATTATTCAACATAGCTTTGGAAGTTTTAGCCACAGCTATCGGAGAACAAAAAGAAATAAAAGGAAACCAAATCGGAAAAGAAGAAGTAAAACTGTCACTGCAGATGACATGATACTATACATAGAGAATCCTAAAGATGCTACTAGAAAACCACTAGAGCTAATCAATGAATTTGGTAAAGTAGCAGGATACAAAATTAATGCAGAGAAATCTTGTGCATTTCTATACACTAATGATGAAAAATCTGAAAGAGAAATTAAGGAAACACTCCCATTTATCACTGCAACAAAAAGAATAAAATACCTAGGAATAAACCTACCTAAGGAGACAAAAGACCTGTATGCAGAAAACTATTAAGACATTGATGAAAGAAATAAAAGATGATACAAACAGATGAAGAGATATACCATGTTTTTGGATTGGAGGAATCAACATTGTGAAAATGACTGTACTGCCCAAAGCAATCTATAGATTCAGTGCAATCCCTATCAAACTACCAATTTCATTTTTCACAGAACTAGAACGAAAAACTTCACAATTTGTATGGAAACACAAAAGACCCCGAATAGCTAAAGCAATCTTGAGAAGAAAAACAGAGATGCAGGAATCCTGACTTCAGACTATACTACAAAGCTACAGTAATCAAGACAGTATGGTACAGGCACAAAAACAGAACTATAGATCAGTAGAACAGGATAGAAAGCCCAGAGGTAAACCCTCGTACATATGGTCACCTTATCTTTGATAAAGGAGGCAAGAATATACAATGGAGAAAAGATACCCTCTTCAATAAGTGGTGCTGGGAAAACTGGACAGCTACATGTAAAAGAATGAAATTAGAACACTCCCTAACACCATACACGAAAATAAACTAAAAATGGATTAAAGACCTAAATGTAAGGCCAGACACAATAAAACTCTTAGAGGAAAACATATTAAGAACACTCTATGACATAAATCACAGAAAGATCCTTTTTGACCCACCTCCTAGAGAAATGGAAATAAAAACAAAAATAAGGGAGATCAGCTCAGTGCTTTGCGACCACCTAGAGGGGTGGGATAGGGAGGGTAGGAGGGAGGGAGACACAAGAGGGAAGAGATATGGGAACATATGTATATGTATAACTGATTCACTTTGTTATAAAGCAGAAACTAACACACCATCGTAAAGCAATTATACTCCAATAAAGATGTTAAAAAATAAAACAAAAAAACCCAAAAATAAACAAATGGGACTTAATGAAACTTAAAAGCGTTTGCACAGCAAAGGAAACCATAAACAAGACGAAAGGACAACCCTCAGAATGGGAGAAAATATTTGCAAACGAAGCAACTGACACAGGATTAATCTTCAACATATACAAGCAGCTCATGCAGCTCAGTATCAAAAAAACAAACAACCCAATCCAAAAATGGGCAGAAGACCTAAACAGACATTTCTCCAAAAAGATAAACAGATTGCCAACAAACACATGAAAGTATGCTCAACATCACTAATCATTAGAGAAATGCAAATCAAAACTACAGTGAGGTATCACCTCACACCAGTCAGAATGGCCATCATCAAAAAATCTACAAACAATAAATGCTGGAGAGGGTGTGGAGAAAAGGGAACCCTCTTGAACTGTTGGTAGGAATGTAAATTGATACAGCCACTATGGAGAACAGTATGGAGGTTCCTTAA
>NC_041233.1:104614304-104633961 GCF_002837175.3 Physeter macrocephalus | reverse complement strand
AGGGGGAATGGTAAGCTGGGACAAAGTGAGAGAGTGGCATGGACATATATACACTACCAAATGTAAAATAGATAGCTAGTGGGAAGCAGCCGCATAGCACAGGGAGATCAGCTAGGTGCTTTGTGACCACCTAAAGGGGTGGGATTGGGAGGGTGGGAAGGAGATGCAAGAGGGAAGGGATATGGGGATATATGTATATGTATATGTATAGCTGATTCACTTTGTTATACAGCAGCAACTAACACAAGAATGTAAAACAATTATACTCCAATAAAGGTGTTAAAATAATAATAATAATAAAAGTTGTGAAGAGTGAAGAAAAAAACCAAAGAATATTTACTACTATTCCTTGAGCTGGGGATAGAATGATGAATATGGCATACCTACCATCAGGAGAGTCTAGGAGAAAGACATACATGGTACTAACAGCTAAATAATTAGTATAGCTATTATTTTTACTATCAGTAATAATACTATTATCGTATACGAGCTAGACTGGGCCTAATGTGTTTTATAAATATCTCATTTTATAATCTGGTCAGATAGCATAGTGGATAACATCATATTGTCACTAATGAAAACGAGACTGTGGTCAAGTTACTTAAATCTTCTCTGCCTCAAGTTTCAGTCAATAATAGTTCTTACGTTATATGGTTATTATAAAGATTACAGAAGTTAATAGATTTAAGGCATTTAAAATGATGCTTGATACAGTGTAAGTACATAATACAGGTTCACCAAAATAAAGCAAAGCAAATAAACAAAAAAATTGTACAGTTTTTAAAGTGCTGTTGTATGGTAAGCCTTATAATAGTAAGTGTGAAATAATGAGACTGTTTAGAAAGCTGTTACACAGTATAATAAAGGGTCATAGAGCTCATGCTTTTTCCTAGATGGAGGAAACACTTTTCAGTATTAATTCCAATAATGCAGTTGATCCTGTGTTTTAAAAGACTACGAAAAGAATTGAATTTTCCTTACTCTTTCCATTTATTGGGTGCTTACTTCCATGTTTACTTAAGTATATTCAGTATTTTGCTTATATATTAACAGACAGGTATTGTTTTCATTTTGGCAAATGAGAAACTGAAGCCCAGAGTAGTTATGCTGCCAAATCAATATCACAAACAGCAGAGAGGATATGCACTGTTGATACTGAGAGGATCAACCAAAGATGCTCTCCCAGTAAAAACCTGCATTCACTCTCATAATGACATTTTACTTAGTCTGGAGGAAATATTATTTATCATTTAGACACTTAATGGTAAAGATAACAACAACTGAAAATCAACACTGGGAGAAAGATAACATTGTGGAAAAGGCACTGAATTCAATAAAAAATAAAAATCCAAAGCAAAAGATGTTAGAAAAAAGTCAATGAAACTATAAGTATAATTAGAATTCTTGCTGAGATTCCAGTGAACCTATTTTTAAAAATAGATTCAGATTGCTATAAAAAAGAACAGACATTTCTTGGATAATAAAATCATTATTTATTAAATGAAAACCAAAACTAACAGGGCCAAAGAGGAGATTGAACACGGTTGAAAATCAAATTAATAAGCTATGAAATTGAACTGAAGCATTCTCTCAGAATGCAGTAATAATGAAAATAATATGAAAATTATAAGGAGAAGGTTAAAAGGCAGAGGAATTGTATTTAACTTGATAAAAGTTATCTTCCAGAAACCCATAAACTATCATATATACTGTGTAAACTTTTCCATTAAAGTCAGGAATAGACAAAGATGCTATTAGCACTCTATCACAGAACTAGACATTTAAGACCATGCAAGATTAATAAAAAATAAAATAAGGGAGGAGGCAAAACCTTAATTGTTTGTGTTAAAGTGTCTGCCTAGAAATTTTAAGTTAGTTAACTGAAAAACTTGTAGGACTTCAGTTTAGGAAAGTGGTCAGATATTAGATCAATATGTACCAATTAACAATTTCCTCTGGTAGAGCAGACTAATGTGATGAAACATACTTCCATTCACTATAGCAATCAAGATTCTTAAAAAAAAAAAGGAGGGGGGACACTAAGCCTAACATAAAATATGCCAGACAATAAGAAGAAAACTACAAACACAATAAAAACTATAAAAATTATAAAAACCTACCAAAAGACATACCCAAATGCTTGGATAAATGGAGAAACAGACTTTTTTTTGGTTGAGAAGAAGCTGTCAAATCTCTACAAATTAAAATGTAAATTTAGTGCAAAACCCCATTGCAGTCCCAACAGGATTTTTTATGGAACTTGACAAGCTGATTCTAACATAATTCAGAAAAGAAAATGTTCAAAAAGAACTAATAATTTTTAAAACAGTTCAGTGAGTGAGTAATGACCCTACATGTTAGTAGATCATACTCCAATAATTAAAGCAATCAACTTAGATACAGGAATATGCAAATATATCCAAGATAATAAAATTTAAAAGTAGAGAAACAGTTACAACATACATGAGAATTTTATATTTAAAAGTTTTTGAGAATTTTGTGAAGTCCCTGAAATTCCTCTGCATTGGTAATTCAAAACTCAAATAGATGAAAGCATTTATTATTGGAAAAGCATGGAACTAAAATTAAAAGAAAATGAGTTCTAGTCTTTCCGTTGATACAATGCTAATGACCCCGGATGAGTCATGTAACTTCTTAGTCTACCAGTGTTACTGAAAAATGAGAATAATTTAAAAGTCTTGTTTTCCCAATCTTTAATGTTTTGGGGAGAATCAAATGAAATCAGCTATATAAAAATCTTCCACAATTTATAAAATAATATATGGATGCAATACTTTCGAGACCAGAGTTTTCTCTTTCTTATGCAGGCAGAGGAAAACTAGGGATTACACACAAAATGGTAATTATTGGTAGAATAGAACATTGGCATTTACAAGGTAAAAGTCATTAGATCTTTGCAAATTTCCAAATCCATGAAGAGTACTCTAAGATAAACTTTTTCCAATAAAATGCAAGTTACTGTTGTATGCAAGTTTGAGAGAGGAGAGAGAAGAAAGTCAAGAGCTAAGTTTTAGAGTTAATTGGCCAGTTAAAATGTTGAGTAAATAACTAAATATACAACTACAGAGTTTGTAAGAGAGACCCAGTTTGAAGGTATAAAATTTGGAATTCATCAGTACAGAAGTCATATTAGAAGCCATGAGATCATCACATAGTAAGTGAGTGCCAACAGAAAAGGGAAGATGCTGGAGGACAGAGGTAGAACGATTAGAAGTTAGGGAAACTGGATGAACTAGAAAAGAAGACTGAAAATACAGAGCCAAAGAGGAGGGAGGAAAAGCAAGAGGTTGCGGATTTTATGAAGGCAAGTTAAAACAAACAAAAAGATTCAATACAAGAAAGCAATCAACTGCATAAAATGCTGCTGATAGGAAGAGTAAGATGAAGATTGAAAACTGATCATTGACTTTAGCAACTTGAAGGTCATCGGTGATCTTGATAACAGTTTTGGTGGCATGGAGAGCATATTCAGCTGATTGTGGGCTTCAAAGAGAACAAAAGGAGAGGAATTTCAGACAGAGAGCTGTGCTTTAAAGGGGAGTAGAAGAATGGAAAGTAGCCAAATAAAGATGTGGAATAAAGGGAGAGTTCTTATTTTTGTAACGGAAGAATTTTTCTTAGGTGCTGATATAGAATGATACAGGAGAGAGGAAAAAGATTAAATTTCAGGAGGAGGAACAATTACTGGAGCAAGTCTTTTGAGTAGGTGGAAATTTATGAATCTAATAAATAATTGAAAGAGTCGGTTTAGATGAGTTCATATTGGATATTCTCAGTTGCAAATTCTAATATGTAGAGCTATCCTGTTTCCTTCTGGCCAGTAACTGAGCTATGGAGGAGGAAAAAATAGACTTCACAAATTACAAATTACTATTTATCTAAATGTATTTGCTTTAAATTAAATTTCTAGCTGGTACACATACAGCTCTGATATCCCAATGATCTGTGAGGTTTATCAATAGGCCTACAAGAATAGCAAGCTGTTACAAGTATCTCAGTTGCTAGGCAAGTAGCTCAGAGTATTTGACTAGGTGACCCAATTACATTTCAAAGTGACTCCCCAATCTAGGAATACTTCAAAGTTCCAGTTTCTTGACAGAAAGAAAGAAAAAAAAAAAACTCTGAAATTTCAATTTGATGAACTCTATAAGACTGATAAATACTATGTTAAAATATTTATAACTGTAACATCACAGTTAATACTTAATTCATTTCACACAGGATATCCATGCTAGAAAGTTATTAATATTTGACCCCTTAAATCTGTAAAATTGAGAATATAATGTTTCTTGAGACAGTGCTTTGTAATTTGTGCAAAATACAGTTTGATTATATTTTTAACTTCTTAAAATATATACCAAAATAAAAACAAAGAATTGCTACAGTGACACCACATAGAAAGATAAGAATGTAGATGGAAGGAAGGCATTTACCAGGTAACAGTACTTGAATTTTGCCTCCAAATTGACCAGTGCTACATTCATTACTTTAAAACAAGGGGAAAATGACATCGTCTATCTTCCAGTCACTACTACTGCATACCAAATTACCCCAAGATTTAGTAGCTTAACACAACAAGCATTTTTAGAGTATCACATGTATTATGCAGGTTGGGATTGGGGTGGTTCTTTTGCTTACGGCCTCAGCTGAGGCCGCTCAGTGGAACCTAGCTGGTGGATGCGGTGGTCTAGAGCAGGGCTCCCCAACCCCCAGGCTGCAGACCGGTAGCGGTCCGCGGCCTGTCAGGAACCTGGCCACAAAGCAGGAGGTGGGGGGGACTGAGCAAGTGAAGCTTCAGCTGCCACGCCCCATCGCTCCCCGTCACTCTCATTACCACCTGCACCACCATCCCCCCGGGCCATGGAAAAATTGTCTTCCACGAAACCAGTCCCTGGTGCCAAAGAGGTAGGGGGGGACTGCTGGTTAGAGGGTCCAAGACAGCTTCACTCAGAAGTCTGGAACGTTGGTAGGGATAGTTGGAATATTGAGCCCAGAGGGAGATTTTCAATCAGACCACCTACATGTGCTCTCTTCCAGCCTACTGATCTCAGGGCAGTCGGGCTTGCTACATAGCAACTGATTTCCCTCACAGTGAGCATTCCAAGGGAAGCAGGAGGAAACTGCATGGTTTTTATAAGCACCCTCAGAAGTGACCTAACGTGACTTCTGCTGTATTATATTGGTTGAAGCAGTTGCTGGCCCACTCAGATTCAAAGGCAGGGAACGTAGACTCCCCAGCTCTCAATGGGAAGAATGTCAGTGAGTTTGTGGCCCTTTAAAAAAAAAAAAAAAAAACCACCACAAACCATCCTCAGAGATAATCAAATTAATTAATTAAATACTCTGAGTTAAAAATCAGCTACAACTTCAGAGAATTTTCAGAAGAAAGATGGGATGTAAGTAAGTTCAATGAATAAAAATTATAAAGTTAACTTCAACTTCCTGGAATAATTCTGAAATTAATTTTATCAAACCAGTGATACCTCTTCCTTTGATAGGAATACTAGAATGATCCACAGGACTTAAGATATTTGATAGAGTCTCTATGATAACCCTGTGGAAAAGACATAAGATGGATACTATCAATATTACAATTAGGTAGGTTAGTAGTAAGTTCCCCAAGATTTGTTGTGAATTCAGAAGGAGCCTTAGAGGCATAGAAAACTTATTTGTTGCTGCCACAAACTTGGAGTGGACTGTAAAGACATAATCCAAACTCAAGTTATACTTGATAGGCTAGACAAGAATTTCTCAGAATGCATCCTGAAAATATTTGTCCAGCTGGATGCTCTGTTAATAGTAGGTTTCCATATTCAATGAATTTGGAAATATCACTCTCAGCTTTTGGAGGGTAAGAATTAAAGAAACTGTTAAATTTGAAGTACAAAAATATTTTTTACTTTATTGTTATTCTGACCGTGAAGCCACACTTTTGCCCCTCTTTTGGAAAATTATTCACTCACTGGGAAATGAGCATGCAAAATGTTTTGTAAAATTAAAACAGAAAAATAGAACTTAAAAATAATATCACAATTATAACCACAACCTAAGGACATGTATATAGCTTAGCAGAAGTGAAAAAGATAAGGAACAGAATTGATAGGAAATTCAACATGAGTACTAGGTTGTGAGTGCCAGAATACCTGACATTTCTTGCAATTTATTAGAAATATAAATCCATTAGAGATGAGTTAAGGTCATTGGATCTATAATATATTGGATAGAGAATTCCTAGAGCAGCTTAATTCTGGGTTCTCCATTATAAGAAGAATATTAAGAAAGAGGCTCAAATTTATAGAAGAACAGATTCGCTGATGAGGGTATTTAATCCACCTTACTTGAGAAATGTTTTAATGATGAAATAGAATGCCTCAAAGGGAATCGATTCCCACTCACAGGAAGCTTCTAACTATCATTTGGATGACAGCTCTGTCATTGGGTGCAATACATTGATTAAAATACTAGAGGTATATATAAAATCGCATAGAGATGTCAGCTCAACATTTACAAAACTTGCCCACACTGTTTCTCACTTTATCTCTCTTGACCTGCTCTTCTTTATTGCCTGATTCCCTATTTCCAATGTAACCAAACATTGTCTCTTGGCTTGCTTCATTTCACTTAAGACATCTTTGCGTTCTTTTTTCGCTTATTTTGACCCACAGTGCTGTTGGGACATGACTTTTTTGACTCGCCCCTAGGTCCTTTGCACCCCTGCTGTGAGTGGGGGGCACTCTCACCTCCACCTCCTTCCCCAGCATTGTAGAAATAATAGTACTTTCCACTTAGCATCTTCATTGAAGTAGGGTTTAGTAAAATTCTCAAATCTGATAACAATTTGAATGTCTTTTCCATTTTATATTTTAAAATATCTTCAGTGGACTGAACTTGACACTAGCTCTAATGTCTTCTCTACATCCTTCTCCTATGAGCCAGATCTATCCTCCCTAGAAAATGTGTCAAAGATGCCAGCAGTTGACAACAACTTTGAAACCATCTATTCCAGGATAGGTGTTTTCCAACATGCAAAAATGAGGATCATTGCCAATAAGCAGGGAAATAAGACAATTCTAAGTCATATTGACTCCCTGACACAGCCTGATTGATTGGTGTTGCTGAAAAGACCCATGTTACTATTACCACACCAACAGAGTTTCTGATGGCAAGAATATGATTGGGTATGGATTTGGTTAGGCAATTTCCCTTTCAGATAAGAAGCACTGGACATTCATGGTGGTGAATGCTGTGCAATTTGACCAATTTCAAGTGGAATTTCCACTGGAGATCCTCTGGAGATAATGCTTATAGTTTTGACAAAGATGAAGAAAATTTCAGAAGTCTATCATCAACATTGTCATAGAATCACTTCCTTTAGTGATTCCCACTGTTATGAAGATGCTTGCATGTTTGCTGGTTTCTTTGTGACTGAAATCATCAATGAGCCAACTGTCACTGCTATCCATCACTTACGGTTTGGACAAGATATTGAGGCCAAAATAAGTGTGCTAATCTTTGACCTGGAAAGTGGTCATCTTGATGACCTTACTATTCAACCTTACTATTAAGGTTGAAATATTTAAAATCAAGTCTACGACTACGTGCACTCTTGAGTGGACAACCAAATAGTTAACCATTTCACCACCAAATTCAAGTGCAAGTGTAAAAAGGACACTGAGACAAAAATGTTGTTTCTTGCCCCTGTACAGTTTGTGAGCATGCTTAAGTACTCAACTAAAACTCAGACCAGTATTGAGATAGATTTCCTGTATAAATAAGTACATAACTCATGAACATTTTGAAGAATTGAAAGTGGACATGAAGCCTGCCCATAAAGAAAGCTTTATGCTTGACAAGTCATAGTTAAGACATTATATGTATCCCCAACTCTCAGAAACTTCTGCAGGACTTCTTAAATGGTAAATAATTAAGCAAAACTTAAACTTCAATAAGAATATTGTTGATGGAACAGCTGCCCGGAAGCCAACTTGTCTGGAGACAAATGAGAAAATGTTAGGAATTTTTGTCTCGGTGTCACTCATCTTTTCCTTGGCGTTGAAATTTATAATGAAAGCATAATTGTTCTTATCAAGCATAACGCCATTTCCACAAAGGAAATATAGGCTTTCACTTTGCATTCTGGCAACTATTTGGATTTATAAAGGTGGGGAGGCAATGATGAAGAGAAAAACTGACTTGGAAGGTTTGACCTCCCAGGCATTCATTATGAGTCACATGGCATTGTTCAGATTGAAATCACCTTTGATGCTAATGCCCATGGTATCCTTAAAGAATCTGTGGTGGATCAGAGGATAGGAACTGAAGAAAGAACTATAACCACCAATGACAAAAGCTGCCTGAGCAAGGACAATATTGAGCAGATAGTCGAGGAGATTGAGAATTACAGCCACTGAAGTTGAGAAGCACAGAGACAAGATGCCTTCAAAGACTGAAACTGAATCTTAAACATCCAATATCAAGCCCACAGGAAAAGATGAGAAACCTCAAGGAAAGATTAATGACAAAAAACAGACTTCAGGGAAAGATGAATTTGAACATCAGAAGGATGACCTGCTAAATGAAGGTCTGCAAATCCTTCATTATCAAGCAGTTTCAACTTTAGCAGATATGCTAGGAAGGATGTCTATCAGCTTCCTGGGGGGCAGAATTCCTTCTAAAGGTACTTCCTCTGGACCCACAAATGATAATGACTAATTTTTCACTTAGTCAAAATCTCTTGAAAAACCAAATTTTAGCAAATTCATTCATGGAAGTTAAATCATATTTAATACATAAACCATGTATTACAGTTACTGGGCCTTCTCAGCACTTGACTGTACACATGGAGGAAGTTAATACCATTGTACTTTATCAGTGTTTGTGTAAACATGTAGGCAATTCATTTCATGCCTTAAATAATAATTTAAATAATTAAATAGATAAAATAATTCAATTAAATTCATGCTTTAAATAAAGCTGCACCTAAATATATATCTACATGTTTACACAAACACTGATAAAGTACAATGGTAATAGATAAATGTATATTTTTTTAATCTATTTCTATACTGTGGATAGTAGTGCTGGGAAAAAGGAAATTAGGGAGAGAAAGGATGGATTTATCCCTGCTTTTCTTATAACAGATGTTTCCAGGAATCTTGGAAGGATATATGCTCCTTAAAGGCACTCCTAAAACATAATTTAAATTTTTAGAACATAAATTATTGAGACTAAGTTATTAGAGTTAATCCAAGCTATATATCCATCTAAAAACTATAATGATCAATGGATATAAAGTTTATTCTTTTTAAGTATTAAGGAATAAAAGTATATATACTATTTATTTAATATCTATCTAAAACCTATCAAGATAAACGGATATGAAGCTTACTCTTTTAAAGTATTAAGGAATACAAGAATACAAGCCATTTATTTAATAATTATTTATGGCCATTAGATACTATGCTTTTTATCATAATTCCCTTTAACACTTAATTTAGTCTTCATAACGACCTTGAGCATTGGTACAATTATTTATTTTATAGATGAACACAATGAGACATGGAGAGGTTAGGGTGCTTGATCAAAGTTACATAGCTAAGAAGTATTTCTTTTAGAACATAAAATCAGGCAGTTTTATTCCGAAGTTTATGTTCTTAACTGATTTCTCCATTGTCTCTCTTTGGATCATAATATATCTGAAAACAGTTGTATATATTCATGATCAATGGTCTGTTATGTAATATGATGATGTGTACTGCATTTACATAACATTAATGTTTTTCCATTTCCAAGATATTAAAATTGCTTAAAGGGACTTCCCTGGCAGTCCAATGGTTAAGACTCCATACTCCCACTGCAGGGGATGCGGGTTTGATCCGTGGTTGGGGAAATAAGATCCCACATGCCATGCGGCACAGCCAAAAAATAAAATAAAATAGCTTACAAATCTTTCACTGATTCATCTACAATAACACTACAGATTACACTATAATTGAACTGTTGAACAATCATAATTTCCCCCAAAGTACTGAAAAATAAAAATACCGTATTTTACACTAATATCCTTAGAAAAATGAGTGATGTCAAATTCAAATGTCTGCTATTATGACACCATCCCTTTAATTTTCCAAGAGAGGCTTGAGGGATGGACTAAATTGAAATCTCTCTTTTTTTTTTCCAGCATGTGTCCTACATTAGGCACACAAGTAAAATAAAAATCATTAAATAAGACTCTCACTGATATTTGAAAAGGCACATTTATTATTATTATTATTATTAGTAGTAGTAGTAGTAGTAGTAGTAGTATGGCATAACATCACAGCACCATTAAAGACACTGCCTTGAACGAAATGTTTAGAAAATCTGAAACAGACAATCTGTATCTGATGATGGGTCACTGACCAGCTGAGGAGCTGTCTTTTGTATGAGATTTGTGATTGAGCTCTGAACAACCTGTGTTCACTGAAGAAGCCCACTCAGATCTAAGTTACTGCTTATGCTTTCAAATATTTATGAGGAATACAATGTACTCAAATTGTAAGGTGATACCTACAATAAGAATCATATCATTTATATCACATTGAGATTAAGAAGCTGTTAAAAATCTGTCAAGAAATGTGACTTTCATTCCTAATACCTTACTTTCAGTTTTCTTTCCTTCTTATATTACTTGATGCGAGCTTAAAATGGAAAGATATTTGCAATACACAGCGCATAATGGTCTCAAAAAAAGCCGAAGTGTTACTTCACACGTTGGGACTAATTCATGGTAAAGCGTGAGAAATAATAAAATTATCAGATAAAATTATTCACTGAAAATATCAGTTTCTAACAAGATGAAAATCCTCTGGGTTAAAAGATAATAATGGTTGCCAGAACTGTAGGAAATCAAATGTATAGGCAATTTAAATGTAAACAGGGCACATTCTTTGCTCCTGTCCAGCAATGCAAACCCTATGAAAAACATGTCACTTAGTTTAAGAAAACACACCAGATATGGCAATGCTGAAAGCATCTGAACATCTGACTGTAGACTTTTTATAATCTATTAATTTTGAAATCTTTTTGGTAAGGAAAATTAGTAATATCAGTATTAAAGCTAAGGAGGATTTTCTTAAAAGGTGACAAAATCCATTGTTTCAAGTTGAAAGGCTTACTTTCCTGGATATGGCAATTAATTTATTTGAAATTATGATAGAACTTATGTTCTTTAAAGAATAAGAAATTTGTAATGATCATAATATAGCAGGGCATAGGACTCATATTGAATTTTTGAAGAATGCAGTTGCTGTCATGACCTGCTTTTAAGGGTTATTCTCTTTCACTCATAACAGTCTAGTTACCATATATACAGATTCAAATACTGTAAAATCATCTGTATTTGAAAAAAAATCTTGCTTATTTATTCTATCAGGTCTTGCTTCTTTCTACATAGCTTCCCCCTTACATGTTGTTCATTTTCTTCTAATTTCCTTTCAGATGATTTTATTTTTACTAAGAACTTACAGATGTACAATTAACAACTACCTGGGAATTAAATATGATATACAAAATAATTCTAATAAAACAATTATCATAATTTTATTATTAGTCATCAAAATAATTCCGAAAAAGAGCTCTTCTTTTCTCATATTATAGAACCATTTATATGAGGATTATTCCTATTATTGGCAAATAACATTTCACAGTATAATGCTGTGTTTACTAAAGGCTAATCAGTATCCTGGAACAAATGTTTCCATCAACCAGACTTTATTTTCAACTAATGGCAGAGTATACATGAGAGCATGGTGCTGGTAAGGTGAAATCATTCTTTTTCATTTTGCTAGTAATAATAATTTGTTTCATAAGTTTAGGAGACTGTGTCTTTGGTCCCAATTGTCTATCCTGAAATTTTAAATATTAGTCAAAATTACAATGAGAACCAAATTGAGAGTGTAGCTCATTTTAAGTAGAACTGAAAAAATACATAATGACACTGCTAATTAAAGGGGATGTATTGATGTGGTATATTTTATTATTTAGATTCATATTTTAAAATCATAGAAAAATAAAAATAATAATATGTGCTGCTTTTTCAAAATTAATGTTAATAATTTAAGTAAAAAATCAGTAAGTAATGTTGTTTGTAATATTTTAAATATTTATGATAGTTATAATATTCATAAGTATATTTTAATGATTGTTTATGATTTTATACTTACAAAAAGCCCCATTAAAAATGAGGCTATTTTGATATCACTGAAAATACTACTTCTGACAAAAATAGTGAAGTCCAGTAAAATAAAATAAAATGGCACATTGACCTTTAAGGATGTTATTTTAATTTGCAATATAAGGCTAAAGAACAAAACAAATTGGTTTGATGAAAATGAACAGTTTTATTTCTAAACTTTGCTAGTATTTTAGTATTGCTAGTACATATACATTTTAGGAAAAAGAGTTAACATAAGATTTAGAGGTTAGTATTTTAAGTCTTTTTTTATTGAGGTAAAATTTACATATCTTGTGTGCACAGACCTTGAGTGTGCATTTCAATGAGTTTTGGTAAATATATAAACTCATGAAACCACCCTCCAAATCAAGATATAGAACAATTTCATCACCCCAGAAGGTCCTTCACATCCCTTTCTTCAGTTCCCATGGCCCAAAGGCAACTGCTGTTTTTTGTTTTTTTAATTTAATTTTATTTTTATACAGTAGGTTCTTATTAGTTATCTATTTTATACGTATTAGTGTATACATGTCAATCCCAATCTCCCAGTTCATCCCAACCCCGCCCCCGCCCCGCTTTCCCCCTTGGTGTCCATACGTTTGTTCTCTACATCTGTGTCTATTTCTGCCTTCCAAACAGGCAACTGCTGTTTTGATTTCTATCATCACACATTCCTTTTGCTTATTTCTACCTTGATTCAATTAGCATCATAAATTTAACACAGTGATTTTAGAAGTTATTCTTGTTGTGCCGTTTTTCAGTATTCCTAAATAGTATCTCACTGTATGAAAATACCATTATTTTTTAGTTATTCTCCTGTTTTGGGGTTTTAGGTCAGTTCCATTTTTAAAAAAAATTTATGAATATAAGTGCTGTAAACCATCTTGAATATGTCGTTTTGTGGCCCTATGTTTTAGCTTTTTGAGGATCAGTATCTCGAAATAGAATTACAGGATCATAGAGTAGATATAGATTTAACTGTATAAGAAGGAGCCAGTTTTCTGGAGTCATTGTACCATGTGAAACTTCCACCAGTAGCGCATGGGAGTCCATGTGGCTCTGTATCCTCACAAGCTTTTAGGTTTTGGACTTTTAAATTTTAGTCATACTTGTGCACGTGAAATGATACATCTACAGGTTAGTTTTTTTGTTTGTTTGTTTGGTTTTTTTTTTGCAGTACGCGGGCCTCTCACTGTTGTGGCCTCTCCCGTTGAGGGGCACAGGCTCCGGACCGCAGGCTCAGCGGCCATGGCTCACGGGCCCAGCCGCTCCGCGGCATGTGGGAGCTTCCCGGACTGGGGCACGAACCCGTGTCCCCCGCATCGGCAGGCGGACTCTCAACCACTGCACCACCAGGGAAGCCCCAGGTTAGTTTTTTGATTGGAAATTAGTAGAGCAGCTCCTGGGTTAACATGGTCAACTGGTAGTGTTTTATGCACCTGTATTATATACACAGTTTACAAACTATAAAGTTACTGTTGTAAATATGTTAAATGTGCTTTAAATGTATATGCATATGTTTTAAAATATGCCTTATATATATGTTAAAATACTTCATGAATATTTAAAATTCAAAGTATATTTAAAAAATATAAGCAAATAAGGAAATTTTGGGGAAGATACTCACCAACAAAAAAATAGAATAGTTCTAAGAAGAGTAACAGAAAGAATTATATCTTGATTTTGAGGAAATTTCCATGAAGTGTGGCTTTGAACTATAGAATAATTCTGAATTATACACAATTTGCCTTTTGAAATGGAACACGCAAAATAAGCCAGTATCAGAGAATTCAGCATTCACAGCAGAAGAATATCCTTGGTCCAGGAGAACCACCTGAGAAAGTTGTATTTATATACAACTTTCTAAGTACAGAAAATTGTATTTCTTTCAAGGCTCAGCCAAATGAATATATTTAAAATATATTTACTACAAAAGGAGAAGAAGGAGAAGGAAGAGGAGGGGGAGGAGGAGGAAAAGGAGGGAGGTGGAGAGAGGAGGGGGAGAGGCATGGGACAAAGAAGAAGAATTTAGAAACCAGCTGCTGTGAATTTCAAAAGCTGCAAAAAGACAACCTTTCTAGGTAACGTCAACAGAAATGTTAAGAACTGCCTGAGATATAAACATAACAGTCTGAGTTACCAGTTAAAAGTAAAAGGTACTAAAGGGAAATCAAGGAAGAAAAAAGAGAAGATAAAAGCAATAAAAAAGATTATTTTACATAGTAAAAAGAAGAAATGATTATGCAGAAATCCAGTGGCTTCCCAATTCACTTGGAGTAAGAACCAAAATTCGTAACTGTCCTTAACTATAAGATTTGGTCCCCATTACCTCTTTGACCTCAACTTCTACACATCTACATTTTCTCCCTTATTTGTTAAGCACGATTTTGCCTTGGGGCCTTTGCACATGCTGTTTGCTCTGCCTCAAATGCTCTTTTGCCTGATATTCCCACTGCTGGTTTCCTCAGTCTTTCCAATCTTTACTCAGAAACTTTCAGTAATAAGGTATTTACTTCTTAGTCATCGTTTCTAAAAATCTTACACAACCCACACTCACACCACCACTTTAAATCCCCTTCCCTCGGACTTCCCTGGTGGCGCAGTGGTTGCGCGTCCGCCTGCCGATGCAGGGGAACCGGGTTCGCGCCCCGGTCTGGGAGGATCCCACGTGCCGCGGAGCGGCTGGGCCCGTGGGCCATGGCCGCTGAGCCTGCGCGTCCGGAGCCTGTGCTCCGCAACGGGAGAGGCCACGGCAGAGGAAGGCCTGCATACCACACACACACAAAAAAAAAAAAAAAAATAAAATAAAAAAAAATAAATCCCCTTCCCTCTTTTAGTTTTTCCCTTTGTTCTTATCACCGCTGAATAGTATGAATAACATAATAATCTTTGGTAGAAAACTACAGCAGCAGTTAACCACATTTGGAATGTCTCTCTTCTTCTCTTCCTTTTTTTCTTTCTCAAAGCCACTTCTGTCACCCTTAAGTTACAAAGTGGTTTCACAAAACATCTTTTAGTTTCCTAAAAATCTAGTGTTTGGCCTGGGGTTGAATGCCTACTTCCAAGGGAAGGAAAGAGACTGCCTATCAGTCACTCCTACTATTTAAAACTATTGTTGTAAATTTAAAACAAACAGCAGAAATGTAAAAGTGAGGAAATTAAGTTTGGAAAATAATAAACAGAATATTCGAATTGCCTTTTGAAATGGAACACGCAAAATAAGCCAGTATCAGAGAATTCAGCATTCACAGCAGAAGAATATCCGTGGTCCAGGAGAACCACCTGAGAAAGTTGTATTTATATACAACTTTCTAAGTACAGAAAGGTTCAAAAGGTTCATTTTATAAATACTCAGTCATCCAATTAGTTGCTTCTAGTTTAGGCCCACATTATTTATAGTTTTGTGCAAACACTAAGGCATTTCTACAGTCAGTATATGTTGAAAGTAGATTTACGTCCGGATTTTTTTGTTTTTTTTTTTAAGGCTGCACCGTGCGGCATGTGGGATCTTAGTTCCCCAACCAGGGATCGAACCCATGCCCCCTGCATTGGGAGCTCGAAGTCTTAACCACTGGACTGCCAGGGAAGTCCCTAAGTCTAGATTTTTGCTTCATATTATTTCTAAGATATCAGAGTTTAGGTATATGGATGGTGGTGGTTAGATGCACCCCATATTTACAGCTAAGCTGACAGATTAAGCGGTCTAAGACACAAAACATGTTTATAATCTATTTAACAGAATATCACTATGAATCTTTTAAAATCCCCCCAAAATTTTAAATGTAATTACATATGTAAATCTTTTTTTCTAATATTAATTCTAGTTAACTGAATCTTCTCATTAAAGGTATAAACTATGTAACTATTTTGGCAAAACATCAGAAACAAAGTATTTACAAGGATTTCATCTGATATAAATATTATTAGTGAAATTTTAGGTATCAAAAAGAAATACTTGCCAGACATAAGCATAAACTCTGGCTTAATTCCATTTTTATATTATATACTTATAGGAAAGAAGACCATTAAAAAGTATTTTAAATAAATACAATAATTTGGCTTCACTGTTTTAGTAGTAGTTATTCTAACTTGAATATCTGAACCATTTTTGTGAGTTGAACTGGTATATATATTAACTAGTGACTGTTTCAAATTGATTCAGATAAAATTATAGCTTACATTTTCATTTAGGAAATTTGAGAAACCAAATCTAAAAAATCTAGAGAACAATGCCTCATCAACTATTCTGGTTGAAAGCAAATTTATCTTCTGGGAAAATATTCATATCTCATAAATGTAGGCAAGATAGATTACACACAGTGAATTTGAATCCATTAACTATAACTCTCCTTCAGTTGCAAGGTAGACAACTTTTTATAAGGAAAAAAATATGTTTGGCTCAACAAGATTCTGAAACGAAAATATCTTACTGAAAAGATTAAATTGAAGAGGAAATGATTGCTTTTGTGGTACTACTACTAGTGAGGAAGAATAAAATGTTTATTTTATCCTTTGTATCCTTTATATAAAACTGTCTTGGTTTCCTTTAGAACAAGAAATGCAGAGAAATCTTAAGAGTATGACAATATCTTAAAGGTCAGTGAGTCCAACCTCTTCAGTAAGGCGGGGAGTTCTGTAATATATCAGACAATGATCTTTTCGTTTGTTATATTTGACAATGCTATAATTTTCTTCGGATGCCTCTCATTCTTCATGCTCACCATCCTCATTTCCCTCAGCAGTCTGGAGCTCTTAGTTACCATTTTCCAGATAATCATCATCTAATTTCCCAAAAGGTGCACAAAGCTGAACAAAATATTCCAAGTGTGTTCACTTCAGTGCACAGGACAGTATACCACCCTAAACTAGAGCATTTCTGACATGGAATTATAAGTGGATTAATTTTTTACAGGTATGCCTTTGGCATCACAATGAGTTTATCTTTTGTTAACCTCCTGGACTCTATATTTGTATAGTTAAATTTAAATGGAAATGCAGGCTTTTCTATTTATTCTGATTCAAGGTCATTTTGTTTGTATATCAAATAAAAATTTTATAACCATCCACACTTTCTTTTTCTCATCCAGATTGTATCGGACAAGATCAAAAAGGACACACAACTGGAGATTTTGCTCCAGATTCACATCAATCCTACAGTCACCACTCTCAGTCTTAATTAACCTGTATGATTGTCTAAACCACATCTTTGATCACAAAGTTATTCATTAATTCACTCAACAAATATTTATTGTGGACCTGCTCTCTGCCAACAACAGTCATACTTGTATTTTGCAGCAATATGAAAAAACTGACTAATCACTTGTGGAGTTTATATAAGTTTAACAAATAAATGCCCTATCAACTGTAACATATATTATATTTATAACACTTGTCTACCAGTTTGCTAATCCTATTAAAAGAGAAAGATAAGTTTAATATGATGCATTCTTACTCAATTCTTTCTTAACTTCCATAAAATGCTGTTCAATGCATTTTCTGGACTTAAAAAAAATCAAGACAAATTTCACCAGTATACACCTTCTTGGTTTGAATATTTGAATATCTTGTCATCTCCCACATATAGCAATCACCATTATTCTTCCTTGGTAGTCCTGCTAAATAAAAATTAATTAATTGTACAGATTGATAGTCCTAGGCCACCACATTTCAGTCTGCAACTTCCACTGAAAAACTCAATATTGGAATTAATTCTTATGTTTTCCTAGTCAGTTCACTCATTTTTCACAGTTGCTCTTTCAACTATCCTCTTGTCACTTCAAACCTCATACATCTACAGCCTCCTTTCTCTCTCAGCTCCTATTTCTTGGAGAAAATAGAAGCCATAAAAAGTGAACTTTTTGTAACCAAACCTATACAATTTCCTGAATGTCTTCCCTCCCAGGGGACTCTGTTCTACTTTACTCTTTGTCTTTCATATATTTTCAATATTCCTCTCTATATTAATTTCTTTATTAAACAAGCTCAAGTCTATGTGATTTTCTTCTCTTTGGAACAGCTACTGTGCTATATCTCTCTTTTCACCCTCACACCAAACTTT
Source organism: Physeter macrocephalus (assembly GCF_002837175.3). Classification (NCBI taxonomy): domain Eukaryota; kingdom Metazoa; phylum Chordata; class Mammalia; order Artiodactyla; family Physeteridae; genus Physeter; species Physeter macrocephalus. The sequence goes on along the minus strand of NC_041233.1, from coordinate 104,615,668 downwards.
TTTACTAACTCTTCTTCAACGCTGCTCAGTCTGTCTTCTGCCCATAACTCCGTGAAGCTGCTACACTATGGCTGTTAATGAGCTCCTTGCTATTATATCCAGTAAGTGTTTCACCCTCTTTTCTACAAATAGCTAATTTCTTCATCTAACAATATGATCTTTTTGAAACATTCTTTTACTTTATTATACAAGCCACTGTGCATTCTTGGTTTTCCTCCTAAAAATATGACCCCTTCTTTCCAGTCTGCTTTATGGGTGCCTCTTTCCGAAACCAAACTGTAATTAATGGTGGTCTTAGGGTTCACCTCACACTTTACATTCTCCCTGAGCTACATTTAACACTGATATATTCCTGAGAAAATATTTACATCACTAGTCTATATACCTTCCTTGAACGTTCAAGTCTTATAGCTAACTGTCTGATGGATATTTCCATTTGGGTACCACACAGAAACCTCCAACCCAATATGCCCAATACTGAGCCCATTATCTCACGTGCACTTCTCCTCCCTCCACACACACACAATTGTTCCACCTTTTATGTTCTATTTCAGTGAAAGATATCACCATTCAGTTAGAAATCTTGGAGCCATTTTCAACTCCTATGTCATTCCTCATATCAAAACAAGCATTAAGTTGTGTCAGTTCTGCCTCAAACATAGTTTTAAAATGTTGATATTTGGCAGTTCTAAACCATCAAAACTTACTTATATTTTTGCAGTGGCCTCTTAATTAGCCTTCTTCCTTCCAATTTTTCTTTTCCTCCTTTCTCTACAGTGATGGCAGCGCTTTTTGTAAAATGTGGATCTGATTTATTTGATCACTTTCCTGCTTAAGGTTTCTATGAATTCCTTACAAGTAGAATACAATTTAAATTCCTTGACATGACGTATAAGGCAAAAATTGTAGGGGGGAAATATTAGAATGGGTTCAGACAAGGAGATGGTAAACTTAGTGTAATCTAAATTTTAAAGAAAATTTCTCTTTACTTGTCCTCATTCCAGTACCCTTAAAGCATCTGACCTCATTATCAAAATATTCTCAGGAAATGAACTTATATTAGTTAATTATACTTTGGAGGGAATTTAAATCAATCTTATATCTTTCCAAAGGTGATTGTTTTTAAGCCATCTCTACTGTCACTTGAGGGTCAGAATTTTCTTTTGCAAAGAGTCCTTCCAGTGTTCATGAAATTACATTACATTCCCTCCGTGTTGCTTTAGAAATAGAAAGTGGAGAAACTTTGGACCCATAAGTGACTAACTTGAATAATTGCAGGTCTGTAATTCCAATATCTAAAAGCTCTGGAAGTTATATATATATATATATATATATATATATATATATATATATATATTTTTTTT
>NC_041233.1:104593042-104614024 GCF_002837175.3 Physeter macrocephalus | reverse complement strand
TTTTTTTTTTTTTTTTTTTTTTTTTTTTTTTTTTTTTTTTTTTTTTGCGGCACGCGGGCCTCTCACTGTTGTGGCCTCTCCCGTTGCGGAGCACAGGCTCCGGACGCGTAGGCTCAGTGGCCAGGGCTCACAGGCCCAGCTGCTCCACGGCATGTGGGATCTTCCCGGACCGGGGCACGAACCCGTGTCCCCTGCATCGGCAGGCGGACTCTCAACCACTGCGCCACCAGGGAAGCCCAGTCATACATATCTTAATAAATTTGTGGCAAATTAGGGCAACAAAACCTATTCCAATCTGGCATTAAGCTATTCTTGGTCTTTGTCCCAACTACTATTAATACTAATACATTTCATTGCATAAATATTAATGTTACAAGTAGGGTGATGCCCAGGACCCTGAGGTATTACTTAATATACGATATATACCCATTTTTGCCTTTCTAAAATCTATAAGACATTGGTATCAAGGCTACTGGATAAGGAATTCTGAGCCTGTACTAACCTTAATTAAACAAACCAGAGTCTATCAAACTTCAGGTTTGCATGATTTATTTCTACAAGAAGAAAGTAGATCTCCTTTTGCTTTAATATGAGATTCACTGAAAGAAAGTGATTAAAAGTCATTTTACTTTTAGAGACTAAGTTAACACACACATTTTCAAGGTATCTATTTTATACAGCTGGGCTGACTTTAGTACCTTACAAGGTCTCTTCCAGTTTGTCTTGGCCCATCAATTGTGACTCAGACAATTAATGCCACATTCACTCCCTTAGTCTTCAAAAACCTCATAGGTCCTAACACAGTTTAAAACCAGCATTGCATAGTCCAAGTGATTTTTGGACAATCATCTCTCATAGCTGCTGGATTACAAAGATCAACTATTTCATAGCTTAGAAATTTCAGGCTCAATAAGGTAAATTGATATATGTGAGGGCTTATCAACTATTCTTGGTGCCCAGCTAGAATAACAAAGCCCTCTGAATAATTCACCACCTCTCCAAGTGTGTGGTCTTTTAGGCATCAACAGATTTGTCTTCACAGTTGCTGCATTTCACTCACTACAGATACCGATGTAGATCCCGGCCCATGTTACCCAACATACACTTTACGCTGCCCTGACACTTAGCACTTAGCAATTCTCAGGGTGATACTTTTCTATTTGCCTGACACCACTACCACCCTCAATCTCATTTTACTTTGGCTTTTATTCAAGGGCCTCTGAAACGCAGTCATCAAGATGTCCTACAGAGATTAGCAATGTGCTCTACCTAAATAAAATAATCCTAAATAACCAAAGACTCTCAAGTGGTTTATGAATATTGATAAAAATTCATGTGGACAGTCCTGAAAAGTTTATAACAGCCGTCCAATAAATGTGTTTTTAGGTTTTCATGCTTTAGAGGGTTTCCTTTAAATCTGAAAAATAGGTGAATGTCTGAAATTAAAGTATGCATAATAAAGCTGTGCTTTATGATTATGCTCTAAAAAGTTTTTATACTGCATATGTTCTATGACTTTCTCCTAAGTGTAAACTAATACTCTTTTAAAAAGAAATAAAGGAACTGAACAACCTAATAAGAAAATACACACACACACACACACACACACACACACAAACACACGCACGCGCGCGCGCACACAATCTGGATGCTTACCTATAGAGTCTGGACTTGATTTTTATGAATCTACATAATTCCTTGTCCCCTGATGGCTTATTATTTGTAACATAGCAATGAATGCTTGCTGTTACTATTGAAGCGATATTACTGGTGTTTCAGGCTTTGTTTTTTATTTCTTTTGTTTTATGAGAGGATTAAAATCCTAAAGAAAACTATGCTACTTAACTAATTGCCAGCTTTATGTTTCCTGAAATCACTTTTATAGCATTAAGAAAAATGAAGTAAATATCTAAATAAACTAAAAAGCTTTAAATGACTTAGAATTTATAATTAGTGAAGTGATCTATTTTGTTACTCACAATAAATGCCTTGGTTCAGAGCTATTCTTTTTTCTTGCATATCCAAACTTTGCCCTTAAAACTTTTAAGAGACCTAAGCTCAAATAAATTTTATTATAAAATCGAGATAGTTTTGCCATTTATAAATAAAGTGAACATGCAGTAGACATTCAGTATACTTCTGGGATGCTCAGAGACACTGAATCAATTGTGTTGAGACTAATTTACACAGGTGGAATCAGTTCTTAGCTCATAAGAGAATATTTAAAGCAATTTTAAAACAAATGAGTCATTGTGAAAAGAAATATCACATCACCTTTTCAGCTTGAAACAGATATAAAAATGCAAATTTAATCCCATAAGGTAATCCTGTAAATATTGCTCATTACAGCAATCATACAAATTAAAATCAATTAAACATTCATGAGAACTATATGTAAGAATTGAACCCACCTATGGAATAACAATTATATAGGGGATGCTTTTCGGTATTGCTGAAACCAGATTTCATTTTTCAGTGACATGGATTTGAGGAAACAATTCAGGAAACCCTAATCAATAGGATTAAATGACACAGTCAAATTAGCATAAAATCTTCAGAGTATTTGCTCATAATCAGTGAACATCTTACTCAAGTATTTCAGGAGCCATAGGATGGAGATGGTAGAATGGTCTGCAAAAAGCTTCAAAGGATATTGAAATCACTTAATTATGACACATAAATTCATATTCATTAAGAAAAGCTCATATTAACGCTTCTCCCATTGATTAGTTTAGCCATACAGAGTTAAGTAGAAAATAGCTTCTCTTTAAGGTATCTTGCCCTCATTTAACATAGTTGCAGTGATCATAACAAGTCGAGGAAATATGTTGTGGACATTAAAAAAAAATTGGCCTATATTTTGGTTGCCCTGAATAACATTGGGAAGAAAATAGTTGAAGTGTAAATTTGAAAACTGAGTAAATCCTTCATTGTTTATTTATAAGAGATCATAGAAGGAACAAATACTAGTTACACATGTAGTCTTTATTGCAAATGAAGTTGAGTATGAAAAATAACAGCAGAGAAGACTACTATAGGAAAATCCTTGGTGATGAGGTTCAGAACATAAATGTAAAGTCTAGGCGCTTTTTCCTTTAAGGCTTGTTGCTGTTAAGAATGCTAGTTTGGCCATAATGCAAATGACATTCCCTGAGGTGCTTTGTAAAAAAAGAAAAAAAAAAAGGATTTAAATTACTGCCCACTAAGCAAGAACTGAAGGCCAATTTCAATGAGAAACAGTATCAAAATGCTGAGTTAGGGGGCCTCCAAAAAGAAATAGAGGATAAGAGGGTGGGGTTTCCTAGTCAGATTTCCCTGGGTTGCTTAATTTCTCTAGGTCACAACCACTACATCTATAAAACATAAAGAGCCATGAAGATATTTAATTGTATAGAGATTTCCTGAGGCAATATCTCTAGGTCCCTTTCAATGTGAGGTATGCAATGTAACAAGGTTCTAGAATCTAGAATAAAATGACAGTTTGATAAGAGGTGAATAACTGAGTGATTATTTCTGATAAAAGGACAAGATTAGAAAGAACAGGAATTCAGGCAGGGAGCATCTCCAATTAGTTAAATTAAAGGAGAGTTTATTTCTATCAACCTATTAAAAGAACATGTATCCAAGATAAAAATGAGGTTTGTTGAAACTTATGGTTACCAAAGGGGATAGCAGGAGTCGGGGTGGGGGGAGATAAATTAGGAGTTTGGGATTAACATAGACACACTGCTATATATAGAATAAACAACAAGGACCTACTGTATAGCACAGGGAACTATACTCAATGTCTTGTAATAATATGTAATGGAAAATAATCTGAAAAAAATATATATATATACACATATGTATGTATAACTGAAGCACTTTGCTGTATACTTTAACACAACATTGTAAATTAACCATACTTCAGTTTTTTTAAAATGACCATTTAATGTGGTCATAGAATTCAAACAGAAAAAAAAATGAGGTTTGTTGACATCGATGCTGCTGAGAAGCCCATCGTGGGTGACTATCGAAGTCTGAGGTGCAAACTCAAAATTGAACCAAATATAAAATAAGGTAAAACAAATAAAATATTGCCTCATCCTAGGCACAGAAGACTAGACTTCTCAGCCTCTGTTGTGGTTACGTTGTGGGTGAATGATTGAATTCTGACTAACGGAATGTGGGTCGAATTGATGTGGCCCCTCATAAAAGCCTGACTCTTCAGAGCACCCAGAAGGAGCCTACTGCTTGCTTTATCTTTTCTGTCATGCCTGCAAGGTGTAAGTAGTCACGTGGTCCCTATTAGACTCATGCGAGCAAAAACTTTCTACTGCTTTTTGATATGGCAGTGTAACACTTAAAAAAATTATTTTAATATTATTTATTATTATTATAATAAATTATATCTTTTGATCCCCTTGACTATTTCTCCCACACCCACCCTCTGCATGTGGCAACCATTAATCAATTCTTTGTGTCTATGAGCTTGTTTTTTTTTTTTAGATTTCACATTTAAAATAGATCTTACGGTATTTGTCTTTGTCTGACCTATTTCACTTAGCATAATGCCTTCAATGTCCATCCATAGCAAGATTTCATTCTTTTTTATGGTTGAATAATATTCTATTGTGTGTGTGCGTATGTATCTATCCATCCATTAATGGACACTTAGGTTGTTTCTACATCTTGGCTATTATAAATAGTGCTGAAATGAACATGGGGGTGCAGATATCTATTCAAGTTAGTGTCTTCATTTTCTTTGGATAAATACCCAGAAGTGGAATTTCTGGATCATGTAATAGTTCTATTTTTAAATTTTTTTGAGGAATCTTCATACTGTGTTCCATTGTGACTGCACCCATTTACATTCCTGCCAACAGTGCCTGAGGGTTCTCTTTTCTCCACATCCTCACCAACACTTGTTATCTCTCGTCTTTTTGATGACTGCCGTTCTGACAAGTGTGAGGTGATGTCTCACTGTGGTTTTGATTTGCATTTCCCTGATGATTAGTGACGCTGAGCATCTTTTCATGGGCCTGTTGGCCATCTGTATGCCTTCTTTGAAAAAAATGTCTATTCAGACCTTCTGCCCCGTTTTGAATCAAACTTTTGTTTTTTGCTTTTTTTTGCTATTGAGTTATATGAGTTTTTACATACTTCCATATTTTTATGTGCTCCTTGGCCATCTGTATGCCTTCTTTGAAAAAAATGTCTATTCAGACCTTCTGCCCCGTTTTGAATCAAACTTTTGTTTTGTTTTTTGCTTTTTTTTGCTATTGAGTTATATGAGTTTTTACATACTTTGGATATTAACCCATTTTCAGATATATGATTTGCAAATATTTTCTCCAGTTTGGTAGGCTGCTTTTTTATTCTGTTGACAGTTCCTTTACCATGAAGAAATTTTTTAGTTTGATGTAGTCCCACTTGTTTATTTTTGCTTCTGTTGCTTTTACTTTGTGTCAGATTCAAAAAATCATTGCCAAGACCAGTGTCAAGGACCTTACTGTCTGTGCTTTCTTCTAGAAGTTTTATGGTTTCAGGTTTTACGTTCAAGTCTTTAATCCATTTTGAGTTAATCCATGGTGTAAGACAGTGGTCCAGTTTCATTCTTTTGCATGTGGCTGTCCAGTTATCCCAATGCCATTTATTGAAGAGACTCTTCTTTTCCCATTGTATGTTCTTGGATCCTTTATCATAAATTGACCATCTAGGAGTGAGTTTATTTATGGGCTCTCTCTTCTGTTCCATGGATCTATGTCTGTTTCTATGCAAATACCATAGTTTTAATTACTATAGTTTTGTAATAGGGTTTAAAATCTAGACTGATTTGGTAATATTGTCATTTTAACAATGTTAATTCTCCCAATCCCTGAGCACTGAATATCTTTTCACGTTTTGTGTCTTCTTCAATTTCTTTCCTTAATGTTTTGTAGTTTTCAGTTCACTGGTCTTTCACCTGTATTATTTTAATAAATATTCCTCTGCTTAAAGAAACTATAATGAATAATAACAGCTTCTATAATTAACTTCACCAGTGCATTGTTTCACTTATTTTAAAAAATAAGTAATAATAATAATTTTAGTGAATGGTATGTTATCTGCTTCTTTTAAAGTCTTGGGGCAACTTATATTACACTGATATACTGAAAACAGAATGGTTAGGAAAAAAGAAAGGAAAAGAAAAAGAGCAGAGAAATTATTGTTACCAGGAAGTCTGCACTGAGTTGACGACTTCAGGTATTGACATTAGGTCTTGTTTTCCCAGAACTTACAACACTAAGAAAAACAAGTTAGGAAGGAGAAGGGGGGAAGCATATAAATCCATTTCAAGAAATGAACATTTTATTTTGCCATTGAATTCAAAGAAGAATTAATTGTAAAAAAGGGACTTACATTTGAGGTATTGGGAAAAAATAAACTATCTTGACAATTTGTGGGCTTAAAAATAAATGGTTCAAATAAACATTTCCTTTGGCCACTTTCACTAATATTTGTGTGCTGGGTGTTATACTAAATCTTAACCCAGGGGCTTCCCTGGTGGCGCAGTGGTTGCGCGTCCGCCTGCCGATGCAGGGGAACCGGGTTCGCGCCCCGGTCTGGGAGGATCCCACGTGCCGCGGAGCGGCTGGGCCCATGAGCCATGGCCGCTGAGCCTGCGCGTCTGGAGCCTGTGCCCCGCAAGGGGAGAGGCCACAACAGAGGGAGGCCCGCATACCACAAAAAAAAAAAAAAAAAAAAAAAAAAAAAAACCTAACCCAGTGAAGGCAGTATTTTTTGAGCACCTGAGATGATATAGCCCAAGTATTTTGGTTCATGATGTCTTTATACAAGAATAGACCTCAGGGAATCTGAAGAAAACGTTAATTAAAATGTTTATTTGACAGATTCTCAAATATCACATGTTTCAAATGGCCTTTGGCAAAATTTCTCATTATGTTGTGAAAATTTTAAATCTAGACTTGTGGAGTTGCCTGGAACAGTTCACTTTTTCTAGATGTACCCAAAAACATCACAATTTATCTCTGGAAGAAAATATAAAAACATGGTCAAACAAGTGAGGCAAGCACTTGCTTGAAATCATGGAGAAAACTGCTATTTAATATACAATTGACAAATTTAGTCTAAAATACTTTAAAGTTTAATCATAAAGGACCACATGGCTTCTGTAGAACATTTTTTTTTAAAAGACAGACTTTCCATCAGATGTCAACTGTGAATAAATGAAAATAGGAGCTATTTATAGAATATTTCCCACACATCAAAATCTTTCTGTATATAATCTCATTCTACCATCACAGTCATGTAAAGGCAGACATTTTTTTTTTATCACTTCAGTTTACACTGGGGAAACTGAGGAATATAAAGAAGTAGTTTAACTAACGTCACATAATTAATGGAAAGACCAGATATTAAATACAAGCCTCATTTTAACTCTACATTATGGCCTCAACTTGTTGAATAGAAAAACTTTGAATAGTTACTTAGTATTATACCTATTACTGTGGGAGCATATTTACAAAATGTAATGACTTTATTTTAGTGTAATGGATAATAAATTGTTTTTGACAATAATTACTAAGTGGTTTAGAGATTTCTTCATTCTTCTTTCATTTAGAAACAATAAAACCATGTTAATAATATGGAAAAAGATGCTTATTTTTTTGTTTGGTATATCTGGGAAACATACATTCAATTAATAGTTTTCTTAAGTTGTTTCAAATGTAGTTTTTGAAAGCCTGGGCTAGGACATAGATAGTCCTTTTAGGTAATAGTATATCACTTAAGGTAAGATCTATTAAAACTTTAGTCAACTTGGATTTTAGCAGACCAGGTCTGAAGAAGTATTAATATCATAGGACCTATATCTAGAATCTAAACTCCTATTCTTAAATAATTGATAATGGGAAATGAGTGTTGTGAGAATTCTTCTTTTGATCTGATGAGAGACTGGTCTTAGTGAGTTTTTATCTTTGAAAATTATATCACGTTTTAGAGAAAAACAAATATTGTATATTAACGCACATATGTGGGATCTAGAAAAATGGTACAGATGAACTGGTTTGCAAGGCAGAAATAGAGACACAGATGTAGAGAACAAACGTATGGACACCAAGGGCGGAAAGAGGGGCGGTGGTGGTGGTGGGATGAATTGGGAGATTGGGATTGACATATATACATATTAAAAAAATCATTATGGCAGGCTGGTAAAGGCTAACCAAATAACCTCATCAGGGAAAACTCTACAGCCCTCATTTGGGTAAAAACAATCAACTGAAACACCTGCCCTGACTGCGAGATTAATTTCACTTTTCCAAAAGTGTGTTGTGAGCAACCATACTCCCAGGAGATGCTTTCCAAAGGAAGAGCCCTAGGGAAAACTAAGTATGGGAAACGCTATATGTTAAACGTATCTTATGATCATGCACAACACCTATTAGCATAGTAAAACTTTGTAGTAAAGAATTGTTTAATTTAAATAAAAAAAGAAAATTATATCACGTTTTAACTTCTGAAAGAAACTCTTCCTGGGGACAACTGAGTCGATTAGGGTAAGGAATCTCCCCAACTCCTAACAATTAAAGACTCCTTTCACAATTGAGTCAAAAGTAATCCAAGTCCCAATGAGCTACAGAAATTCAGTTATAAGAGATCAAATTCTAAAAGTTTTAGAGTTACAAAATTCAGTATGTATTATTTGATTTTATTAAGTCTTCAGCTGCCTGCAAAAGAGTCTCAATAACTCTTCCAGGAATTTAGCAGCAAGGTAACATTCATCAAACCAAGTCATAGAATGTCAAGTCTTCTGGGAATTGTCAAGACTGCTTTCAGATCGTCTAAAATCTGTTGACAGAAAGTTAATTTTTTTTTCTCCAGAAGGGAAAATGAATAGTATTGGTACATTCTTTTGCCTCCAGGAGGTTAAGATTGAAACTGATCAATTATTTTCTTCATATAGAAAAATGTTTACCCTATAATCCAATGATTATAGTTAGATATATTACATATAAAACACTGAGAAATAATTATATTGAGGATCAGGATAAACTTGTATTTTCGTGATTTTTTTAAATGAATTATTTAAAATAGAAAAGTAGAGAGAATAGGACATACACACTAGGAAATTTTAACAAATGTGAATATTTACACATTTGCTTCAGTTATTTATTTTTTAATTTTTAATTTTTTAAATTTTCTGCGGTACGTGGGCCTCTCACTGTTGTGGCCTCTCCCGTTGCGGAGCACAGGCTCTGGACGCGCAGGCTCAGCGGCCATGGCTCACGGGCCTAGCTGCTCCGCAGCATGTGGGATCCTCCCAGACCGGGGCACGAACCCGTGTCCCCTGCATCGGCAGGTGGACTCTCAACCACTGCACCACCAGGGAAGCCCTGCTTCAGTTATTTTTAAATAAAGAACTCAGAAACAGTTCAAACTCTCTTTTCCTTTCTTCTTAATCACATTTCTCCCCTTTCCACTCTGGAAAGATGTGGCCAGGAAGGTGGCGCTTCTTCTCCCTTTAGCTCTGAGCCTATGGTTTTGGTATCTCCTTAGGAGAGGCAGGCCACCAGCATTTCTCACCACCCACCCCAACCCAGCTCTATGTGGCAAAGGCTAAATTCCAGGTGAGTGCAGCCAAGATGTCAGCGACCCTCTTCCTCCTAGCTTACATTCATAGGATAGAGAGTCTGCCCCAGGATTGGCAGATCAAGAATTCTAGGGCCCCAATTGCTCTAGCCCCAGATCCTTTATAGGACAGAATTTTAATTTGGGGAGAGGCAAGCTTAAGAGATCAGAGGCTATTGTCTCCACTGGAAAAGCAGGCATGTCACTCCACGAGAAGCAGATCACTAACCTGGTCCCAGCTCCAGACAGTGAGTTGGGGATTTTACCCCAGGAGAGAGGCAGCCTATAAGAACAGAGAGCTTTGGTGCTCTCCTTGAAGAAACAGACTTTATCTGCAACAGAGTGTGGTAAATTCAAGGCTAAGGATGCTGGAGAAAATAATGGAGATTTTAGCAGTAAACAGTTAATAGAAGGTGGTAAATCCCATGAGAGCAGCAAGCTAAACCACAGGCCAGCTAGTTTACTGGAGAGCACCATGGAAAGAGACTGCTAAAAAGAGTTCTCCTGGGGTCAAAACAAGCCACAAAAGTTGACCTCAAAAAGTATCCCAACAATGAGGCCCACATTTATTTGAATTAGACTGTGGAACTATTTATGCTCCAAGGCATTGCTGAAAACAACAGAACAATCAACCAGAAATTAGTGGAGCCTCAGAGCTGGGTGTTATACCCATAAAGGCAGAGAGCAAAACAGAGAACCGGGAAGGAAATGGTCAAAAAGAGCCCTACTAAAACCACTGTAATCCTAGGTGATCGTGCACTCTGAGAATCTACATCAGAGGCTTCTTACCCCCGGTGAAATAGACTTCACTAAAATTGGTTTAACAACTAGCCTAGTTGTTAAACCAATAAACAAGCAAATATCAGTATCAAAAAGCCTCCGTGATGGGGATCAGTATCAAGAGCTTCTACACTATATTATCTAAAATGTCCAGTTTTCAACAAATGACAACAGAAAACAGGTGACATACAAAGACACTGGAACTGACACACACACAGGGAGACATAAAGCAAGTGACAGGAGCTGCCTGTGAGGGAGCCCAGATGTTATATTTAATAGACAAAGACTTCAAAGCAGCCTTTACAGATACAATTAAAAACTAAAGCAAACCACACTTAAGAAGTAAAGGAATGTATAACAGTGCTTCATTATGTAGTGAATATAAAGAGATAGAAATTATTAAAAAATAAAAAAGAACCACATGGAAATTCTGAAGTTGAAAAGTACAATAACTGAAATGAAAATTTCCTAGAGGGATTCATCAGTAAACTTGAACTGGCAGAAGAAAGAATCAGTTGAACAGCTGATTGATAGAGATTGTGAAATCTGTAGAGAGAAAAGAAAAGTGAAGAAAAATAAACAGACACTCAGAAAAATGTGGGACACAAACTCACCAACGTATGTGTAATATGAGTAGCACAAGGACAGGAGAGAGAGGATTGAAAAAATTCTTCAAGGAAATGATGGCTGGAAATTCCCAAGGTTGATAGAAAACATTCGTCTACACATCCACAGGGGTCAGTAAACTCCAAGGAGGATAAAAATATATCTACACCCTGACAAATCATGTAAAACTGTTGAAAGACAAAGACAAAACCTTGAAAAGAAATATGAGCTGTCAGATAAAAAGAAACCCCAATAAGACTAACATCTGACTTCTCATCACAAACAATGGAGGGCATAAGAGGAATGATATATAAAAAGAACAAGTCATTTTTATGGGTAAGTTTCTAGCTTTGTACCTGTGCAGCACTAGAACATACCTAATCCTTGTGTTGTTAAAAGTTCAGTCTCCTTCACTCTGGTCTACATCTGATCTGGCACCCCATGGCACAACGCAGTATTGTGGTTATCAGTACCACCTTTCCCCCTTACAGCTGTGACTTTGAGTTTTTTATTTTCTGGCATCTAGGGATGACTCTTTGGCTCTTTAGAACTTGGCTCTGTGTGTATGTCTGTATGTATTGCTTAGCATTTATAGGAATATTTAATGGAAAAAGAATAAAAAGGAGATTTTTATAATACTTTGACATATGTTCTTTTACCCCGAATAAAAAAATTGGCCCATCCTTACGGTTATTGCTTAACATAGCAACATCTTATTGATAATGTTTCCAGAATGGCAGTCATGGAAATATGCCTCTCAAATCTCCTTCAGAAGAACCTGTGGGAGGGGGAACAGCTGACCGATGGCCCCTGTGCTTCCTCTCTGGGTCTCTCACTGCATTCATGCAGAGGCCATGTTTTCCCCAGGTTACTTCCATCAGCAACTGAAACAGCGAGGGTACTACTGCAGGCTGGTCTGGAACTGCTCTACAATGGAACTTTTTTTGTTGTTGTTGTGGGGGGGACCCTTACTGTTCTGGCTGATACTGTTTTAGAAATGCTCTGCAGTCTGAGGCTATTCCTCTCTAATCACTGCTTCTCTCTCCCCTTTCATAAGTGCCAGACCTGCTTCTTGGTCCTGAGGCTCTCTCTGCCGGTTCCCTCCTACTTTATCATTCACAGTCCCCCCGCCCATAAGTTACAAGTCTCAGCCTGCTTGGTATTTGCTTCTAAGGAGACTCAACTAATATACCAGGTTTTTGTGTCCCTATAACATGGTTTAAGAATAAGGGGGAATAAACCCCATAGTCTTTATCAAAATATCTGTTGGATAAAGGATTATTAATAGAATAATAGCCAACTCTTACATTTAAGTCTTTTAATATTAATATAGCTAGTAAACAGTTTTTAAATACTTTGCTTGGCAAATTGCAAAATGTCCCAGATATCTGAGAAATCAATATGCCTATTTTCAAGCAAATATAGGCATACCTTGTTTTATTGCACAGATAATGAGTATTTTTTACAAATTGAAGGTTTGTGGCAACGCTGCATTGTCAGATGATGGTTAGCATTTCTAGCTATAAAGTATTTTTAAATTAAGGTATGTACATCGTTTTTTTAGACATAATGCTATTGCAGTCTTAATAGACCACAGTATAGTGTAAACGTAAGTTTTATACGCACTGGGAAACAAAAAAATGTGTTTGACTTGCTTTATTATTATATTCCTTTTATTGCAGTGATCTGGAACCAAATCCTGAGGTGTGCTTATATGGCTATTGGTAAAACTATATATATATATACATATATATATATATATATAGCTGATTAGGTATATGTAACTTAAAAATTTTACCCTTTAAGGTAAAAAATTACCTTCATTGAAGCTTGGTGAAGAAAACAGCCTTTAAAGTAAAGTACCTTTTAATGTTGCTCAGTGAAGAAAAACTTGAACATTTCATTATGTCAAAAATGTATCTTCTAAAAAGCAGACTGCTCCTCTCTACCTCACGGATGCATGGGGAGCAAATGAAATAACATGAAGCTGAGATAAGGTGAATACAGTCAGAAGAGTGTTGTCTCGGCAATAATGTCCCTCTGTGCTTTTAACGATATTAGCTGTGGATTTGTAGATTTACTGAGGGTGGCAATTCAGAAGCCATCATCACTGCCTTAGCATCTGCAGATATTAGAAATCAATATGCTGTGTTCGGATATGATGCCAAATAGACCTATAATATACAATGATAAATTAAATTTAGCTAAAGGCATTAAAAAGAAGAAAAACAATCACCAAGATTTATTCCAAAACTGTAGAAAATTAATTTTGCCATTTAGAGAACTATTCCTTTTTCTAACCATATAAATTTGTGTATGCAAAATAGGGTACATTTTTTGTTTTATAATGTCACTTTATATTGCCATTATTTGTTTTTAAGTAATTCCTTGTGGTAAGTTATTTCTTGAAATATATTATGTACTTCCCTACACATCTAAATTACTACTGCTTAGACACTAAACAGCATTATCTTGTTGCTCTTTTTAAATGGCAACCTTGTGTAGAATCAATTTAACCACGCTGGTTGAATAGGTTGACAATTCAGGATGTAAAATAAAATCATGAGAAATGTGCCCTGCAGTTTAGAATGCACTATCTACTTCTCCAAATATCTTAGCAACTGAAGTACAAAAGGAAATTAGATTTTAAAAAAATAGCAAGTTGCATATTTGTCATCTAAATTAAATATACTCCAAAAGATTTCATGCAACTTTCTAAGTTTATCCTGTAAGTATAAACTCATTTTGGATGACAGACATCTAGTTGCTTTGATATATCACTATAATAATGAAAGCACAAAAGTTAAATTTTAAAGTCCGTAGCAGTAAATTTTGAAAAACAAATCAAAATATTATATTATGGAAAGAGAACTAGTGAGAAGCTAGCGTTGATATCTTAATCTCATAGGGGACATTCATTTTAATATCATTAAGACAAGTACCGATATAAGAATGACAATACAAATAGGAAAAACATTTTTGCTTACTGAAATATTCATTATTATAATAGATAAAAAATTAATTGCTTGTTTTACCTGAAATGTAAATATGTGTGAAAAATGAACTACTTTGTAAAGAAATTTTAGCTTAAGAAATACTAAAAAATGAATTATTTATGCAAGTAATTTTCTCAGTCTTTAAATATAGCCTAAGCATTTTATAGCTGAAAAATAAGATTTAAATCTCTATGTACAAATGATTTTATATATACAGATGTAATTAATATAAACTCAGAAATTATCATATGCTAAGACTATGGTTCAATAAACAAAGTCATCTATAATGATGACAAGAAAGAGTAATTTGGAAAACAGTATCTTATATCAAAATTTTATTAATAAGGTTAATCTAAAAAAATCTTTGTTTTCCCTCAGGCTCTACATTATTTTTAAACTCCATTAACTGCTAAATTCCTCAAATTGCAAAGGACAAAATCAATTTCATAAAAAACTATTTATCTCTCTCCAGAGTAATGGTAAAAGTCCAAATAAATGAGCTAATTAGGTTACATATAATTTCTTTCTAAAAGCACAGATGTTTTGAAGAACTTCTAACTATGCAGCAGCTTCAAACTTTATAATTTCTTGTTCATTCATCTGCCAAAAGTATAATTATACAAAGTAAACTGACTTCAATTAATAGTGAATAATTTGACTTTTAAAGAACAAAAATGAGCATCTCTCATGAATTTTTACCTTGGACTAAACTGAAATAAACAGATCAATGGTATTTTAACTAACTAAAAAAAAAACTCTGAAATAAATGTATCCTAAACCCTAGTTTGCTAAGTTTATTGAAAAAGTAATATCTTGACAAACTCTATAAGCTGTATACAAATTGTATGCACTTAGCTAGGTAGTTTTTTAAATCACACAGCACATGGAGAAAAGTTCATTTATGACATTTATTTTATTGAATGACCCTCTAGAATGATAGCATTATATATATGTATATACACATATAGGCATATGTACATATATGACAATATATATGGTTTTGTATTTATAGATATATTACTCTCAAGTACTATTAATAAATAAAATAAGTACCTGATATCTTAATGAAAGTCAAATTAAAATTTATTAAATTTTTAAGGTACTCAAATACAGGAGAATAACTAATTCTTCTGGAAAAATGTTAATTTAAAAAATTGATATGATTTAAATACAGCAAAATAAAAGTTAATGTTTATGTGTAATTTGTCTTTTGAGAAAATAACGAATTCAAATGTTATACTCAAGAATGCCTTGATTATTAACTACTGCTCCTCAAACTCTTTGGATCACCCAAGACAGATGATCCAACTCCTTCTGAGGTATCATCAGATGGTCAATAGTAGCCTAATGCTATGTCACAATGCCTACGTCATTCACCTTACTTCATCTCATCATGTAGGCATTTTATCATCTCACATCATCACAAGAAGAAGGGTAATGCAGTACAGTAAGATATTTTGAGAGGGAGCGAGTGAGAGAGACCACATTCACATAACTTTTATTAAAGTACATTGATATAATTGTTCTATTTTACTATTATTGTTAATCTCTCACTGTGCTTAATATATGAATTAAACTTTACCATAGGTATGTATGTATAGGAAAAATCATAGTATAAATAGGATTCAGTACTATCCACAGTTTCAGGCATTCACTGGGAGTTTTGGAACATTTCCGCCATGGATAAGGGGGTAACTACTGTACAAACTTTTGCCCTATAAGTGGTGGGGCAGAACTATATAAATATATCAATATGTGTGTGTGCGCGCGCACGTGTATGTGTGTGTGTGGGGGGGAGAGACAGAGACAGAGAAAGAGAGAGAGAACTTTTAGGCAAAATTCACTTCACAAATTGCTTGCATTGAAACATAAGCTTTTTACTTATTAAAAAAAGTACATTTTGTTCCCATTTAGATCAGGTTAATTCTTATTTTAAAATCATTTCAAATAGGCACAGTAAAATGTTGCCCAAGCTGCAATGAAGTTAAAGGCCCTTTCAGAGGAAATGAATACACATACATATATATATGTGTATATATCTATATCTATAGATATATACATATATATAACATTTTATATACAAATGACTATACATATGTAATGACAAAAAAAATGACAGTGGTCTGAAAGCAGTAAGAGAACAAAAATTCATGAAAAGAAGTCACGCAATCTGAAAAATTACAAATATTGGAAAAATCAAAGATGTTTGGATCATTTAGTGTCAATTCAATAATAGCAATAATAATTCAGCACTATATAAAAATGTTAATATGATGGATCTGAATAACAATATACATTGCGTGTAATGAATTTTGACAACTCAAGGAGCTTTCCTTATCCCTAAATGCCACATTCTTAGCTATGTCAGATATTAAAAACTTTTGAAAAGTGAAAAATCTCTTTTTGAATGAGAAATTAGATTGACCTTGGGAATCCAGATTGAGGAAAAATCTCAAGGGTTATGAAAGTGACCCAGGCTTTTACAATTTGTAAGAGTTACCTGGTTGGTGCAGGGGGCAACATAGCCAGTCTCCAGCTGTGGTACACTTAATGAGCTGCTACTACTGTCTGAGGGTTTGTGTCCCCTCAATATTCATATGTTGAAATCTTAACCCCCTAAGGTGATGGTGTTAGGAGGTACAGGTATTAAGAGGAGGGCTCCACCCTCACAAATGGGATTAGTGCCCTTATAAAAGAGGCTCTAGAGAGCTCCCCAGCCTCCTCCACCATGTGAGGATACAACCAGAAGTTTTTGACCCGAAAGAGGGCCTTCACCAGCCACACTGGCACTCTGGTTTTGGACTTTCAGCCTCCAGAAATGTGAACAATACATTTCTATTGTTTATAAGCTACCCAGTCTGAGCTATTTATTATAGTAGCACAAACAGACTAAGACAGCTGCTGCTGTACCTCTCCCTGTAACCGTATTCCATTTTCTCATTAATGCAAGGGGATAGGGTCTCCTCAGCATTGAGTATAACTCTTTATTCAGATCTCGAAGAGTATCACGGCCCTTCCAGTATTTAAACCACCTTTCTCAAGAATGTGTGGCCAATTCAACTCTCTTTTATATCATTTGACTCCACTCTCAGTCTCACAGTAAAAACTGTTCCTCCCTTTAACCAACTAAAAACCAACCACAATTATCCAAAAAAATTTTTTTCCTTTAAAGAAGTTTGGGGATCTTTTAGGTTTTTTTAAAAAATCTTAATCTCATACCTTAAGCACATATCCATCAATCTAAAAGTGTATAAGGAGACCTTCAAGATGGCGGAGAAGTAAGGCGTGGAGATCACCTTCCTCCCCACAAATACATCAGAAATACATCTACATGCGGATCAACTCCTAGAGAACACATACTGAATGCTGGCAGAAGACCCTTGAGACTTCCCCAAAGACGCCCTCAGGAGACCTACATGCAGAGGAGGCGGGGCCAAATCCAAAGCTGAACCTCAGGAGCTGTGGGAACAAAGAAGAGAAAGGGAAATCTCTCCCAGAAGCCTCAGGAGCAGTGGATTAAATCTCCACAATCAACTTGATGTACCCAGCATCTCTGGAATACCTGAATAGACAACGAATCATCCCAAAATTGAGGCGGTGGACTTTGGGAGATACTTTAGACTTGGGGTTTGCTTTCTGCATCTAATTTGTTTCTGATCTTATGTTTATCTAAGTTTAGTATTTAGAGTTTATTATCATTGGTAGATTTGTTTATTTATTTGGTTGCTCGTTTTCTTTTAATTTTTTTATTTTTAACAATTAAAAAAATTATTTTAATAACTTTATTTCCTTTCTTCCTTCCTCCTTCCTTCCCTCCCTCTCTCTCTCCCTCCCTCTCTCTCCCTCCCTGCCTCCCTCTCCCTCCCTCCCTCCCTCTCCCTCTCTCTCTCTCTTTCTCCATTTTCTGCAAAGCCATGTGACTAACAGCATCTTCGTGCTCCAGCCAGGTGTCAGGCCACTGCCTCTGAGGTGGGAGAGCCAAGTTCAGAACATCGGTCCACAAGAGACCTCCCGGCACCACGAATATCAATCGGCGAGAGCTCTCCAAGAGATCTCCGTCTCAACATGAAGACCCAGCTCCATTCAATGACTAGCAAGCTCCAGTGCTGGACACCCTATGCCAAACAACTAGCAAGGCAGGAACACAATGCCACATATTAGCAGAGAGGCTGCCTAAAATCATAAGGTCAAAGACACCCCAAAACATACTGCCTGATGCGGTCCTGCCCACCAGAAAGACAAGATCCAGCCTCATCCACCAGAACCAGGCACCAGTCCCCTGCACCAGGAAGCCTACACAACCCACTGAACCAACCTTACCCACTGGGGGCAAACACCAAAAACAACGGGAACTACAAACCTGCAGCCTGCGAAAAGGGGACCCCAAACACAGTAAGTTAAGCAAAATGAGAAGACAGAGAAACACACAGCAGATGAAGGAGCAAGGTAAAAACCCACCAAACCAAACAAATGAAGAGGAAATAGGCAGTCTACCTGAAAAAGAATTCAGAGTAATGATAGTAAAGATGATCCAAAATCTTGGAAATAGAATGGAGAAACTAAAAGAACCTTTTAAGAAGGAACTAGAAGAACTAAAGGGCAAACAAACAATAATGAACAATACAATAAATGAAATTTAAAACTCTCTAGAAGGAATCAAAAGCAGAATAACTGAGGCAGAAGAATGGATAGGTGACCTGGAACATAAAATAGTGGAAATAACTACCACAGAGCAGAATAAAGAAAAAAGAATGAAAAGAATTGAGGACAGTCTCAGAGACCTCTGGGACAACATTAAATGCACCAACATTTGAATTATAGGGGTCCCAGAAGAAAAAGAGAAAAAAGAAAGGGACTGAGAAAATATTTGAAGAGATTATAGTTGAAAACTTCCCTAATATGGGAAAGGAAAGGGTCAAGTCCAGGAAGCGCAGAGTCCCATACAGGATAAATCCAAGGAGAAACATGCCAAGACACATATTAATCAAACTATCAAATATTAATACAAAGAAAAAATATTGAAAGCAGCAAGGTAAAAATGACAAAAAACATACAAGGGAATCCCCATAAGGTTAACAGCGGATCTTTCAGCAGAAACTCTGCAAGCCAGAAGGTAGTGGGAGGACATATTTAAAGCAATGAAAGGAAAAACCTACAAACAAGATAACTCTTTCCAGCAAGAATCTCATTCAGACTCGACGGAGAAATTAAAACCTTTACAGACAAGCAAAAGCTAAGAGAATTGAGCACAACCAAACCAGCTTTACAACAAATGCTAAAGGAACTTCTCTAGGCAGGAAACACAAGAGAAGAAAAGGACCTACAATAACAAACCCAAAACAATTAAGAAAATGGTAATAGGAACATACATATCGATAACTACCTTAAATGTAAATGGACTAAATGCTCCAACCAAAAGACATAGACTGGCTGAATGGATACAAAAACAAAACCCGCATATATGCTGTCTCAAGAGACCCACTTCAGACCTAGGGACACATACAGACTTAAAGTGAGGAAATAGAAAAAGATATTCCATGCAAACCGAAATCAAAAGAAAGCTGAAGAAGCAATGCTCATATCAGACAAAATAGGCTTTAAAATAAATACTATTACAAGAGACAAAGAAGGACACTACATAATGATAAAGGGATCAATTCACGAAGAAGACATGACAATTGTAAATATTTATGCACCCATCATAGGAACACCTCAATACATAAGGCAAATGCTAACAGCCATAAAATGGGAAATCACCAGTAAAACAATCACAGTAGGGGCCTTTAATACCCCACTTTCACCAATGGACAGATCATCCAAAATGAAAATAAATAAGGAAACATAGGCTTTAAATGAGACATTAAACAAGATGAACTTCATTGATATTTATAGGACATTCCATCCAAAAACAACAGAATACACTTTCTTCTCAAGTGTTCATGGAACATTCTCCAGGACAGATCACATCTTGGGTCACAAATCAAGCACTGGTAAATTTAAGAAAACTGAAAACGTATCAAGTATCTTTTCTGAACACAACACTATTAGACTAGATATCAATTACAGAAAAAAATCTGTAAGAAACACAAACATGGAGGCTAAACAATATACTACTAAATAACCAAGAGATCATTGAGGAAATAAAAGAGGAAATCAAAAAATACCTAGAAATAAATGACAATGAAAACATGATGACCAAAAACTTATGGGACGGGATAGGGCTTCCCTGGTGGCGCAGTGGTTGAGAATCCACCTGCCAAGGCAGGGGATACAGGTTTGGGTCCTGGTCCGGGAGGATCCCACATGCCGTGGAGCGGCTGGGCCCGTGAACCATGGTCACTGAGCCTGTGCGTCCGGAGCCTGTGCTCCGCAACGGGAGAGGCCACAAGAGTGAGAGGCCTGCGTACCACAAACAAAACAAAACAAAACAAACAAATAAACAAAACCTTATGGGATGCAGCAAAAGCAGTTCTAAGAGGGAAGTTTATAGTAATACAATCCTACCTCAAGAAACAAGAAGCAACTCAAACAACCTAACCTTACACCTAAAGCAATTAGAGAAAGAAGGAAAAAAAAAACCCCAAAGTCAGCAGAAGGATAGAAATAATAAAGATCAGATCAGAAATAAGTGAAAAGAAATGAAGGAATCAATAGCAAAGAAATAAAACTAAAAGCTGGTCTTTCAGAAGATAAACAAAACTGATAAACTATTAGCCAGACACATCCAGAAAAAAAGGGAGAAGACTCAAATCAATAGAATTAGAAATGAAAAAGGAGAAGTAACAATTGGCACTGCAGAAATACAAAAGATCATGAGAGATTACTACAAGCAACTATAGCCAATAAAATGGAAAACCAGGAAGAAATGGACAAATTCCTAGAAAAGCACAACCTTCCAAGGCTGAAATAGGAAGAAACAAAACATATAAACAGAGCAATCACAAGCACTGAAATTGAAACTGTGATTAAAAATCTTCCAACAAACAAAAGC
>NC_041233.1:104592275-104592964 GCF_002837175.3 Physeter macrocephalus | reverse complement strand
TCACAAGAAAAGAAAACTACAGGCCAATATCACTGACGAACACAGATGCAAAAATCCTCAACAAAATACTAGCAAAGAGAATCCAACAGCACATTAAAAGCATCATACACCATGATCAAGTGGGGTTTATCCCAGGAATGGAAGGATTCTTCAATACATGCAAATCAATCAATGTGATAAAACATATTAACAAATTGAAGGAGAAAAACCGTATGATCATCTCAGTAGATGCAGAAAAAGCTTCTGACAAAATTCAACACCCATTTATGATAAATGCCTCCAGAAAGTAGGCATAGAGGGAACATACCTCAACATAATAAAGGCCATATATGACAAACCCACAGCCAACATCGTTCAATGGTGAAAAACTGAAACGATTTACTCTAAGATCAAGAACAAGACAAGGTTGTCCACTCTCGCCATTATTATTCAACATAGTTTTGGAAGTTTTAGCCACAAAATCAGAGAAGAAAAAGAAATAAAAGGAATACAAATTAGAAAAGAAGAAGTAAAGCTGTCACTGTTTGCAGATGACATGATACTATACATAGAGAATCCTAAAGATGCTACCAGAAAACTACTAGAGCTATTCACTGAATTTGGTAAAGTAGCAGGATAGAAAATTAATGCACAGAAATCTCTTGCATTCCTATACACTAATAATGAAAAATCTGAAAGAGAAATTAAGG
>NC_041233.1:104591252-104592203 GCF_002837175.3 Physeter macrocephalus | reverse complement strand
AAAGACCTGTATGCAGAAAACTATAAGACACTGGTGAAAGAAATTAAAGATGATACAAACAGATGGAGAGCTATACCATGTTCTTGGATTGGAAGAATCAACACTGTGAAAATTATTATACTACCGAAAGCAATCTACAGATTCAATGCAATCCCTATCAAACTACCAATGGCATTTTTCACAGAACTGGAACAAAACATTTCACAATTTGTATGGAAACACAAAAGACCCCAAATAGCCAAAGCAATCTTGGTAAAGAGAAATGGAGCTGGAGGAATCAGGCTCCTAAATTTCAGACTATGCCACAAAGCTACAGTAATCAAGACAGTATGGTACTGGCACAAAAAGAGAAATATAGGTCAATGGAACAGGATAGAAAGCTCAGAGATTAACCCCCGCACAAATGGTCACCTTATTTTTGATAAAGGAGGCAGGAATATAAAACGGAGAAAAGACAGCCTCTTCAATAAGTGGTGCTGGGAAAACTGGACAGCTAAAGAATAAGAATGTAAAAGAATGAAATTAGACTACTCCCTAACACCATACAAAAAAATACACAAAAATAAACTCAAAATGGATTAAAGACCTAACCGTAAGGCCAGACACTATAAAACTCTTAGAGGAAAACATAGGCAGAACACTCCATGACATAAATCACAGCAAGATGCTTTTTGACCCACCTCCTAAAGAAATGGAAATAAAACCAAAAATAAACACATGAGACTGAATGAAATTTAAAAGCTTTTGCATAGCAAAGGAAAGCATAAAGACGATGAAAAGACAACCCTCAGAATGGGAGAAAATATTTGCAAATGAAGCAACTGACAAAGGATTAATCTCCAAAATTTATAAGTAGCTCATGCAGCTCAATATCAAAAAATCAAACAACCAATTCCAAAAATGGGCAGAAGACCTAAATCAACATTTCTCCAAAGAAGATATACAGATTGC
>NC_041233.1:104571917-104591241 GCF_002837175.3 Physeter macrocephalus | reverse complement strand
CACTATGGAGAACAGTATGGAGTTTCCTTAAAAAACTAAAAATAGAACTACCATACGACCCAGCAATCCCACTACTGGACTTATACCCTGAGAAAACCATAATTCAAAGAGTCATGTACCACAATGTTCATTGCAGCGTTATTTACAATAGGCAGGACATGAAAGCAACCTAAGTGTCTTTTGACAGATGAATGGATAAAGAAGATGTGGCACATATATACAATGGAATATTACTCAGCCATAAAATGAAACGCAATTGAGTTATTTGTAGTGAGGTGGATGGACCAAGAGACTGTGATACAGAGTGAAGTAAGTCAGAAAGAGAAAAACAAATACCGTATGCTAACACACATATATGGAATCTAAAAAAATTTAAAAAAGGTTCTGAAGAACCTTGAGGCAGGACAGGTATTAAGACGCAGATGTAGAGAATGGACTTGAGGACATGGGGAGGGGGAAGGGTAAGCTGGGACGAAGTGAGTGAGAGGCATGGACATATATACACTACCAAATGTAAAATAGATAGCTTCTGGGAAGCAGCCGCGTAGCACAGGGAGATCAGCTTGGTGCTTTGTGACCACCTATAGGGGTGGGATAGGGAGGATGGGAGTTAGACGCAAGAGGGAGGAGATATGGGGATATATGTATATGTATAGCTGATTCACTTTGTTATAAAGCAGAAACTAACACACCATTATAAAGCAATTATACTTCAATAAAGATGTTAAAGAAAAAAAAAAGTCTATAAACGCTCCAACCAGACTTAGAGGCCCTCATGCAAAGAATTTTGTGATTTTGTGAATAATGTGAGATTTCTGTGCATTAATTTTGTATCCTGCAACTTTACCAAATTCATTGATTAGCTCTAGCAGTTTCTGCTGGCATCTTTAGGATTCTCTATGTATAGTATCATGTCATCTGCAGACAGTGGCAGTTTTACTTCTTCTTTTCCTATTTGTATTCCTTTTATTTCTCTTTTCTTCTCTGATTGCCATGGCTAGGACTTCCAAAACTGTGTTGAATAATAGTGGCAAGAATGGACATCCTTCTCTTTTTCCTGATCTTAGAGGAAATGCTTTCAGTTTTTCCCCACTGAGAATGATATTTGCTGTGGGTCTTTCATACATGGCCTTTATGATGTTGAGGTAGGTTCCCTGTATGCTCATTTTCTGGAGAGTTTTTATCCTAAATGGGTGTTGGATTTTGTCAAAAGCCTTTTCTGCATCTATTTCTTCTTTCTCTAGTTCCTTTAGGTGTAAGGTTAGATTGTTTGAGATTTGTCTTGTTTCTTGAGGTAGGCTTGTATTGCTAAAAACTTCCCACTTAGATCTGCTTTTGCTGCATCCCATAGGTTTTGGATCATCGTGTTTTCATTGTAATTTGTCTCTAGGTATAGTATTATGTTGACGATTTTTGCATCTATGTTCATCAGTGATATTGGTCTGTAATTTTCTTTTTTTGTAGTATCTCTGCCTGGTTTTGGTATCAGGGTGATGGTAGCCTTGTAGAATGAGTTTGGGAGTGTTCCTTCCTCTGCAATTTTTTGGAAGAGTTTGACAAGGATGGGTGTTATCTCTTCTCTAAATGTTTGATAGAATTTACCTGTGAAGCCATCTGCTCCTGGACTTCTGTTTGTTGGAAGATTTTAAATTATGGTTTCAATTTTATTACTTGTGAGTGGTCTGTTCATACTTTCTATTTCTTCCTGGGTCAGTCTTGGAAGGTTAGACCTCTCTAAGAATTTTTCCATTTCTTCCAGGTTGTCCATTTTATTGGCATAGAGTTGCTTGTAGTACTCTCTTAGGATGCTTTGTATTTCTGCAGTGTCCGTTGTAACTTCTCCTTTTTCATCTCTAATTTTATTGATTTCAGTCTCTCCCTTTTTCTTGATGTGTCTGGCTAAAGGTTATCAATTTTGTTGATGTTCCCAAAGAACCAGTTTTTAGTTTTATTGATCTTTGCTATTGTTTTCTTTGTTTCTATTTCATTTATTTCTGCTCCGATCTTTATGATTTCTTTCCTTCTAATAACTTTGGGTTTTGTTTGTTCTTCTTTCTCTAGTTCCTTTAGGTGTAAGGTTAGATTGTTTGAGATTTGTCTTGTTTCTTGAGGTAGGCTTGTATTGCTAAAAACTTCCCACTTAGATCTGCTTTTGCTGCATCCCATAGGTTTTGGATCATCGTGTTTTCATTGTAATTTGTCTCTAGGTATTTTTTTATTTCCTCTTTGATTTCTTCAGTGATATCTTGGTTATTTAGTAACATATGGTTTAGCCTCCATGTGTTTGTGTTTTTTATGTGTTTTCCCTGTAATTTATTTCTAATCTCATTGCATTGTGCTCAGAAAAGATGCTTGATATGATGTCAATTTTCTTAAATTTACCGGGGCTTGATTCGTGACCTAGGATGTGATCTATCCTGGAGAATGTTCTGTGTGCACTTGAGAAGAAAGTGTAATCTGCTGTTTTTGGATGGAATGTCCTACAAATATCAATTAAATCTATCTGGCCTATTGTGTCATTTAAAGCTTGTGCTTCCTTAATAATTTTCTGTCTGGATGATCTGTCCATTGGTGTAAGTGAGGTGTTAAAGTCCCCCACTATTATTGTGTTACTGTTGTTTACTTCTATTATATCTCTTAGCAGTTGCCTTATGCATTGAGGTGCTCGTATGTTGGGTGCATACATATTTATAATTGTTATATCTTCTTGGATTGATCCCTTATGTTGTGTTCTTCCTTGTCTCTTGTAACATTCTTTATTTTAAAGTCTATTTTATCTGATATGAGTGTTGCTACTCCAGCTTTCTTTTGATTTCCATTTGCGTGGAATATCTTTTTCCAACCCCTCACTTTCAGACTGTATGTGTCCCTAGGTCTGAAGTGGGTCTCCTGTAGATAGCATATATATGGGTTGTGTTTTTGTATCCATTCAGCAAGCCTGTGTCTTTTGGATGGAGCATTTAATCCATTCACATTTAAGCTAATTATCGATATGTATGTTCCTATGACCATTTTCTTAATTGTTTTCGGTTTGTTTTTGTAGGTCCTTTTCTTCTCTTGTGTTTCCCACTTAGAGAAGTTCCTTTAGCATTTGGTGTAGAGCTGGTTTGGTGGTGCTGAATTATCTTAGCTTTTGCTTGTCTGTAAAGCTTTTGATTTCTCCATTGAATCTGAATGAGATCCTTGCTGGGTAGAGTAATCTTGGTTGTAGGTTCTTCTCTTTCATCATTTTAAGTATATCATACCTCTCTCTTCTGGCTTGTAAGTTTCTGCTGAGAAATCAGCAGTTAACCTTATGGGTTAACTTGTATGTTATTTGTTGTTTTTCCCTTGCTGCTTTCAATAATTTTTCTTTGTCTTTAATTTTTGCCAATTTGATTACTATGTGTCTCGGCGTGTTTTTCCTTGGGTTTATCCTGTATAGGACTCTCTGTGCTTCCTGGACTTGGGTGGCTATTTCCTTTCCTACGGTAGGGAAGTTTTCAACTATAATCTCTTCAAATACTTTCTCTGGTCCTTTCTCTCTCTCTTCTCCTTCTGGGATCCCTATAATACGAATGTTGTTGCGTTTGATGTTGCCCCAGAGGTCTCTTAGGTTGTCTTCCTTTCTTTTCATCCTTTTTTCTTTATTCTATTCCACAGCAGTGAATTCCGGCATTCTTTCTTCCAGGTCACTTATCTGTTCTTCTGCCTCAGTTATTTTGCTACTGATTCCTTGTAGTGTATTCTTCATTTCAGTTATTGTATTGTTCATCTCTGTTTGTTTGTTCTTTAATTCTTCTAGATGTTTGTTCTTTAAGTCTTCTAGCTCTTTGTTTTACATTTCTTGCATCTTCTCAATCTTTGCCTCCATTCTTTTTCCGAGGTCCTGGATCATCTTCACTATCATCATTCTGAATTCTTTTTCTGAAAGGTTGCCTATCTCCACTTAATTTAGTTTCTCTGGGGTTTTATCTTGTTCCTTCATCGGGTACATAGTCCTCTGCCTTTTCATTTTGTCTTTCTGTGAATTTGGTTTTTGTTCCACAGGCTGAAGAACTGTACTCTTCTTGCTTCTGCTCCACAAGTCTTGACTGAAGGATTTGATTCTATCTCTTTTGAGTTCTGTAGTAAACATTTAGGGTTTTCTTTTCTGTACTTATTTAATGAATTTATATCTTTCTTTCCTATTAATGTCAGCAGGTTTTAAAGTTCCATTTTTGCTGTAAGTAGAGTCTCATTTTGCTTGAGGCTTACCCTGCTATTTTTATTAGCAGCCGTTGTGTATTATCTGTGATTAGATTTCACCTGCACCAATTCATTTCCCTCACCATTCACAGTTCACAGTAAGTAAATAAACTTAAAACCAGCCTAAGAGATGACTGAGGGCACAGAGGACAAAATAAATACATCTAAGAAGTAATAACCAGCAGCAAATAAAATACTATTTTAATTTCAGCACATCAAATGGAAAATATAAGAAAATATGCAATTATGTATTTTGAATAGAACCAGCAGGTTGAAAACATCACAGAAAGTAAAGCAAACACAGGCTTCTTGTAGAGCGTAATTAACATTTATGCAAAGAGAGAACATGACATTAAGATGACATTCTAGACTTAGGATTAAATCTTCTTGAATTCATAACAGGTTTTCCTTTAGAAACAATGCCATACGTGATGGCTTAATGAATATGTCAACCCAAGAAAGCCAATTCAATCTACAATGTGACTTTTGGGATAATATTGTACTAGAGCATCGTATATTTGGACAACCATATACAAGTAATGCTTATGAAAAAGATGCTCCTTTTAGATAAATTCATTAAAAATTAAAATAATAATGTGAGAAAACAATATACTAAGACAGAGTTAAAAGGCCAAAAACAAAGCAAAACAAAAAAGTGAAACAGAATACAAAACCCAAAGCAAATCAAAAAAACAAATAGAAATAGCAGTGTCTCAAAAAACATGAGATAGGATAATAATCAGAAATAAATAACCAAGATGGTTACTTTCAGCGTCACCAAAAGATTGTCCTCCCTTGTCTGCCATTCTACTTAAAGAAAACAGACCCCTCCCTCTATATGGCATTGGGCTCACACTTTATATCACCCTATACATAATTCTATCATCAAATTAATGTTGCTTTACT
The DNA here is from genome assembly GCF_002837175.3 of Physeter macrocephalus. NCBI lineage: Eukaryota > Metazoa > Chordata > Mammalia > Artiodactyla > Physeteridae > Physeter > Physeter macrocephalus. The sequence continues at coordinate 104,586,108 of NC_041233.1, read as the reverse complement.
TGTGTGTTTCTCCCACTGTATTATAATCTAATTGAAAAAATGGAATAAAATATTTCTGATTTCTAATACATAATAAGTGCTCAAAACATTTTGAATAACTGAGTCTTTCTTATGTTTTAAAATAGGAGTTTTATGGATATTTACAATAAATTCCCTGGTTTTATGTTACCTTTGATGATTTGCCAAGTTTATTTCTGGACCAAATTTATTAACATGTATAACTACCCATCTCCTCTACTCCCAACACACACACACACACACACACATGCATGCATGCATGCATGCACAGGAGCACTGACTGAAAGGATTATGTTTTATCAATCTGGTTCCTTAACCTGAGAATTTAAGTCAATCTACATTATAAAGGAAGGGGAAAGTGAAGGGTAAGAGGATAAGAATTGGAAAGAATAGTTGGAAGAAAAAAAAAAGTACTTTTGAGAAATGCTGCTGTGGGTTTTGAAGCACAATTTAAGTATTGGAATACCTTTTAGAACAAATTTTTGCCGACTGGACTTTGTTGCTTTATGAACTCTTTGCAAAGTTTGGTCCACGTAAGATGCTCGTTTTATTAAGATTCCATTAGGAGGGCCAAGTATCTGAGATTTGAGACTTAAGCTGCAGCATTCATTCAGCTTCACCTCAAAGTAAAAGCTTTGTCTTTATATATGAGCCAAGAACACACTTCAACCATGATCATCTGATTCTTCAGAATATGCTACAAGTAATAAAATTCGAACAGATAGGGGCCATTGTAGGTCTGAGAACATAACCACAAAATCAAAGCTAAAATCAGAATTTCAATTTCTTTTAAGAATGCATGGTTTGGGAGTAAGCATGCACTCGAAGATGCTTAAATGAAACTGCATGGATTTGTGAAACAAAAGTCACTTTACCTTAAATAATAATAATAATGTAAATAGCAACAATAGCATCTAACATTTATTGAGTATTTCCTCTGTGGTAAACACTTCTTTGAGCATTTTATATATATATCAATTTACTTATTCCCTTTAATAATCCTTTGATGTTGGCAACAGTACTAATTCCATTTCACAGTCAAGGAAACTAAGGCACAGAGAATTTAGGTAATGGATCCATAATTAAGCATCAGTCAAGTATAAGGGCCAGAATTCAAACCTGGGAATCTAGTTCCATAATCTTCTCAACCATATGCTTACCTACCATTATATACCGCAATATTTCCTAAGAAACCAGCATCCTTTCTAGGCAGCTAGGTTAATGTCAGACTTGATGGGATTCATTGAATGTTATTTCCTTGCACCTTCATTAAAAAATAAACAACAGATCCTTCAAGGGATCTGAATGCTGCTGTAGGGCTGACAAATAAGCAGTCTTTGAAGCCACTAGTAGTGACTACTTCCAACTGGAAAATAAAGACATGTAAGTAGCATGTGCTGTGAACAGGAGTGGTGTCTTTAACTTGTATTTGGCATATGTCAGTAGCTAAGATACTCCGGGGTACAAGTCTTCAGGGAACAGCATAGTATATTATCCATGTACATACATCACCCATGACTTCATTTTTGTAGAAGATAGGCTCGCTGCTCCTCAGTGGGTGAACTGCAGTAGGTGTAGTGGCTGGGAATTATGTCAAATGCTATAATAACATGTTAGGAAAAAGGATAATGGGCCCCACTTACATGTTCCAACTGGCATATCGACAAGAGTGGGCTATTTGCCAAAGGACGTTAAGCTAAGCGTTGGAGAAGTAGAAACAGCTCCACCAGATTCATTCAGTAGAGAATTATGGTCAAAAATGATTTAATCTGGGTTCCTCAAATTCTACTGGTGAAATTAATCAGAACACAGTAAAAGTTGGTATCCCCATGTTATGACTAAATCCCTCATGAGCCTGAAATTTTAGCATTACTTTTTAGCAACAGATTAGAGATTCACAAAATTTACATATTTAAAAAGAACAACTTCAGTTATGTTATCCCCTATTTTCTTTAAAAAACAGCAAATAGCATCTTATTTGTCTTAACATGTGTAATCCACCTAAGGAAATGTAGAGTTGAAGGATCAAGCGTAAGTCATTTTTTAAAATTTAAACTTGACATTATGTATTTAAGCTAAAACAAAGTTTTAGAATTAGAGTGAGCTGCACATGCCTCTGAGGAAATCCAGTCAGCTAGCTTGCCAGCGTTCATATACAGAGATATTCACTCTTTAGTCAAGTTTTTGTCTGATTAATGTTATTTTAGACGATGGGTAGCCTTGTGAATAAATGATGAAAAGGTGTAAGCTAAAATATATAGTAGCACAAGCCAGCACTACAGAACGTAAAGAGCTATTTCTAAAAGGGATGTTATTTGGAAAGTCAAGAGCGGTTTAAAGAAGGAGTTAATATGACAGCTCAATAATGAGCAGCAATGGCCTCTTCATTGTTCCCTCCCAGGCTTGCACGTGCCAATGGGGAGTGTGTTTGCCAAATCAGGAAACTAATTCAGCGAAAACCATTCCTCCATCTTCTGAGAATGGACTAAAAATATACACATTTTGGAAAACTAAAACAAATATTTTGGCCCGACCATGTATGTGTTAGAAAAGCAAAGCTAGAAAAGAGATGAGTTAGTGAATGAAAATTAAACACAGAAGTTCTGCAATACCTGTGACATTCATGCCAGTGCTAGATTAATTTATTAAAATGTACACCCACTGGGAAATGTAAAGAAAAACAGAACATTATCTGTGCTCTTGCCTTCAGGAGCATCATTTTTCCTTATTTAGAGAACAACCCAGCACTTTTTACTGCAGACCACAAATTGCTTTACAAACATTCATGTTGATTTTGAATGGATTGCCAGATTTGCCTCACAGCTTGAAGCAAATCACATCCTATAATATCTGATAAACAGAGACGTTTTGTTTCAATGGTACATGTTCCGTTTGAGGGATGCATACACTTGTTTCAGAAATTGTCTAGTCCTTCTGTTAATTAGGTGGGCTCTTTCACTTACAATGCAACACTGGTACCAAAATATTTTGGGAAAATTGTCCTTCAGGAGTTAACTCAAGTTATATCAAACTTTAATAATAAAGACATTGAATATATATATATATATATATATATATATATATATATATATATATATATATATATATTTTGTGGTATGCGGGCCTCCCTCTGCTGCGGCCTCTCCCGTTGCGGAGCACAGGCTCCGGACGCGCAGGCTCAGCGGCCAGGCAGGCGGACGCGCAACCACTGCGCCACCAGGGAAGCCCCTGAATATATTTTTAAAAGCAAATTTCACATTTAAGGTCTACTGGGTGCATATTTTTATTTCAAAAGTTTTACTTTTTTTCAGGATAAGGGTAGGACTCTAAATCTAGGATGCTTTTATCTCTGTAGTAGTGAATAAATTCCATAGTTTCTTTGGTACCTTGTAAAAGCACATCATTCATATACACATGCACCTTCATCTAAAAGAAATTTTAAAGAAAATGCTAATATCTGATTTACAGTTCTCTGCAAAATAAAGTTGTTAATAATAAATGTGTTGATTCTGCTGAACACACAGATTTAACTATCCAGGCAAGATCATAGTCTTGTGGTACTCAGACAGGCCAAAGACAGTGTCTACTGCAGCATGCTTCTCTGCACTGGAAACGGGAGAGCCATTCTACTTCTAATTTATTGTTTACATTCACTAAAGAAACACTGAAAAAAAGGTCTTGCCATAGTTAATATTATTATAGTATCAAGAGAAAAATGCCCATAATATATTTTTATTTTAAGAAGAATTAAATATAATAATATCTGGTAGAGCAGTGAGTTTTGGCATTCACATCTCACTAACAGAATGAAAATGCCCTCTGGTTCCTACACATCTTTAAATAAATAACAACATGAGTTTGGGAAATTATTCAAACAGCCTATTAAAAGGCCTATTGAAAAATTAGATTCTATTTCCCAAGAACTCCAAAAACCTAGTAATGAAAAGAAGCTATACTAAAAGCAGAGAGGATATAACATTTTTTTCTTTGAAATGTGAGTGGTTGGATATTATAAAATTGTTATATTGGTATATATGTGTGTGTGTACACATATATATACATATACATATATATATAGCTCCTCTCAGAGCAAGTTGTACCATAAGTTCATTAACCCTGTCTGTTTCGAAGGTTCTGCCTCTCAAGAGAGGGTATCAAATCTGTAAGTGAAGTGACTGCTCCAGTTGATGTATAAGACCCATGGATCAGCTCCTGACATATATGATATGATATGATATAATGTAGTATAAGGTTTTCTATAATATAACATAAAAATGGTAAAGAAGCTTGGCCATTCACTCTTTTCTTCTTCCCCTGTCTCCCTTCCTGCCTCCTCCTCACACTTGTCCCAATAACGGAAGAAAATCAAAATAACTGAGTATCTATGTGCTACTTACCACACTAGACATTCCACTTACAGTATTTCTGAAACTGTTTCAACATGGCATGGCTAATAAATCTGTAAGTGACGTTTGAAAAGAAAAAGAAAAAAAATAGCCCGATATGCTTCTTGTCTGACACAGACAAGGCTTTTCTTTTAAATACGTCTATTCTTGTTTTGAATGACAACATATAATCTAACAGTCCCGAGGTGGGTTGTTCTTTGTTGTGTTTGCCCTGATGGCCTGAAAGAAAAATATCTGTATTTTAAATTTCTTCTTTGAATTAAATACAATCCATGATGGGTAATTTCTTATTAAGGCATATCTGGACTTATATCAAACATATTACTGATCTCATTTTTTTTTCCCCGTTAGTCTAGGAAAGGAAGCTTCTATAATTACAGGGCCTGCTCACCATTTTCAAATATGGTGCATCGACACATGTCATGTCCTCTTCCAACTCCTGTGGTGTCTTCCTAGAGGGGAGGGCCCTCCTCTACGTTTCACTTAGGAAAGGAAGCCCAAGACAGGGTGTGCATCTTCCTTAACCTTGCAGCTCGCACAGCATCTATCCTGCACAGTATCTGGGCTAAAACTTTTCTTGGTTGTTTAGTCTGGTTACACATGTTGCAGATTCCCCCATTTCCAGTGGGGCTCACAGAGAGCTAAAGAATTAGAATGGAACCTCAAGATAAATTTCTGACTCTGTTTTTGTAAAAAAAAAAAAAAAGCAAATCTTCTAAATTTTAAAATTCCTTTGTTCTGAAGATAGGTGGAGAATGACTCTGATACAAGGCAGCTTCACTTTTTCTCTCTTAAGGCGAATTAGTTAATGATAAGTACAAAGTACTTTCTTTTGAAGTGCTGTCTTGATGGAAAATGTACTGGGTTTTTCTATTCACAGGCTAGGTCAAAATGAATATAGTAATCCTAGTATTGATTTCCTTTTGTGCTTTCCTGAAAGTAGTTTTTGTTATATTAAACATCACATGACTTTTAACTAAAATTATGCCTGATCATAAGCTACATTTGGGACTCTCCCTGATTTAACGGTTCATAATCTCTTCTTCAGCTTGGTTTTGGATTGTTTAGAAAGTAAAATATCATATGAATTAGAATTTGGGATGTCCTCCTGCTATGGACTGAATTGTGTTCCTCCAAAATTCATCTGTTGAAGCCCCAACCCCGAATGTGATGTTATCAGAGATGAGATCTTTGGGGGATAATTAAGTTTAGAGGAGATCAGAAGGTGGGGCCTTCATGGTGGAATTAGTGCCTTATAAGAAGAGACACCAGAGATTTTACTTCGTCTCTTTCTCTGCAATGTGAGGACACAGTGAGAAGGTGGATGTCTGCAAGCCAGGAAGAGAGCTCTCACTAGGAACCAAATATGCAGCACCCTGACCTTGGACTTTCCAGACTCCAGAGTTGTTAGAAATAAATGTCTGTTGTTCAAGCCACCCAGTGTATGGTATGTTGTTATAGCAGCCCAACCTAAGATAACTTCCCAGCTGGTGAGTTTAGAATATGAGGAAGCAATGTAACTGCAAATCACTCCTGAACTAAATTTGAAGCTGAGTTCCTGCGTGTAGATTGAGTTTTAGCTTCATAACACACTGCATTCTCAGGATCTATGTCTTCAAGGCTTGAATAGCCAGACTTTCTCCACAGATAGTGCCTTCTGTTTAGATTCATTGTGTTAATTCTACTTATGAATCCAAGGAAGGCCTCTGAGGACCATCCAAAGTAAAAATAGATAACTTTTCCATCAATTGACAACTTTCTATCATTATCAGAGTTAAGGAAGATTCAAAATATAGATTTAAAGAGCCTGAGTTAGGGTCCAGCTGATGCCCTAGACTCCAGGATACCTTGTGGTATTAAAGTGATATTTTTCATGGGCTTCCCTGGTGGCGCAGTGTTGAGAGTCCGACTGCTGAAGCAGGGGACGCGGGTTTGTGCCCCGGTCCAGGAAGATCCCACAGGCCGCGGAGCGGCTGGGCCCGTGAGCCATGGCCGCTGAGCCTGCGCGTCCAGAGCCTGTGCTCCGCAACGGGAGAGGACACAACAGTGAGAGGCCCGCGTACCGCAAAAAAAAAAAAAAAAAAAGTGATATTTTTCTGACAACCTCGAAGGGTAAATCTCTTCAGGAAGTGCAGCTCTATGAAAGTTTAGTCAAAATCAGAAGCTACATCTCAGTTACAGCATCACAGATCCCTGTCTTTCACATTAGAGCTCTTCCCCTGAGATGGGTGGGGCAAACAGTCAGGTATATATAGAAAAGATTCAAACTCATGTAACTGACTGGAAACTTCTCTCCTTCGAATCCCAGTAATGGGGGCTGAAAAATCATCATTTCCTTATATATTTCTATAAAAAACGGTGAAGTAAAAATTTTTCTACTTAACGTTGCAGAAATAAAATGGCAACAAATATATGGTTAGAAGCCACACAGTTCTATCAACAACGTTAACAATTCAGATCAAATTCCTTGGATAAATTAGCAGTTTTCATATGTCTAGTTTACATGGGCTCAATTATAGGTGTGGTGGACTTGGGGTCACACAAATGGCAGAGGTTCAGATCTGGTTTTGATTACCAAGATTTGTAGAATATGTTTTTGTGTTTAACTCTTATTGTAACTTTGCCAGTGAGTGTTTGCCTAACCTCTGCCTCCTGCACATCAAGTTTCAATTCCCTAACATACTCCCATGCTTTTAATTTGTATCTCCCAGCTCTTTGCCAGAGTCCCGCGGTTCCTTCACACGCTCCTAAGGCACACGCCTGCATGACTGGCTTCCCCATGGATGCTTCAGGCATATACCGCATTCAGGAAAGAGACTTTGTGGATCTCCCCAGTTAGAGCAAAATCTTGAGTATTTAACGTCTAATCATACAAGTAACAGTACCTTGTAACTAGTAACAGACTTCAAGATGACCTCGTGAGCAGTATTATACTATACACACTATTGATTTCTTCCAATTTACAATTAAATTACCACAGCATTTAGTTAAATGGTAATTATAGGAAAATTTTGTCCTTTAGAGCTGGAGTTGTTGCCTTTATGAATACATTCTTTTCTTTATAGGAGAACTCTCATTATTTTCACCAGAAGTACATTTTAATGTTAGTATTTTGTACATGTAAAACTGGATTAAATAATTTCCTGTTGAGTGAATGTTTTAAAAATATAACCTTAATTGTTTATTACGGTTTTTTATATTCAGAGTTGCTCTACAGCAGGATATTTTAAAATGTAAGTATTGAAAATAGTCTAAGCATAAGTAAAGAAAATTGCTAGTTGTTGACTCTGGAAGCTATGAAGCTATAAAGAAATAAAACTCAACCGAATGACAGATTCATAAAAATTTCCTTTTTGAGGAAATTTTCAAGTATTATAAAAATGTTTTGAAAACACAGTATTAACATTAGGGCTTGTTAATAAAGCAGTAAGACAATCACCTCTGTAAGAACTGCAGAGCTAATTATTATGCGTCTTAGAGAATGCCACTGCAACCAGGCAACTTATGGAAACATGGCTCTGTTTTTATTCATGTTGTCCCCTTGCAAAAGTTATCGCATATTATTTCTGTGAAAAAGAACTCATTCTCTTCTTCATACTTGAAGATATGCTTTTGATATATAGATAGATATGTGTGTATTTATATGTCAATATATAGTTATTTAATATGAACGTAAGTGATTTTTCCAGCAATGGTTGTAAGATGTGTGGACTACAAGAGGTAAAAGTGAGAAAGCTGTTTTTCTCTGTCTCTCCCTTGAAGGTCCACCGGGCAATTTCTCCTAGTACCGGGCATGGTCAGCCTCAGAGAGACCAACTCTAATTCAAGAAACCAAAGTAGACCCTTGATTAAGGCACCATGAGAACTAAGATCAATTGATTAATGCCCAGTGAGAGCTATGATTCTCATACAGACAAAATGCTTTTAACAGGTATCTACAACGATCTTACCCTCAACCTTGTTGTTACAACCAAAATAGTTGAAATTCAGTGGTCAAAACATCCACTGTCGGACCAATACTTGGATAACTATTGCCCAAGTTTGTGTATGTTAAACTCAAAAGATATACAACCACACACTTTCTTCCACTTAAGATTATATTTTGTTATTCACTCACTATTCAGGACAGGGATGTTGTTGAAGAAAGAAGTTGGGAAGTGTCAGATAAACATGACCCGCATCCACAGAAAAAAATCAATAGTCTATAGGCAGATGGAAGCAAACTAGGGTAAGCTTTAGAGTCGGAGGTTTCTTACAATATCCCCATCAAAAATATTAGGATGGAAAGAATTGCAGAATATTTCTGGTAAAGTAGATAATTAACACTTAAACCACTTAACTTCTTCCAGCCCATGTACACATTTCCAATACTTTCCTTGCTGCCTCTTCCTTGTTCATTTCCGTCACCGTTTCAGGCCTGGGAATTTCTGACTTTCTCACTCTTCACTGACATTCTAGGCTATGCTGAGGAAAGCTTCTCGTTTGTTTGTTTTTTGTTTTGCTTGGAAACCCAGAATTTCCAGATGCCAGAATATTTTAAATGTGGGATAGGAGAGGGAGCAAAGGACACAATAAGAGAGAAACTTAATGATTCTTTAGCAATTTACAATTATGTAGTGTTTGAGCAACTATTTTGATTAGTATCCATACGGTATAGATATTTATGAAATACAGAGAGGTTTTAAATATAACTCTTGGCTTTTTATCCTTATCACGTAAAGGAAAAATTTAGCCATCTTTTTCTCATAAAAAAGTAAATGAAGATATTTGTCATGACATTATAGAGAAGAAATAATATATCCTCAGACTTACAGAAATAAAGGAAGGATTTTTAGTTCATAGCCACATGAAACAGTGAAGAGTGTGAAAAGAAAAAAAATAGTATTAAAGAGAGGAAGCAAAAGCCTTCAGAGATAAAGATTTTGTTGCTCTGAGGGAAATATAATGCATAATTAGCAAAAAGTAATTTATATTACATTCTCTTTAGACATAGAATACTTGACAGTACTTTACAGATTTTGGGGGTTCATGTTGCTTTTTTTTTTATTCACTTAAAAACTGATCTCAGTTTTAAAATGACATAATGATGTGCTTTATATATTGATACAATGATAAATCTCTAATATTTCCTTTTTGCTGTTTTCAAAATCTTCTGTTAAAACTCTAATTTTTGTATGTGCTTAACATTTGATGTCCATATTATCTTTACATTGCTATAAATTATCAAAAAATCAAGCTGAAAGGAATAACAATTTATATCTTTCTTCAGATGTAGCTCACAATATTTCAGTTCATTTGAACTAAGATTTTAGGATTTTTCCCTCTAGACTAAAAGAAAAATTCTCATGTTATTTTCATAACTGACTATATTCATACAATGAAGTAGTTTACTTTTTAATGGATTGTTAGCATTTTTTCAACTACGCTTGAAATTGTATTATTTATACTCTACAAACACCTATAAATTCTCTCCAAACACAATGCATCCTCCCTACTTTATAGACAGAAGGAAATTTAAAAGAACTAAAAATGCCTCTACATTGTTGTATGAGTTTCCTATTGCTTCTGTAACCAATTATCACACATGTAATGGCTTAAAAAAATCCACATTTATTATCTTACCATTGTGGAGGTCAGAAATCTAAGTGGGTCACTGGGGCTGCATTCTTTCTGGAAGCTCTGGGAGAGCGTATTTCCTTGCCTTTTCCAGCTTCTAGAAGCTGCCCACAATCTCTGCGTCAGTTCATAACATCCCCTTCTTTGCCACCCCTGCCTCTCTCTTCCCTTATAAGGACCCTCGGACTACAGTGACCCACGCTGATGATCCAGGATAATCTCCCATCTCAAAATCCTTAACTTAATCACAACTGCAAAGTCCTTTTGGTCAGTTAAGGTAACATGTTTAAGAGTTCTGGGGGAAGCAGGCAAGACGGCGGAAGAGTAAGACGCGGAGATCACCTTCCTCCTCACAGATACATCAGAAATACAGCTACACGTGGAACTTCTCCTACAGAACACCCACCGAACGCTGGCAGAAGACCTCAGACCTCACAAAAGGCAAGAAACTCCCCACGTACCTGGGTAGGGCAAAAGAAAAAAGAATAAACAGAGACAAAGAATAGGGACAGGACCTGCACCAGTGGGAGGGAGCAGTGAAGGAGGAAAGGTTTCCACACACTAGAAGCCCCTTCGCGGGCGGAGACTGTGGGTGGCGGAGGGGGAAGCTCCGGAGCCACGGAGGAGAGCGCAGCCACAGGGTGCAGAGGGCAAAGCGGAGAGATTCCCGCACGGAGGATCGGTGCCGACCTGCACTCACCAGCCCGAGAGGCCTGTCTGCTCACCCGCCGGGGCGGGCGGGGGCGGGGAGCTGAGCCTCGGGCTTCGGAGGTCGGATCCCAGGGAGAGGACTGAGGTTGGCGGCATGAACACAGCCTGAAGGGGCTAGAGCACCACGGCTGGCCGGGAGGGAGTCCGGGAAAAGGTCTGGAGCTGCCGAAGAGGCAAGAGACCTTTTCTTCCCTCTTTGCTTCCTGGTGCGCGAGGAGAGGGGCTTAAGCGCGCCGCTTAAAGGAGCTCCAGAAACGGGCGCGGAGCTGCCGAAGAGACAGGAGACTTTTTCTTGCCTCTTTGCTTCCTGGGGCGCGAGAAGAGGGGATTAAGGGCACCACGTAAAGGAGCTCAAGAGACAAGCGCGAGCCGCGGCTATCAGCGCGGACCCCAGAGACAGGCATGAGACCCTAAGGCCGCTGCTGCAGCCACCAAGAAGCCCGTGTGCGAGCACAGGTCACTCTCCACACCTCCCATCCCGGGAGCTCGTGCAGCCCGCCAGTGCCAGGGTCCCGGGATCCAGGGACAGCTTCCCCGGGAGAACGCGTGGCGCGCCTCGGGCCGGTGCAGCGTCACGCCGGCCTCTGCCGCCGCAAGCTCGCCTCGCATCCGTGCCCCTCCCTCCCCCGCGGCCTGTGCCAGAGCCCCTGAATCAGCTGCTCCTTTAACCCCGTCCTGTCTGAGCAAAGGGCAGACGCCCTCGGACGACCTACACGCAGAGGCGGGGCCTAGTCCAAAGCTGAACCCCAGGAGCTGTGCGAACAAAGAGGGAAGGGCAGACGCCCTTGGACGACCTACACGCAGAGGCGGGGCCAAGTCCAGAGCTGAACCCCAGGAGCTGTGCGAACCAAGAGGAGAGGGGGCGGTCTCTCCCAGCAGCCTCAGAAGCAGCAGATTAAAGCTCCACAATCAACTTGAGGTGCCCTGCATCTGTGGAAAACCTGAATAGACAGCGAAATATCCCAAGTTGAGGAGGTGGACTTTGGTAGCAAGATATACTATTATTTTCCCCTTTTTTCTTTTTGTGAGTGTGTATGTGTGTGCTGCTGTGTGAGATTTTGTCTGTATAGCTTTGTTTCCACCATTTGTCCTACGGTTAGTCCGACCCATTTTTTTGTTTTTTGTTTTTTTGTTTTTTTTTCTTTTTAATAGAAATTTTTCTTCTTAATAATTATTTTTTATTTTAATAACTATACTTTATCTTTCTTCCTCCCTTTCTTCCTCTCCTCCTTCCTTCCTTCCTTTCTTGCTTTCTTCCTTCATTTCTTCCTTCCTTTCTTCCTTGCTTTCTTCCTTCCACCTTCCTTTCTTTCTTCCTTCATTCCTTCCTTCCCTCCCTCCCACCTTCCTTCCTTTTCTTTACTTTCTATTTTTTGTCCCTTTTATTTTGAGCTGTGTGGATTAAAGGCTCTTGGCGCTCCAGCCAGGCGTCAGGGCTGTGTCTCTGAGGTGGGAGAACCAACCTCAGGACACTGGTCCACAAGAGACCTCCCAGATCCACGCAATATCAAACGGTGAAAATCTCCCAGAGATCTCCATCTCAACACCAAGACCCAGCTCCACTCAAGGACCAGCAACGAACAGTGCCGGACACCCTATCCCCAACAAAGAGCAAGACAGGTCTACAGCCCCATCCATTAGCAGAGAGGCTGCCTAAAAACATAATAAGGCTACCAACATCCCCAAACACACCACCAGACGTGGACCTGCCCACCAGAAAGACAAGATCCACCCTCACCCACCAGAACAGAGGCACTAGTCCCCCCAACCAAGAAACCTACTCAACCCACTGAACCAACCTTAGCCACTGGGGAGAGACACCAAAACCAACGGGAACTACGAACCTGCAGCCTGCAAAAAAGAGACCCCAAACACAGTAAGATAAGCAAAATGAGAAGACAGAAAAACACACAGCAGATGAAGGAGCAAGATAAAATCACACCAGACCTAACAAATGAAGAGGAAATAGGCAGTCTACCTGAAAAAGAATTCAGAATAATGATAGTAAAGATGATTCAAAATCTTGGAAATAGAATAGACAAATTGCAAGAAACAGTTAACAAGGACCTAGAAGAAATAAAGAGGAAGCAAGCAACGATGAGCAACACAATAAATGAAATGAAAAATACTCTAGATGGGCTCAGTAGCAGAATAACTGAGGCAGAAGGACAGATAAGTGACCTGGAAGATAAAATAGTGGAAATAACTACTGCAGAGCAGAAAAAAGAAAAAAGAATGAAAAGAACTGACGACAGTCTCAGAGACCTCTGGGACAACATTAAACGCACCAACATTCGAATTATAGGGGTCCCAGAAGAAGAAGAGAAAAAGAAAGGGACTGAGAAAATATTTGAAGAGATTATAGTTGAAAACTTCCCTAATATAGGAAAGAAAATAGTCAATCAAGTCCAGGAAGCACAGAGAGTCCCATACAGGATAAACCCAAGGAGAAACACGCCAAGACACATAATAATCAAACTGTCAAAAATTAAATACAAAGAAAACATATTAAAAGCAGCAAGGGAAAAACAACAAATAACACACAAAGGAATCCCCATAAGGTTAACATCGGATCTTTCAGCAGAAACTCTCCAAGCCAGAAGGGAGTGGCAGGACATATTTAAAGTGATGAAGGAAAAAAACCTACAACCAAGATTACTCTACCCAGCAAGGATCTCATTCAGATTTGATGGAGAAATTAAAACCTTTACAGACAAGCAAAAGCTGAGAGAGTTCAGCACCACCAAACCAGCTTTACAACAAATGCTAAAGGAACTTCTCTAGGCAAGAAACACAAGAGAAGGAAAAGACCTACAAGAACAACCCGAAACAATTCAGTAAATGGTAATAGAACCATACATATCGATAATTACCTTAAATGTAAATGGATTAAATGCTCCCACCAAAAGACACAGACTGGCTGAATGGAAACAAAAACAAGACCCATATATATGCTGTCTACAAGAGACCCACTTCAGACCTAGGGACACATACAGACTGAAAGTGAGGGGATGGAAAAAGATATTCCATGCAAATGGAAATCAGAAGAAAGCTGGAGTAGCAATTCTCATATCAGACAAAATAGACTTTAAAGTAAAAACTATAACAAGAGACAAAGAAGGACACTATATAATGATCAAGGGATCGATCCATGAAGAAGATATAACAATTGTAAATATTTATGCACCCAACATAGGAGCACCTCAATACATAAGGCAAATACTAACAGCCATAAAAGGGGAAATCGACAGTAACACAATCATAGTAGGGGACTTTAACACCCCACTTTCACCAATGGACAGATCATCCAAAATGAAAATAAATAAGGAAACACAAGCTTTAAATGATACATTACACAAGATGGACTTAATTGATATTTATAGGACATTCCATCCAAAAACAACAGAATACACATTCTTCTCAAGTGCTCATGGAACACT
>NC_041233.1:104555804-104568975 GCF_002837175.3 Physeter macrocephalus | reverse complement strand
AGCTGCCACATAGCACAGGGAGATCACCTCTGTGCTTTGTGACCACGAGAGGGGTGGGAGGGAGAGAGACGCAAGAGAGAAGAGATATAGGAACATATGTATAACTGATTCACTTTGTTGTAAAGGAGAAACTAACACACTATTGTAAAACAGTTATACTCCAATAAAGATGTTAAAAAAAAAAGAGTTCTGGGGAATAGGACATGGACATCTTTGGGGGATTATTATTTTGCCTGCCACAATTGCCTAGACCTCAGTGCCCAGTTAAGAAAGATTTTTCAGAGCAAAAATTAGAATGCTTTAAAGCTACTATTTATTCTGTTAAAAAATCCTGAAAAAGCACCTTGAATATAGAGCATTTTCATCGTCCCTGGATATGAACTGTATAATTTCTTTCAACATTTTAATTCATATGGCTTAATTAATCTGTATCTCGCACTTAAGAGATCTACATGGGACACAATGTACTGACTGTGCATCCACGGGTTATTTCCTGCAATATTACAGAAGCTGTACAGTTTTTGTTAATGACTGGAATTCACTAGAACTGTATGAGTTTCCATAGGCCCCTGACGGTGATTATATGTACGGCTGTCAATTCCTTGAGCAGTCAGAGTTGGTACCCAGGAGCCACTCAAGTATCAGTTGAATGAGTGTATTTCTGACTCCTTCTCATGCCAAAATAAGTTTCTCTTCCTGAAAGGATATTAAAGAAGAGGCATCAAACTCAAACGATGAGGGTTCTCATTGCTTTGCAGTTAGAATCTGCTGATATAATTTTTTTGCTACTTTTTATGATTTATCTACTATGAGTGAGTTTTATTTACACACACACACAATCCAAAGTAAGCATAAATGGAAATTTTGTAAGCCACCATCTCCAGGGGAAAATGAGAAAAAAATTATTTTGCTATGCAGTTTTTCTTTAGATGCAGTCATATGCCCTTATTTTTCTATCTCTGTCCTAATTCCTGAAGTTCCTTTGAGAATAGACTGTATAATCTAAAACAGTTTTAGATATATGTATTGTCTCTCCTTTTGAACGCCTAGGATACCAGAATAATATTTAAATAATCTTTTATCTGTGAGATAAAAAATAGTTCCTTATCTTGGTAACCAAAGAAAACTTAGGGTCTCCCATTCTGCTTTCAGAACATTTCGGCAGTTTAAGTCAGCCTGAGCTGTTATCACGTTTAGTCTAAACATTCTCCATTTGTCTTCCTGTACATAACCTCCCTCCTACTTCTCACTTAAGGAATGGAGATTATTTTTGAGCTTACTTTTATCAATGTGATATTGCAGATTTAGGATTAAATGTGATATTCACTGTTCTTCCAATTGAAAAGGTTTACTGGTGACTGTGTAAGATTGTGTTAAGTTTTTGAAATCCAAAAGCATACTCCTTCAATGTTTTATAAAACTGATGATGTTCATCCCAATTCAGACTTCAAGTAGAATTACAGTTGCACATTATTAAATAGTAAGATGGAATGTATTTCAAGTTTGGGACATTTCATTTAAAAATAAAATGTGGGGCTTCCCTGGTGGCGCAGTGGTTGAGAGTCCGCCTGCCGATGCAGGGGTCGCGGGTTCGTGCCCCGGTCCGGGAGGAGCCCACATGCCGCGGAGCGGCTGGGCCCGTGAGCCGTGGCCGCTGAGCCTGCGCGTCCGGAGCCTGTGCTCCGCAACGGGAGAGGCCACGGCGGTGAGAGGCCTGCGTACCGCAAAAAAAAATAAATAAGTAAAATAAAATAAAATGTGTTATAGCAAATGATATAAATTTACTATAAATCTTATTGTATTTGTTAGCGTTGGTGTAACATGAATGGAGATGAAAAAAAAAAAAAAAGGATGGCTTAATTAGCTTGTTTTGTGTGTGGGTGGTATTTCAACCTACATGAATACTCAGTCTCAGGTCATGAATAACATGAGGATGGATGGGTCAAGGGAGAGGGGAGGAGGATTTTAAATCCCAGGCTGCTTCTTAGTGTCATTCTTTTATGATTTGATATGTGATAATGAAGTAATAATTCAGATCATCCAGGTAATATAAATTGTTTATTAAAATATCATAAGGAATGAATGGGTCTGGCATTTAAGTGTAGGTGTTTACTATCAATTCAACAATTGTGTTCCTTTCTGCTATACTTTAAACAATTCCTTTCCAATATACTTCAAGTGGGCAATAAAGTCACGAGAGGGGGGCCTCTGGAAACAGATACGCATTTTAAATCCTTATTTAGAAAGTATAATTGAAACATTTTCTGGATCAACTGTTACTTAAACCTGCTGTGATTTAATGAGACATTTCTCCCAGAACTATCATTGATGTCATCAGGAATATTTTCAATAGGTCTGTAATGGAATTTTTTTTTTCTTTACTTTCAGCCAGCTTTTTAGAGGATTACTAGGCAGTATAAATAAGATAGCTTACGATAAAGAAACAAAAGTATGCTTTAATTTCTCAGTTTAAGTATTTCAAAATTATTATTGATCCTAAAAATATTTTCTCTCTTATTAAAAATTTGTGGGGTGTTTTCTTTACCCAGTATGTTAAACATTAACATCCAGCACATATCTTGTTAATGGAATTTATTACAAAACTATAAAGATATTATTACATTTGTATCTACCATGATTAGTGAGTTCCATAAGGACAGAGGTTATGTCTTTTTCACCTATTTCCTGACAAATCATCTATTTGACATAAAGTAGGTGTTTGATACCAGTTTCCTTAATGAATATCACCACAAAGAGCACTTCTAAAATCAGAAAAATAGCTTAGCTATGTAACTAGAAATTGGTGAGTTTTGTAAGCCATAAAATACTAATTTTATTACTTTATATAATACTCAAAAATTTATGTCAGCAAATAAATAAATAAATAAATAGAAATAGAAAAATGTTTGTGGTTAAGGCTATAATTTGTGAAGACACATTGTATGAATTCAGCAGAACACCTCGAAATTCTACCGACTTGGCTGATGACTGTAATCTTATCTCGAGTCTAGAATTGACACAGTTAAAATGGGCAAGAGGAGGAGAATATAGACAGTTATATCTACTCAACATTAAAGAGGTAGCTGGGAATATCCTAATGTAAATATTCAAGAGAATATGCCTAAAACTGTATATCAGGAGTGATTCTTAACTGGAGCTAATTTCCACCCCCTCCCCACCTGGGTATATTTCTCAATGTCCAAAGACATTTTGGGTTGCCACATGTCACAGCCTGGGATGTCCCTGGAATCTAGTGGGTACAGGATAGGGATGATGTTAAACATCCTACAATGCACAGGACAGCCCCCCAAAGCATAGAATTATCTGGTCTAAAATGTCAATAGTCCTGAGGTAGAGAGACCCTGAACTAGAGGCTAGCAGCCTACAGAAGTTAAAATTCTCTGTGATCTTTTTATAAATAGGGAAACAGTGTTCTAGAGGAATAGATGGTGCAATTGACCATGAAGCTCCTAGCAGGAACTTCACTTAGGATGTCCTTTGTGAAATACCAAACAGCATCTCTAAAATTCCAATTTTGGGTCAGCTAGAGAGTGACTGGGCCCCAAAGTGGATTGCTTTTTAAGACTAATAGATTTTTAGAGAATGTTTTAGGAACTTAGTTATCTAGCTTGAATGAAGATATATCTACAAAGTATAACCGTTTCCTCAAAAGAGGATAACTTTTTACTAAATAATAGATGACCTAATAACCTTTATTCTTATTTTCTTCCCATTGTATCTGGTTACCATCAGCCATACTCAAGGAAAAGGCATTTAAAAAATTTTAAGCATAATTTTTCTTTTTAAAGTAGTTTAAGACTCACAATAAGTAGCAGAAATAGTAGTTTCTGTCTACTGAAATAGACAGTTCCCATGTACCTTTCATCCAACTTGCCCCAGTTACAATACCTTCCATACCAAATGACATTGTCAAAACCAGGAAATTAACATGGGTGTAACAGTATTAATCAGGTACAGGCAAAGGAAAACTTTTAAGTAATAGAAAGTTAGAGAGGTAGAGAAAGAGAGAGATAGATATAATAGATAGATAAGATAGGTCAGATAGAAAGATAGATGTGGTTTCATTTCCTCAAGATGGAAGAATGAGTAATAAATGACTTCAGTTTACACGAAAATGAGACAATCTGATCTTTATTTTGCCACATAAGCCCCTTAACTTTCTGCTATTTATTATACTCATCACCCCTAGACACATTACTCTTACCATGATCATTCATGCTATTTCTGGCCATAACCCAAGGAAACATCCCTTCCCCTTCAACTCCTTGGTGAGTGTCCACATAATGGTCTCTGATGACTCACAGCCAGCATTCCTTCAATAACTGGCTCAGGGTCCTCTGCTTCAAGACAAATTCCTGCCTGCTCTCTTGCTGACAAACCAATCATTTGGTCTTGTATTTTATAGCACTCTTGCATAAACTGCACATTTTTCTTTGTCACTGGAAATTTCCGCTATTATTTTTTCATATTTATCTGACTTCTTGCAATAGATTACAAACTGCAAAAATATAGGGGCCATTTCTTCCATCACTTTTGAATACACCTAAGTGCACAATCATATATGAAGTCTAAAAGTACTTGTTGATTGAAAGCCTATCTTGGATATTGAATGCAAACAGGGCAATTATAAAAGGACATACCTACTTAAACACATTTCAAGAAACACATATGTATGTTGAAGTTTCAGTAACAATCCACTTTTTATTTAGAAAATATTTCTCTTTGGCATATATTTGAGAATAAAAGAAAAGAGGTAGAAATTCAAGAAAAATGACAATTGAAGTGACATGGAAGAACTGAACTTAAGGCTTAAGACCAAGATATAAAGAAAAGTAAGATTTTAAAAAAATGTATATATCACAAAAATATCACAAAAATAATATGGAAAGTACAAAAATTATTGGTAAGACATCAAAACAAGCAAACAAACAAAACTCTTGTAATGCTTTTCCTCGGAACCCTGACCTGCCATGTAAGAAGTCTGATGACTGGAATGCCACTTGGAGGGGTCACATGTAAGTGCTCTGATTCACAGTCCAGCTGAGCCCAGCCCTCCAGCTCCTCTGCCAAGACTTTTGACGAGTGAACAAATGTATGCTGGACCCTCCAGAATGGCCTATGCACCAGCTGAGTATCCGCGAGTGACCTCTGCCAACCATGTGACAAAGAAGAATTGCTTGCTAAGCCCTGCTCTACTTCCTGCCCACAAAATTGTGAGAATTAAATGCTTCTTATCTTAAGCCACTAAAACATGCAGGAATAGTGGATGTTCAATTTAGCATGAGATAGCAATGCCGTCCTTACATTAACCACAAAGCATTTTTAAAACCTTTATGACTATTGCTACATTATGGTAAAGATTGGCATATGAATGTGTGTGTGTGTGTGTGTGTGTGTGTGTGTGTGTGTGCGCGTGTGTGTTTGGAGAAGTAGATTGGTGAGCAGGGGAACAGCATTTGATCTCTCTTCTTAACAGCTTCCTCTGCAGAGCTTGGCTGTCATTGGAAATAGAACTCTGTGTGTGTGTGTGTGTGTGTGTGTGTGTGTGTGTGTGTATGTGTACATGTACACGAACACTTAGCTGTCAGGCGTTCTGTGCAAGTACTAGGAAAGGGGAAATATAATAAATTAGCTGTCTTTCAGCCCTATGCCCTCTGCCTCGCCAAAAAAAGTCTATAGCCATACCACCCTGAATGCACAGGATATATAGTCTGATCTCAGAAGCTAATCAGGTTCTGGCCTGATTAGTGCTTGACAAAATAATTAATTAAATTGTTAATTCAAATAGCACATGAGACCAGAAATCCTTAGTTGAAAAATTTGAATTTCACTATATCAAACAAAGGCCATGATAGTGAAACAGTTACTAAAGAGAAAGTCTATGGACTGAACCTAGAAAAAAATCATGAAAACCAAGCTAAGGTTTATAAATGTTGACAATTAGATATCATGTGAGGGGACTTGGCTTTAGACTGAGGCCATAAACGTGCAATGTTGCTAAACAGAATGGAACTGAATATATCAATGATTTTTTATATCCATATTATGCACCCATACACATATTAATGCTCATTTTGATATACATATTTCACCTCTAATTATACACACACACACACACACACACACACACACACACACACAAACACACACACATAAACAAACACAAACACAGAACTAGAGGCCCACCAAATCTAGTTTGTAACTGATGGCCTCCAGTTTGTTCTTGGGATCTTTTCTGGACTGAGGTTGCTGACTAAACCTTTGGTTTTCCAAAGACATTAGCTTTATCTGATATATATTACATTTGCCCAAATTCAATGTCTCTTGTCATTACCTTTATAATCTTATGTCTTTATTGTGAAGGAGTCACTACTGCATGTGGCCGTTTTTTCTTTGATGACCACATCTGAATTCATTTCTCAATTGCCTCACATGATAAATCTCTGTTTTTCCTTTTTCAAAACATGTAAATGTATCTATTATAATCAGCATAAATATTTAATTTCTTTAAAATTCTACATCAGATGATCAACTAGTCACTTGAGTCTGAATGTTATAGCTTGGAAGACAGTAAAGATTGCTCATAAAATGACAAGTAAAGGACCAGAAAGGTTATGTGACTTGTCAAAGCTCAATTACAATATTGAAAGTCATATTCTAATTTTTAATTTAATTTGAAAAATTTAATTATAAAATATTTTAAACATATAATAGTATAGGTACTAATATAAAAAACAGCTATACACCAATCACTGGGGCATTTAACAGGTGATACGATTTTTGTCGTATTTGTTTCAGACCCTTTAAGAAGAAAATGAAAGAAAAAGAAAAAGAATACCAATTTTCCAGGTCAATATTCTATTCACAATACCCTGCTGCTTGTTTCTCAGTTTGGAATTATTGCTGATTTTTATTTTTGTAGAAGGTTAATAGTAAGTTTACTTCTCAAAGGACCTTCATCTATTAGCACATTTGATTCTCTCCCTACACTTGAGAAATAGTTAGGACACATATTTTTCTGAATTTTATAGACAAGTGAAGCATAGAAATGTTAAATAACATGCTCAAGATATCAAAGTGATTCAAAGAGAGCTGAACCAACCTCTGATTGCAACCTGTGTGCGTCCTGGTGTGCCACACTGCATGTTGTAATTTGATAGCTCAATATCAGAACATGAGTATAAGATAAACAGATTCTGAAGCACAGTTAGATCTCTAAATTTTTAAAGAATCTAAACCCATCAATATTTAACTATCACCAGAGTTGCAAACTCATCTAGAAAACCTTAATAATCCTCTTAGACTCTCATAAGCTACTAATTGATTCTTTACCTTAAAGTATCACTTTACCCCTTACCAAAATATTTTCACACAGTATCTTTGTTTAATCATCCCAACAATGCTACAAGGCAGGAATTTGTTAATAATCCATTTACCAGTGAGAAAATGAAACTGCTGAAAATTCACGTGTTAATAGTGGCTTAAGCCAGTGGTCCTCAATCTTTGCTGCACATTAGAATCATCTGGGGACCTTCTAAAATTCTCAAATCCCAGGTCACATCCTATACCAAAAAATCAGAATGTCTGGGAGTGGGTTATCAGTGAGCTTTGGAGATCCTAGGTGATTCCACTGTGCAGTCAAGTTTAGAAGCCACTAGTGTAAGCAGTGGCTACACCACGGTTATCTGGAGCTCCTACTCTAGTGTTTCTTCCCCTACAGCAGGAAGGTGCACTCACAGATAATCTTGCTTCCCTTCCTTGGGACATCAGCTACCAGCAGTGCTAAGGAACCATTTGCCTTTCACTTTGATTTTCCATCCCATGTGTGATTAGAAATATTCTTTTGTATAATATGTAGTCACCACAACATTTTTGACCCTACATCAAGCTGTAGGTGAATTACTGAAATGACCATCTGAGGCACTGACCTTTAATAACCTTGACTCTATTTTTAGCTCACCTTGTCTGTGGCCTATGAGTTTATTCTTGTTACAATGATAAACAGAAATTTCTCTCTTTTTAATTTGGATTTTAAATGAAATGAAGAAAGTTTGAATACCTTCTGTACATTGAAGACGGAAACAGAAAAGTTGTGAATCATTATTATAATGAAACTTGCTTTATCTACAAGCTTCACATACCAACAGTCTTGGATGAGTTCAGGAGACCAAGGTACTCTCCGCTTTTATGATGGGGGATAAGAAAAGTCAGTCTTCAGATATAACTCATACTGAATTACTTTACTTCTTGGATTAATAGTAAAATTATTGAAAAGTGCTTGAAATGATTTAACAATGCAGACTAATGGATCCCCTTAATTTTGACATTGTAAATCTTATGAATTTTAATCAATATGACATTTTCACGAGTCAAATACCCTTTTAGAAAGGAGAAAATTTTAAATGGCATTAATAAGAAATTTTATTATCTAATGAAACTATTTGTAATGTCCTCCTTTAAAAAAGCCCATTTCCTAAAGACTAGTATACAGACAAAAGATTGTGCTTGAATAATAATTAAAATAAAGCTAAGATAAAACAAGGTTTTATGAATAGTATTGAATATCTAAATCCTTTTCTACAGGGCCTATTCTGTGATCTGGTCTTCAAATATTCCATATTAAACAGTCCTCACAATGCATAAAGAGCTTTGGTTTTCTCTTTCATTGTTTCTATGGTACCGAGTAAGTAAGACACATTGTCTGATTATAAAACTTTAGGTTAGAAGGTTGCTATACTAATCTGTGATATCAAGATTACCATCCTGATTAGCTAGTTTATAAAATAATCAATATGTTGCATTAAGACAGGGCATACATCCCTAGGCCTCAAATACCATGGTGTGACAGAAAATATAATTTTTAGTATGATAAATGCAATACAGAGTGGGGAAGAAAAAGACATAGTGTCATTAAAGAAAATAAATGTATAGGATCCTTGAAAGGCAGAAAAACCACAATATCTAATCTATGGAGAAATAAAGTTAAAGGAAATAAATGTTTAAAACAAGTGCTGGTGAGGGTGTTTTTATAGATAGGAATGATGTGTGGAAGCTTAAGGTCCAGAGTCAGTGGATGAGAGAGTGGTTCATGCCCTGAGAAATTTGTCCTGATTATGTGGAGGGTAAATTAAGAGAAGATAGGACATTTGACAAACATGAGAAATTACACAAGTGGACACCTATGGAACATCCATGCTAAGCAGCAAATAGTGATGAAATTATTTCCAAGTTATAACACAAATACAGGAACTGGACCAAAGATTCAGGACAATTCTCCAGGTAATTGCCGGTCCTATAAAGGGCAGGGATCTCTCACACACAGGAGTCAAGTCCTACCTTTCAGTTACTGATTCAGACTTAAGTAAACGTAATAGGAAGATAAATAGGAATTCTCAATTATAAGTAGGGGCAGAAACCCCAAATCCTCAACAGAGGAAGAAAACCAGCAACACAAAAAGAAGATAAAATCTCAACAGAAAAACTAATAGAGAATGGAATAAATAGAGCTAACAGAGACTTGAAAAAAAGTATAAGTGGGTTGTATATCTTCAGAGATATGCAACAGGATATTTTCCCCCATAATAAAGGATCTACACAGATAAGTTTGGGGAATTGAAATTTTCATTTTTTAAAGCTCAACAGATGGAGTAAATAGACGAATGGACAATTCCAAAGAGAAAATTAAACAAGTAGACGATTATATTTAGGCATTTTCTTAGAATATCAGGCAAAAGGTAAAGGAAAAAGGTGATAAGTTAAGGGACATGGAAGCTATATCCAGAAGTCCAACAATCTCTCTAGTTGAAGTTTGGGAAGAGGAAGTAGGAAGGATGAGGGAGCGGCTGCCTACAAGAAATGAGAAGGAAATACACAAAGTCATTTGCTTTTCCCTTTTAGTCTATTTGAAAAATTATTTTCTCTGTATTAACATCATCAGCACCGTCTGAAAAGATCAAATAATATTTATCTATATTCCTGATTTTTTTAATAGTCTTGTAAAATGTAATAAGGAACACAGTGGTAAAGCTGATAGTTAATTAAATTTCAGCATTTATATTTGCCTTCACTCAACACTGTTCTCCTGCTCTCAAGGAGTTCAGATATAAAAGAGTATGCTCTACTTAGTCAAACAGAGATTTCCACAAATTTTCTCCAAATATAATCTCAAACTTAAAATTCCAGATGAATCAAATTTTGATGGAAGAAATAGAATGAGATTCCACTAATCAAACATAACCAGTGTGCTGAACCCTCTCATGTGCTGAATACAGAAAGTTTACAAGATATAAGGGGTTAAGACTTTCATATCTTAAATTCTTCTTTCTCCATCATGTAATCTCCAATCTTCATAACATTAACAAATTGGGTTTTTTTTTCCCCATGGTAGACGTTATGACTCTAAAACCTGTTTTAAATATACATAAATAATGAGCATCTGATTTATTTGTTTTCCCTATGGCAATGATAATAATCTGTAGTGCTTTTTCTCTTTACCAAAATTATGTCTAATATTTCATGAACTCTATTGTAAATTCTCCATATGGCAGAGGAGACCCATTCCTGCATTTGTGTTTGTTAGGACTGAAAATGCCATTTTAGTAGGTGCACTAATGTTTACAGCAGAATTAAGATTTATTAGAACTACTCCACAGAGCAGGATTGTAGAGAATTTATGAACTGTAAAACTGCTATAAAGGTCACTTGAGACGCAAAAGTTTAATTTGGAGTCTCATGTTATGGTACAAACCTGCTACACTCAATGCTTGTTAAAATAAATTGTTTAAGGATAGTTGCCTCAGTCTGCCGAGTTTATGAACTTCAACAAAAATAATTTCATATTACTTAATATTTTACATAGGCTTGGTTTCTTTAAGGTTTGTTCACAAATCCACAACTTATCACGTGTAAAGTAGTGAAGAAAACCAATATAAATTTGATCTCACTTTCGAAGTTCACTGTTGTTTCATACAGCACACGGTGTATCATTACTTATCCAACTTTCAACATTTACTGTTATTACTACTATTATTCATTTTTCTTTTGATACCAAGATTTGTAGGAATGGATAACTCCTCAAGAGCTATAACAAGAATGAACAAGACAAGTATTTGTAACGAGAGTATTTGGGAAGGCATTACTAAACCAGATTGTGGATTATAAAAGTGTCTTAATTTGTGATATTATATTTGTATACATGCAGGCATATGAAAAATTACAAAACAACCCAAGAAAGTAAAATGTAAAGAAAAATATCTATTTTAGAGAGTTATAATTATTTAGTATGCTAAATATTATACAATAAAGTGTAATAAAATGGAAAGATATAAACAATAGTGAGCCTCTGAATTTTTTTCTATAGCAGATTCTCTTAATGGTAAAAATAGTATAAATTATTTTTCTATGCTTTAATTGTACATCAAAATGGGTATTTATCAATGACCAAAAATATGGAATCAGAATATTATTTAATGTATGTGAGATTTCTGGATATCACAGTAACAAACTATAGCTTTGTCACAGTTTTTACACTGTATATCTTAGACTATAAAATACTGCACTCATCTCTTGATCAAATAAAAAAATTAAGAATCGTAGTTTAATTACATTTAAAACACAAAGAACTATCACGATATCATATGATTCAATTCTCCCTTTTGAGATAAAAATGGTGAAGATGATATGTCTGTCTCCCAAATAGCCAGGACTGGAACTTTCTTCCCACCATGAAAAAAGTGTAGCCAAAATATTTTGTGTATCTATAATTTATTGAGCATTTTGCTTAGCAATTCTTTGGAAATTATTTTTCTTTAACAACCCTATGTCAGAGATACTATTATTATCAGTATTTTCAGGATGGGAAAACTAAAGCTTGGAGGGTTTAAATAATGTACCTCAGATCACGCAAACATATAATGGAGCCAACACTTGAACCAGTGGTTCAAGCCTATTTTCTTACAAGTGCATTACACCCTATTGCACTGCATTTATGCTAAGGTCTATTAGAGCAGGACATGAGGAAACACCCAGGAAAAAAGAATCAGAAGTTTTTGTAGAAAGCATAATTGTTTCAGTTTGGAGGACTGCCTGTTCTGAAATATTCAGAGTATGTCTTTACCTGAAGTGGTAGGTAATGTATAAAAAGAGTGACAGAATTTTAAGTACTTTACTCCAGGTCTCATGTCCACTGTACACTCCTTTCCTCTCCCTCTCACACAGTCCAATGCACACAATCTCATGAGCCCTTGGAAATCTTACCATCTATTTTTCTGGCTTCATTATACCAGGGTCATGCTTTTCCAACAGATCTAACCAACCCAACAACACCCACCTCTTTCGACTGAGAAATTTGCACTAAAATGGGGTTTTTCTTGGCTAGTAGTTCCATGACTCAGACCAAAAACCCATCAGGATCACACATAGCCTTCAGAATTTGCTCAGTGGGGTCAACAATACATAATTATGAGTATCAGTCTGTCCACACCCATATCCCAAGTTACCACTCTCTTTGCGACATGATCCTACCCAATAACACTTTTACTGATCTCTGGAAGACATTCTGTGCTCCTTTTTTGAATCATAAAATTTTGTAAAATTTCTCTCCAAAGCTTATACATCCTTCACAGACATTTGCAAGACAGAGCACATTTTTATATCCTCTTTGTATGCTCATTCTCACTAAAATCCACTGTACTACATAGAGTTGTGTGATTACAGGAATGCATACAGATAGGGAAGTTTTATAAGGCTGATTAAGACTATCTAAGGCAAGACTATTCTACAAAGCTACAGTAATCAAGACAGCATGGTACTGGCACTAAAACAGAAATATAGATCAATGGAACAGGATAGAAAGCCCAGACATAAACCCACACACATATTTTCACCTTATCTTTGATAAACGATGCAGGAATATACAAGGGAGAAAGGACAGCCTCTTCAATAAGTGGTGCTAGGAAAACTGGACAGCTACATGTAAAAGAATGAAATTAGAACACTCCCTAACACCATACACAAAAATAAATTGAAAATGGATTAAAGACCTAAATGTAAGGCCAGACACTATAAAACTCTTAGAGGAAAACAAAGGCAGAACACTCTATGACATAAATCACAGCAAGATCCTTTTTGACCCACCTCCTAGAGAAATGGA
>NC_041233.1:104512274-104555321 GCF_002837175.3 Physeter macrocephalus | reverse complement strand
GACAGATGAATGGATAAAGAAGATGTGGCACATATATACAATGGAACATTACTCAGCCATAAAAAGAAATGAAGTTGAGTTATTTGTAGTGAGGTGGATGGACCTAGAGACTGTGATACAGAGTGAAGTAAGTCAGAAAGAGAAAAACAAATACCATAAGCGAGCACATATATATAGAATCAAAAAAAAAAAAAAAGAAATGGTTCTGAAGAACCTATGGGCAGGACAGGAATAAAGACGCAGACGTAGAGAATGGACTTGAGGACACGGGGAAGGGGAAGAGTAAACTGAGATGAAGTGAGAGAGTGGCATGGACATATATACACTACCAAATGTAAAACAGATAGTAGGAAGCAGCCACATAGCACAGGGAGATCAGCTCGGTGCTTTGTGACCACCTAGAGGGGTGGGATAGGGAGGGTGGGAGGGAGACACAAGAGGGAGGAGATATGGGGATGTATGTATATGTATAGCTGATCCACTTTGTTATACAGCAGAAACTAACATCATTATAAAGCAATGATACTCTAATAAAGATGTTAAAAAATAAAAAAGATTATCTGAGACAGATCATCTCAATAATTTAAATGATGAGCTTTGAAGAACTCTAGACAGAGGACAGAACTGTTAGCAATTAGTAATTCATTCTGATTCAAGGAAATAAATTTAACTCAAATATTCAAAATCAGAGTAGAGTTTAGAGGTTGTAGCATAAAAAGCAGAACGATGTAGAAAGACTACCCCAATCATGACCAGGAGAGTTCTTCTCAGGTTACTACTAAATAATATTTCACCATCATCCTAGAGAGACAGGTTTCTAGAATATGTTAGTTGTATTGCTCTTATATATAATTAGTAATATGTATGTAACTTTACTTATGACTTATTATAAGTACATATGTAAGTATGACTCCACGTATTCTCTAAGTATGAATACATTTTTTTCAACTAGTCTTTGAGTTATATTTTTAAAGTTTGGATTAAAAAAATAAACTTTGAAATTTATTACAGTGAGGTGTCAAATCTATGAAAACTAATCAATGATTTTGATACGCAGTTGGAGTCGTCCAGGTAGACAGCAACACTCTTAATAGACTGGTGAATTTGTAGAGAAATTTCAACATGAGATTACCACTGTGCTCAGCAATAAATTGTATGTTTTTAAATTAAATCTAGAGACAGAATGTGCCTAAGGATATACACGGCACACCAATGCTCTAGTGTTGCTGGTGGCCCTCAGGATAAGGACCACAAGAATTGTTTCAAGCAAACTATAATCCCTTTCTATATATCTTTCTGTCCATCTCTATTGATAAGATACAGATATAAATGTCATTTATGAATACATTTCTCACCATTATCTCATGTTTCCTCTTGTTTTTAAGACAGAATGGGGTAACTATTTAAATTTGTTTTCTAGCCTCTCTTCAACTATTACCATGACTGAATATATAGGAAAACAGTACACTGGGCTGAAAAAAA
Source organism: Physeter macrocephalus (assembly GCF_002837175.3). Lineage (NCBI taxonomy): Eukaryota > Metazoa > Chordata > Mammalia > Artiodactyla > Physeteridae > Physeter > Physeter macrocephalus. The sequence goes on along the minus strand of NC_041233.1, from coordinate 104,553,839 downwards.
AAAAAAAACCCAAGGGAAGATATTGTTTTACAAATTATTCATTACAGAAGCAAGTCTTAATTTTTCACTTAATTGCAGAAAGAGTTTAGTAGCTTTAAGGAGAATGATACTAGAAGTTTGTCTGTTTTAAGAACTATGGGAAAGGAGAAAAATTATATTTATTGATTTGAAAAAGTACAAAAATTGTTAATAGCTTTTAAAATTTCATATGTAGTACTGTAATGTTCCTGAGGAAGGGGCGTGAGTACCTAGGAACTACTTAAATCACCATGCCCTGGGTGCTTATACCTGTACTTTGTGTAAGAGAGAAATGAACTTATCACAACTACGCCACCGATAGTTTGTGTTTTTTGTAAATATAGTCAAACTTCATGAATATATTATGCCCTGCATTTTACTTATGCTATTTCATTTAATCCATATATGTCCTGTGAGGTAGAAATTATTATGCTTACTTTACAAAATAGAAAACTGAGATTTCAGTTTTTTCTTTCTCAGTAAGTGAAAGAGCTGAGTTTTGAACTTAAGTGTGTCTGGCTCCAACATTGTATTCTCTGCACTAATCTCTGCTGTCCTGTATTAGGATGCCTTCTGAGGACACAGTCAGTACTAAAAACGTCGACTAGCTTTTTGTATTTTAACTTACATATAGTGGGTGTTTGATATGATGTTTGTCATTCAAGCCATCTTTGAGAGCACTTAGATAAAGTGGGACGAGGAAGTGTAACGGGAGGGTGTAAAAAGAGGCAGATATTGCTGCCTCTCATGATGAAGGAGGTCCTGTACATGTACAGGTACATGTACGAAAGTGCTGCAAAATTATGAGGGTGACTGCTGGATAAAGGTGGTATCAAGACACACTACTATATATTAAAAAAACAACAAGGACCCACAGTATAACACAGGGAATTACATTCAATATCTTATGATAACCTATAATGAAAAAGAATCTGAAAAAGAATATATATATCTTTGCTGTACAACTGAAACTAACACAACCTTGTAAATCAACTGTACTTCAATTAAAAAATAAATAAATTAAAATTAAAATAAAATTAGAAAAAAAAATTAAAAGGCTATTCACTGGCCTGTGAAACAGGGATTTAACACAGAAAAAAACAGATCATGAAATGACAACACAATAAATTGAAAATTGCCCAATAAATTGAAAATTGCCCTGAGAAATAAATTAAAGCTGCTGCCTTGTTTTTGTATCCTTAGCCTACTGGTCTTTTTAGGAAAAATTTAACTCTTGCCTTATTTTTATCTTCTGAAAAATTAAATTAGGTTTATGTTTTCTTAGTGCTTTGTTATAAAATTAAAATATTGAAAAGGAGCTTCCAGATAAACAATGACTTCATAGTCTTTATCTGTAGTAAAGGGAGGAAAAAGAAGAAATAAGTTATTAACCCACACAATGTGACTGTGAGAGGAGACGATAGCAAAGAAGTTATTTCAGTAGAACTGTAGAATGTGGAAAGCAGAAAGGAAAACAGTGCCTTGCTTAGCAGAGGAGAGGAAGCTTTTTGTTGGAAGGAGGGTATTGACAATGACTGAATCTGTCCCCTCTGCAGAACCCCTGATTGTTCAGGCATGAAGGCACCAGGCACAGTGCAAATTAGTAAACACAAAGACAAAAGAAACTAGAGAGATGAAGAAAACATCAAAACACGAAAGAATAGAAGGACAAAAAAGGGACAGAGAAAAAAGAAAATGCTTTAAAATAAAAATATGACCAATTTTAATTAAAAAAAATCAATATCCGAGAGGTGCAATAGCTGTCTGTTACGTGTTACAGAGAAAGAGAAGAGAAGAAATGGCATATAGAAATTATGAGAGAAATCACACAGCTAAATTTCCCATTAATTAAGTCTCCAGATGGAAAGGGTCAAAAGAGTGGCCATGACAATACAAGAAAAAGACTGTCTCATGAACAAATCATGAAGTTTCCAAACCTTTAAGATACATTTAAGATCCTACTGGCTTGCAGAGGGCGGGTGGGTGGGGAGCGTATGCCAAACATGGGGTGCTAAATGGCCTCGGAATGTACGTTGGTGCAGCCACTGTGGAAAACAGTATGGAGGGTCCTCAGAAAACGAAAAATAAACTTACCATATAATACAACAATCCCACTCCTGGGCTTATATCCAGCCAAATCTATAATTCAAAAAGATTCATGTACCCCTATGTTCACAGCAGCACTATTCACAATAGCCAAGACATGGAAACAACCTAAATGTCATCAACAGAAGAATGGATAAAGAAGATATGGTACAGGGACTTCCCTGGAGGTCCAGTGGTTAACAGTCCACACTTCCACTGCATGGTGCATGGGTTTGTTCCCCAGTCGGGAAACTAAGATCCCACATGCTGCGCGGCACAGGCAAAAAATTAAAAAAAGAAGATATGGTACATATATACAACAGAATACTACTCAGCCATAAAAAAAACCACGAAAGAATGCCATTTGCAGCAACATGGTTGCAACTAGAGATTATCATACTAAGTGAAGTAAGTCAGAAAGAGAAAGACAAATACCCTATGTTATCACTTATATGTGGAATCTAAAATGTGACACAAATGAACCTATCTATGAAACAGAAACAGAATCACAGAGACATAGAGAATAGACTAGTGGTTGCCAAGGGGGAGGGGGTTGGGGAGGGATGGAGTGGGAGTTTGGGGTTAGCAGATGTTAAGCTTTTATATATAGAATGGACAAGCAACAAGGTCCTACTGTATAGCACAGGGAACTATATTCAATACCCTATGATAAACCATAATGGAAATGAATATTATAAAAAGAGGAATGCATATATATGTATAACTAAATCACTTTTCTGTACAGCAGTAATTAACACAACATTGTAAATCAACTATACTTCAATTTAAAAAAAAAGAATTCTCACCAGCATTAGATTCTAGAAAATGGTGGCGTCAAGGTTTAAATCCCTAAAGCAATGTATTTTTAATCTAGAATCCCATACCATCCATACTATCATTTAAATGTGATAACAGAGTAGAAACATTTTCAAAAATCCTAGGGCTAAAATACAAATAACTTCTATGTTATTTGAGGCAAATATTCAGACTGATTAAATATAACAGAGAAACATACCTAAAGACTAGAATAGTAGATTTGTCTTATATTGGGCAGAGGGTGGAGGAGGTAGGTCTCCAGGAAATAAAAATAATGGATGGATAGGTTTGTGATATGAAAAAAAAAAACTTTTAGAGTAGTTTGATGTGAGAGTGGTTCTAAAATGAATAGTGAGAAGTGCATAGAAAACCAAGCCAATAAAATAATACTAAACATTTAATAGCTTCCAAGGAAAAACTAAAAAGTAAAATGTGGTCAATAAAGATAATCAATATTTACAGGTCAAATTAATGTAAGCACTGACTCTTGAGTTAACCAAAAAATATGATTTAACAATATTGAGGTGTGGGAAGAGGTTGTAAGACAGCATTAAAAAGGGACAAATTCTCAGGACTTACCTGGTGGCACAGTGGTTAAGAATCCGCCTGCCAATGCAGGCGACACAGGTTGGAGCCCTGGTCCGGGAAGATCCCACATGCCACGGAGCAACTAAGCCCAGTGTGACGCAACTACTGAGCCTGTGCTCTAGAGCCTGTGAGCCACAACTGCTGAGCCCGTGCACCACAACTACTGAAGCCCGCGCACCTAGAGCCCGAGCTCCGCAACAAGAGAAGCCACCTCAATGAGAAGCTAGAGCCCGAGCTCCGCAACAAGAGAAGCCACCGCAATGAGAAGCCTGTGCACTGCAACGAAGAGTAGCTCCCGCTCGCCCCAACTAGAGAAAGCCCGCGCGCAGCAATGAAGACCTAACGCAGCCAAAAATAAATAAATCTTTAAAAAAAAAAAAAAGGACAAATTCTCAAAAAAAAGTTAATAGATGATATTTAAGTTGATAATTAGTATTATAAGGATCTGATTTAGACATATGTAGTTGCCATGCCTTTAATTCAAAACTATTTCAATTACTTTAAAACTTTTGTAAGTTTTAGGTGCATTGTTGCAGGGCAGGTAGCTGGAAAGACAAAAGAATTGCCAGTTAATGTATTCTTCATTTACATTGTTTTGTAACAATGAAATGGTTCTACCTTGTTTTATGCATTGTTTAGAGTTTTTCCCCTTGAGAGTGATGACTTACACTGTCAGTGAAAATAATTTGTTAAAATCAGACATATTTGAGAAACGTAATAGAGCTTTATTTATTAGTGAGCACTAGTGAATTATGTAGAGGAGAAAAATATTTTCCGAGACCCTCTTGGGGCTCCTGGCTAGGTCTGAAAATTAAACTGATAAAGACAGATTAACAGGGGAAAAACACACAAATCTTACTAAATTTTATGTGTATGAGAGCCTTCACAAGAGAATGAAGACCCAAAGAAGTGACTAGAGCAGGAAGCTTTTATACTTTTTAAACAAAGAAACAATACATTTGTGAAGAATTGACAGAATTCTGGGCTGAGGGAGTAAATGTGAAGAAGTAACGAGGAAGGTAAGGATTGGTTTAATAAGGTTTGTACAGATTTCGTGACCCCCATATTCCCCACCTCTGGTAATAAAAATGTATTCCTTCCTCCTAGTACATTGAGGATGCTTTTCACATGGGAGATTTATCCTCTGCTTTCAGGGAAAAAGAGTGAGGTGAAGGGAGGTCAAAGTGACCTTCTTGCTTTGGCCATTTTCTCAAACTCCTTCAGTTTAAGATTTGCAATATGCCAAGGTGCCATATTTTGGGGTGGCATGTCCTGAGCCCCATCACTTATAAAATGTGAAATTGCATATTTAAAGAAACAAGCATCGCATATGTAGAATGTGAGCCATTTTGTGTTTATATATTTTATAAGGATCTGTTTTAGAGAGGGTAGAAGGAGACCTCAGAAAACTATTATTTGGAGCTCTTGTGTCCAATTTGAGATCTCCGAGCCTCATGCTGCTACTGAACGTGTGAAATGTGGCAGGTCTGCAATGAGATGGGCTCTAACTGTAAAATACACACCAGATTTCAAAGACTTAATATAAAAAAAGTAAATACCTCATTAATATTTATTAAAATTGATTACATGTTGAGATGATATTTTAGATACTTTTTCATTTGACTTAAATAAAATATATCATTAAAATTAATTTCACCTCTTTTCAATGTGGCTACTAGAAAATTTTAAATTACATACATGGCTTGCATTATATTTCCAGTGGACAACTCGTTTATTCAGAAGTTATTAGACTCCTAGATATATTTAGAATGTACAGCCAACAGAATGGATCAGATATGGAGTTTGAAAGTTTGGAGTCAAGGAAGACTACAGGTTTCTTTGAGCAATTTGGAGGCTGGAGTTGACATTTTAAAAATCAAGATGAGAAAAATAGAAGGAGCAGGTTTGAAGAGAAAGATCATAAATTAAGTATTGGATATGTGAAGCCCAAAACATGAATAGAAAATCTGAAAAGACAAGAAAGTTTTTAATGCTCACCTCTAATTCCTTTAAAAGTTGCCAATTAGAGAAAGGCACCTTGAATGTTCTTAATCTTCACCAGTTTGGGTACAAATGAGACTATAATAACCCGTAATTTTTCTTGGCCCCTACTTTTATGACAGAGAAATGTCTCACCCCTTGAAGTACTTCCCAATTATTTTTGGCTGCTCACGCTTCTCTATAAAGATGGTATGTTACTCCTATCAGGTAAAAATGCTATCTGACTGTTCCCAGCCAATGACACTCAATGCCCAGGGCATCAAGAGACAGCAATGCAGCATTACATATGTGTCAGATTCTCACATTGGCTCTTATGAAAACTGTTCAGTAAGATACAGTCCCAATCCTCTCTTTACTGGAGCTCAAAATTAGTTTAGTAGTATAGGCAGGGCCATAGATCTATCACTATCCTGACATTTACTTTATTCATGTTCTCAAGAGTGCCTGAACAGAATTACACCTGTTTTCCAATTCCACACCACCCCCACGTGCATCAACACAATAAGTACACATCACATGGGTGGCTGGCCACCAGCACAGCAAACAGCCAGACTCTGCATGCTAATACGGAACTCAACTAAGACACTTTGCTATTATTGGTTGAAGGAATTTTTTCCTAGTTCCTTATACTCAGCGTAGGAAGTTTTGGCTTCAACAGAGGTCTTCCATCCTCTATTGTTCTGCGCTCCAACTGCACAGCAGATAACTATACATCAGAAGAAACCTGAATTTGTAGAGGCTGAGAATTTGGGAAGCTATTCTGAATGCCTCACAACAAATCCAAGAAACAAATATACTCTTGCCATAAATAGATAACTTCCTATTTGAGTTTTTAATATATTATCTCGCTTCTATTTTTGTTAACGAGCAAAAAATACTTGTGACTATTAAGAATGGTTTATATTACAACACTTTGGCATCCAAAATATATGAGCTATATTTCAATTCATGTGTGTCAGACTTGAAATATAGCAAAATGTGTTATAATTGAAGCTCTGATTTCTCTTCCTTGTCAACTCTGATTTAACAGTAGGGGCCCTGCCAACTTTGGGTTAGCATGGAAATTAACTTAACCTTGCAGCTATCTTCTAGTGAAAGGAATGAGAATGCAAATAGCAGGCTAAATATTTAGTTCATCAAGAGCAATATTGTCTGAAATACTCCTTAGTTTCCATGATTTTTTTGGCCTATATAAAATATAGTTTAAGGAAAATTGGCAAAAACATTTTAATTTTTTCAGTTCACTAAATTCATACTAATCTCATAACAAAACCCCTTGATTTCTGAGGCCATTATTTTTTCATTACAAATATTTGAGGTGTTACAGTTGATGTTCAATTTTCCCATTAAATTTTCCCTCTAGATCATAAATTCACAGTAAAAAGATTTTAGAATCATCGCCTGTCTTTATTCTTAGGTAGTTTGTTTCTCACATGTAACAAAATCAACAATATACTAGTTAAAAACACTTTAATTTATTTAGTAAAGCATGATTCCTAAATCTATAATAGAAAGCAATCTGTTAGTGTAGTTTAATGCTACATGTGTGCAAAAATGTGTCAACTATTTCATTTTTTTTCAAAGAAGAATGTGTCATTTAGGGATTTCATTAACAAAGACCAACCTTTGTCATAACCTAAACTGCATGATGAAAATTTACTATCTTTGTTTACATATGACATTAAGATTTTAAGTAATTCCCTTTCATTTTAACTCTATTTTAAAAAAAAAAACCTTAATGGCTTCAGAATAAGAATTTACAAAAATATAGACTGTTTTTAATTTGAACAACGTTTATATACTACTTCAATGATTCCCAGGCCCATTATAGATATTTTTAAAGAATATTGTCTGAGGTCATTTTATATACATATATCTACATACATACATACAGAATTGTATGTATGTATATAGAAATATGTAATGATATGATATATAAAGTCTGTCTTTGTGTTACATTTTTTCCCAGATAATCATGTTTGTCTATTTACTACACATGATATATTTTAGCCATTTAATTGTTAAGAAATATTTTGTGAAATGCCTAACATTTCTAACAATATTTTGTGAAATGCCTAACATAAGCTTTCTGAGTTTCTAGAATTATTCAAGTGGGCCACCTCTAAAATGTTCATGTGATCTCCGAGATTGTCTTGTAATGATTCACTCCTTTATTTTTTCACATTTAAACATTTTATATATCTGAATTATTTTTCTATGTAGCGTAACATAAGTATCCATTTTTATTTTCCTTAATTTGTTCAGAAAATTGCTTTCTATTAGAGACTTAGGAATCGTGCTTTACTAAACAAGTTAAGTATTGCAGGTCATCTATCACCACTTACTAAATACATCTTTTCTTTTCAAATTTATCTATGAACTATTATCTCTATGCAAAAAATTCTCATGTACTGTGTTGTCTCTATTCTCTTCTGCTAAACTATTTTTTCTAATTTCTATACTAATATCATAGTAATTTTTAAACTATACCAATATAATACAATATAATATTAATTTTTCATGTCTGTTATACCTTCAAATTTGTCACCCATTACAATAAATACCACAATGGGGTGAAATATTTTGTTCTCGCAAAACGGAATCAGAGACTAAAGAGTAAATTCTGTTGCTACAAACTCCTCAACAACAACAACACATTTAAAAGCATAGTTATACTGGCAAAAAAAAAAGAAAGAAAAGTGAAATCCCTATGGAACAGATACAAAGAGGGTGTGAATTGCAAGGAATATGCTTAAACTCTATGGCAGTTGAAGGCACTTTGATGGAAATCTGACCTGAACATATTCCTTAACAGTTATAAGCTTTGGTTTTTGTGCCCACAGGTGTGCAAGAAGCAAGATATTGGAACCATTTAAAGCAGAGACTGATAAGCTAGTTTCCCACCTAAAAGAGAGCACTCAAGGGGTTCCTTCCACCATGCAAGGGATATCAGAAAATACTGACAAATGCCAGTAAGATGACAAAATGCTTTTGTCTTTTCTTTAGGCTCTGAATATGGGGAATATTATAGTTTTATGATAATTCAAAGCTCCAGTCTGTGTTTGGGACTAGGAAGATAATATGGTGGTTATGAGATGTGAATTTATACTAACTCCATGGTAAGGAAATTCTTATACTGAGAAAATAACAGACAAATGTCCCTGGACCAGTGATACCCTTGGGTAATACGGCTCACCAGTGAAGAGAAAATCACTCTGGGGGCCCCATTCCTCCACAAAGGCTACAAAAATGATTTTCATAGGACTAGATGTGGGCCACACACGAGAAAGCCAAAGTGAGGTTTTGTTAGTCCCTAGTGTAACAGACTTTTATGAATATTTTCCAAAGCCTGGGAGCATACTGAAAGCTGCTAACTCATTTTATTAGGAAAATACAAAAAGTAACACTAAATCTAAGATGTTTTCCCCATTAAAAACATACACACATTGTCCAAATTATTTTTAACGTTTTGTTTGCTGCTCTGTCTCTTGCCCCCAACTATAAATAATGCACTCTGTAAATTTCATAGATAGGTCTATCAGTAAATGTTAAAATAATGTATCACAATCAAAGTTTATATCAAAGATGTAATTATGTTTTAACACAAGGATGTACATAAGTATATTGAAAGACTGTTAAAAGTGACCATATTGTAAAGTCAAATAGTTTAAGTCTCAGCTAAACTATGTATATCTATTTTACTCCTTTCCATGTAATAAAGATTATACAACGGACTAGAAGGGATCTTCCTTAATTTAATAGAGTGGTGACCTGAAAACAATGGCCAGCATTATATTCAAGGATAATTTCTAGATACCTTTCTTTACAAACTCAGCCATGCAAAAAGAATGCAAACCTTCATAATTGTCATGATGGAATTGATGTTTTAATAAAACACGTTAAAGAAGAAATGAGTTTTAAAAATAAGACAAATGTGTTATTTTTAAGCAATATATATATAGCTATATAACTTAAACTATCAGTTAAACAATACACAGAATTAATGATTAAAAAAAGAGATTACAAGATAAATATGCACAACTCAGAAACTTTCTTCTCCAACTGTATTTTTTCCTCTCTACCAGAGTTTTGTTTTTGTTGCTTGTACTTATGGTGTCATGTCCAAAAAATCACTGCCACAACCAATATCAAGAAGATTTTCCCTATATTTTCTTCTAGCAGTTTCATGGCTTAGAGTCTTTTATTTAAGTCTTTAATCTATTTCAAGTTAATTTCTGCTAGTAGTGTAAGATAGGGGTCCAGTTCATTCTTTTACATGTGACTATCCAGTTTTCCCAACACCATTCATTGAAGGGACTGTCCTTTCCCTATCGAGTAGTCTTGGCTCCCTTGTCAAATATTAGTTGACCATATAGGAATGAGTTTATTTCTGGGCTCTCTATTCTGCTCCTTTGGTCTATGTGTCTGATTTTATGCCTGTACCATACTGTTTTGATTACCTTTGTAATATAGTTTGAAATCAGAAAGTGTGATACCTCCAGCTTTGTTCTTTCTCAAGATTCCTTTGGCTATCTGGGGTCTCTTGTGGTTCTATATGAATTTTAGAATTTTTTTCTATTTCTGTAAAAAATTCCATTGGAATCTTGATAGGGATTGCATTGATTTTATAAATGGTTTTGGGCAGTATGTACATTTTAATAATATTAATTCTTCTGACCCATGAACATGTAATATCTTTCCACTTGTTTACGTCTTCAATTTCTTTAATCAATGTCTTACAGTTTTCAGTATACAGATCTTTCACCTCCTCGGTTAAATTTGTTTATGTGTTTTATTATTTTTGATGCTACTGTAAATGGGATTTCAAGAAAAAATTTCCTTTTCAGATACTTCATTGTTAGTGTATAGAAATGCAATTGACTTTTGTATGTTGACTTCATGTTCTGCAATGTTGCTGCATATGTTGATTTAGTTCTAAGAGTATTTTGGTGGAGTTTTTAGGGTTTTCTATACATAAGGTCATGTTATCTTCAAATAGACAATTTTACTTCTTCTTTTACAATCTGGATGCCTTTTATTTCTTTTTCTTGTCTGAATGCTCTGTCTAGGACTTCCAGTGCTATTTTTAAAAAGAGTGGTGAGAGGAGGAACACTTGTCTTGTTCCCAATCTTAGAGAAAAAGCCTTCAACTTTTCACTGCTGAGTATGATGTTAGCTGTGGGATATGTGTCATATATGGCCTTTATTATGCTGAGGCATATTCCTTCTTCACCCAATTTGTTGAGAATTTTTATCATAAAAAGATTCTGAATTTTCTCAAATGCTTTTTCTGTATCTGTTGAGATGATCAACGTCCCAGTAAGTATCTTTGTACGTATAGACAAGATTATTCTGCCATGTAAATGGAGAGACAGACAAAGGAACCAGAATAGCTAAAGCAATTCTGAAGAAGAAAAAGTGGAAAAAATCAGTATACCCTGTATCAGGGCTTTTTATATAGCCACAGTAATCAAGACTGTTTGGTATTTGTAAAGGAATAGGTATATAGATCAATGGAGAGATTCAAGAACCCAGATATAAGTATGCAGATATATTCCAATGATTTTTTAAAAATTGTGGTAAAATACATAACATAAAATTCACTATTTTAATCATTTGAAAGTGTACACTTCTGTGGAATTTGGCACATTCACAAAGTTGTGCAACCATCACCACTATGTAGTTCCAGAATGTTTTTATCACCCCAATGGGAAACTCCACACTCATTAAGAAGTTACTCCCCGTTCTTCATTACCCCCAGCCTCTGGCAACACTAATCTGTTTGCTTTCTCTTTGAATTTCCCTATTCTGGATACTTCACAGAAATGGGTCCTAACGCCAGACTTTATGTATCTGGCTTCTTTCATTTAGCATGTTTTCAAGGTTCATCCATGTTGTAGCATTTATCAGAACTTCACTCCTTGTAATTGCTGAATAATACTCCACTGTGTAAATGTGATTACATGTTACTTATTAATTCTTACATGGAGGGACATTTAGGAGGTTCCCACTTTTTGACTATTTTGACTTATAATGCAAAGAACATTCACGTACAAATTTTTGTGTCAACATAAAAATTTATATGCTGAGGAGTGGAAGTGTTGGGTCACATGGTATTGTATGTTGAACTTAATGAAGAAACATCAAACTGCACATGCACCATTTTATATTCCCACCAGAAAACGCCTATTTTTCCACATTCTTACCAATACTTGTTATTTTACATTTTTTAATTTTTAATTTTAGCCATCTTACTTAGTGAGTGTGAGGTGGTATCTCCTTGTGCTTTTGAATTGCATTGCCCTAATGAGTACCATTTAACATCTTTCACATGCTTGTTGACCATTTGTATATTTCCTTTGGAGAAATTTCTATTCAAATCCTATTCCTATTTTGAAACTAGATTATTTTTTCTTGTTGATAATTGTAAGAGTTCTTTATAAATTCTGGGTACTAGACTCTTATCAGATATATGATTTGCAAATATTTCTCTCCCATTCTGTGGAATGTCTTTTCACTTTCTTTATAGTATCCTTTGATGCACAAAAGTTTTTATTTTAAAATCCAAGTTATCTATTTTTCCTTTTGTTTCTTGTACTTTCAGTGTCATAGCTAAGAAACTATTGTCATATACAACATCAGGAAGATCTATCTTCATGTTTTCCAAGTTTCACAGATTTTTACTATTTTTAATGTTACTGTAAATAGAATTGTGTTCTTAATTTCCTTTTTAGATTGTTAACTGCTAGTTTATAGAAATACAAATAAATTTTACATGTTCATTATTAATCCTAAATTTTTAAAATTAATTTATTTATAAGTGCAAATACTTTATGTGGATTATTTAGGATTTCCTTTATATAAGATCGTGTTACTTACTTATTTCCAACTTAGATGCCTTTCATTTCTTTTTCTTCTCTAATTGATCTGGCTAAAATGTCCGGGGCAATGTTGAACAGAAGCGATGAAAGAGGACATCCTTGCTTTTTTCCTGATGTTAGGGGGAAAGCATCCTGTCTTTCTCCATCGAGTATAATCTAGCTGTAAATATTTCATAAATATTCTTTATTATGTTAAAGAAGTCTCTTTCTATTTCTAGGTTTCTGAGTATTTTTATCATGAAAGGTGTATTTTGCCCAATTTATTTTCCTGCAATTGAGATTATCATGTAAGCTTTTTCACCTTCATTCTGCTAATGTGGCATATTACATTAACTGATTTCTGTATGTTGTACCAACATTGCTTTTCTGTAATAAATCAACTTGGTCATGGTATATTCTTGGTTATCTGCTGTTCTTGGTTAAATACATCTAGTAAAGTATCTTCTTCTATAAATAATTATGCTAACACTTATTAAAATGCAAATGAATAAGGAAATATCATTTGATTGTTTACTCAATGAAGATGTTTTCCTTGGAGAGAAAACTTTTGGACCTCAAAAGGAAACCCCCTTATTATACATTTGTACTCCAGAGAAGGGCCTTACATTTTTTTAAACTTAAAATTAGAAATGGTAAATTCAGTAAGCCTAAACTTTCAACTCTAATGGATAACATTTAGCATTTTATAAAACAAATATTTTTAACAGTGTTATATTAAGTATATATTATACAATTGGAGCTGCAACTACATAAACAACAAGGCAGACAAATACAAAAGCCACATTAAATCTTCTTTCACAGCCATGCACTTCCAAACCTAGAGGCTATATAGGGAGTTTCTGAATTAACAATGCATTAAAACTCTGCTCAGTAAAGTATAATTTCCACCTCAGAACAGATGTTTTTAAATATAACCTCCATCATCAAAAGCTGTGTTACCACCATTGGTAAGATACTATGGGATCCTTCATCAAATATATATCAGGTAGTGTTATCAATAGGGAAGAGCTCTGATCTCAGCAGTGAAAACCTTTAGGAAAGTGAGGTAGTTTTTTACGATTTTTAGAAAATAATTATGTGTCACTTTCTACCACAGTATAATTCTTCCAAAATTGTGTTCTCGCTCAATAAATATATTAAATGAATGGAATAACTGACTACATTCTGAGTGTTAAGAATTATTTTTCCATTTCATAAATAGATCAGAAGAAATTGAAATTATACCACATCAGATTTAGATATTAATATACAAATGACTGAATATAATCCCTGGCTTGAAAAAATAACCACTAAACCAATGACAGTTAATTATACAAAATTATTTGTATTACAACTGTTCACTAACACGCACTTGAAATATTTGTTTTTTTCTTAGTGACTACTGTACTTTACATCCAATGAGCATAAAATGTAGCATCTGTTTTTTGACTATGTACATTCACTGCAGGGAAATAGGAAATAGAAGCAATTCTATTCCTAAAAACTTCAAGCCAAAATACATTTGTCATTTACTTATTTAACTATTCTTATATTCAAAACGCATTTTATGAACTATTGTATTTTTTCCAGAATAGAAATGAATAACTTTATGGATTAAAACTCTGTATGTATTCCAACACAGTTTTTGTACATTTCTTTTCAAAAGAGGAATTGTGTTTTACTTTTTAAAAATGAAAAAAGGGTTTAGATGTATTATAACAACATTAAAATAAAAGATAAGATCATATAACACAATACTGAGAGAAAGATATGGGTAAAATATAAGGGAAATAAAGGAAAGTTGTTTTTTGTTTTTTGGGATTTTTTTAACCAAGGAAATTAGAGAAATCCTGAAACAATGGCAAGCCAGGAAGGTGTGGGAAGTATCTTTTCTCCATAGGATTGAATTCCTTGTAAAAACTGAAAGAAGTTCTCTTTCAGCTTGTGACTCAGTTTAAAAGTGAAGTAGTGAAGTGTGACTATGAACATTGTAAGGTACATATTACTGTCTTTTTTTGGAACGAGAAAGGAATGGATAAGATGACTTATTCCTCAAACCCTTCCTGGTATTTGTCACCTTGGTGCCATTTGAAAATGTCAAAGTATTTTAACCATACTGATTACTATGATTGCATGGAGAAAAAATAATTTTCCATCAAATGTCTTCATAGTGGATGACAATGTCATATGGGTCCTGAACAGCCTTTCTGAATGAGATCTCAATATATTTCTACAGCATTGAATATGTCTTGAAAATAATAAGGCATCTATCTGCTCTTTAGCAAATTAATTTTAATAAATACCAAAATGAGCAGAGCAAGCCATCTGTGCTCTTCCTGCAGGTAATAAAAAAGGCATTTGTTGATGATGACATATTTCTCAGAGTGTACCAAGTACTTTATTTTATGATGGAGTTTACACAGCTTACTGTAAATGAAATAATGCAAGATGTTTATTATTTCAGCGTCTGCTCCCACGTTCTCTTAGCCACTTGAAGAATGACTCATATTTAAAAAAAAAATAATTCACTCGATTGTTTCATCTTATAGTTACACAGATAGGTCTGTTTTCTTTTAGCACGCTGTTCACTCTCAATCCAACAAATGCTATAAAAGAGAAATGTAGACTTTATGAATGAAGGGAAAGAGAAAAGTATAGTAATAAAAAGTATTTATAAACAAGTTCTTCATTTATGTTATTGACATATTTATTAATATTCCACCTTGTTTGAAGGGCTTTGATGTGGCTGCCTTGCATTATATTTTGTGTTTCTTCTCATGCAACCAAGAGTGGGGAAATAAAAAAAAGTGTTCACTGGGCTTCCCTAGTGGCGCAGTGGTTTAGAGTCCGCCTGCCGATGCAGGGGACACGGGTTCGTGTCCCGGTCCGGGAAGATCCCACATGCCGCGGAACGGCTGGGCCCGTGAGCCATGGCCGCTGAGCCTGCGCGTCCGGAGCCTGTGCTCCGCAACAGGAGAGGCCACAACGAGAGAGGCCCGCGTACTGAAAAAAAAAAAAAAAAAAAAGAAAGAAGAAATACACATTTGGGGGCCATTTTTGTCTGTCTATATATATTTGGCAATTTTGAAAGCAGAAAGAAACATCTTTTATACATTTCAATACTGACCCATGCAATGAAAGGCTGTTATTAGTGACAAGTTAAAACTGAATAAAACCTATAATTATTTTAGCAGCATAATAATGTCTACTGCTTCTCTAAACTAATAATCTTAAGTAACAACAAAAGCTGCTATTTTAAGTTGCCCACTGTTTCTCATACTGGGGGGAAAAATGTTTAGATTCCCTAACATTTTGAAAGTGCTGATTTCACTTCTCATTGAGATGATAATCTAATACCGTTGACTTAAATTCATTTCTTTCAGTTCTCATGCTTTAAATTTAGTAACAGAGTTTTTTTTCAAAAACGCACATTAAAAATCTGTAGAGGTTTAAAAAAACCCTAACCTGCAATAGTTCTATCTATCAAGGGACAAGGAGGAGCAGTCCATCATATTTCTAATTAAAATGCTCCAATAGAAAGCACCTTGCTTTATGAGGTCCAGTGGTAAGAGTGGGGTTGACACTAATGTGTGTTTACTGAGATAAATTATTATCTAACAAATCTAACTAGGAGTGCATAGGTTCGCTATCAGGATAATTATGTTCTGGAAGTATTAATGACTATTTTTCGTGATCATTAATGGAAATTACTTTTTAATTGTTTTCAAAGCATAATCACCCCCTTACCTATTCTAGTAAATATCTATTTACTATACTTCTGCTTCTATATTTCTGATGGTTATTTAAGAATGTGGTTGTAGTAATCTACCACTAGATAAGTTTTAAATTTTTCATCATGTTTTACTAGAGTCAGTAAGGTAAAACATAAGCTTTTTTTCATGTTCAGTAATGGTCTTTTCTACATAAATAATGGTCAATAATGCTATTTTATGGAATAGGTAAAGGATACCTTAGAACATTTTCAAATTAATTAGTCATTCCCCAAATATAATGGATAAATAATACATTTAGTGCTTCTTAATTTCAGAATGCATAAGTTTTACATAGTAGGTCTATTTCAGGGCTATATGTTCTGTTTTGCTCATTATTTGTCTCATTTGGCATAGCATTACACTGTCTTTTTATGAGGGCTTTATGACATATTTTATCATGTGGTATCATGTCTCCCTCATTGCTTTTTGTTTTTCAAATATATGTCTAGTTATTCTTGCATGTTTGTTCCTGTGGATCAACTTTAGAATCATTTTGTTGTATTTTTTATAAGCACCCATAAGGTATGTTTGGGGGGTTGTATATTATTCATATGTTAATTTGAGACAGATGGAAGGTTTCACAATTTTCATTATTCACTTCAGGAAAATGTTATTTTTAAGCCACTTTATCAAGGTATGATTGACATACAAAAAGCTGTACATATTTAATGTATGCCATAAACATTTCCATCACTTTCAAAAGTTTTCTCCTGCCCTCTTTATTTATTCTTTCTGGGGTTTTCTTTCTGTAATAAGAACACAACATAAGTACAAGTCTCTTAGCAATACAGTATTGCAATACAATACGGTATTGTTAACTACAGACACTACGCTGTACAGGAGATATCTAGGACTTCTTCATATTGCAGAGCTGAAACTTAGTACTCTTTGAGTAATGACTCCCTGTTTCCTTCTCCCCCCCGACCTTGTCAACCACCATCCTATTTTCTGTTTCTATGAGTTTAACTATTTTAGATTTCTCATCTAAGTGGTATCATGTACTATTTGTCCTTCTGTGTCTGGCTTATTTCACTTGGCATGATGTAGTCCAGGTTCACCTGTGTTGTCACAGATGTCTATATTGCCTTCTTTTTTAAGGATTAATGATATTCTGTTTCACCCCAAGAGACAACTACATTGTATGAGAATACATACTGAAATTATCATTAATATTCATTTATTCATTACAACCTCATTACAAAACTATTTATTATGATGTACAGGTCTGAATGAAGCTGGTCAAGGGATGTTTATAACTGAGTGACTGGTAAGATTTCTGTCATATTTGGAAAGGCACCAAAGGGCCTTTCAAAGGGCAAGGCCTCAAGACAATTTTACATTAAAGTGAAATTCCAGTGTCCCTACTTTTTTTTTTTTTTTGCGGTACGCGGGCCTCTCCCTGTTGTGGCCTCTCCCGTTGCGGAGCACAGGCTCTGGATGTGCAGGCTCAGCGGCCATGGCTCACGGGCCCAGCCGCTCCGCGGCATGTGGGATCCTCCCGCACCAGGGCACGAACCCGTGTCCCCTGCATCGGCAGGCGGACCCTCAACCACTGTGCCACCAGGGAAGCCCCCTATTTTTTAAAAAATGGCCTTATATTGAGTTATAATTAGCAAACAATAAGCCACACATATTTAAACCGTATAATTTGATACGTTTGAATATATTTATATACCAGTGAAACAACCACCACAATCAAGATAGCGAACTTATAACTATGTATTTGCTTTCAAAGAAAATTATAGCTATGCTTTCTAAAAATTCATTTTTTTCTTAAATGTTTGAGTTTTATGGTTCTTTTCAGTTTGAAATTAGGTAATTTTTCAAAAATGATAGTGCATACAGATTTATTAAGGCAACTTACCACCACCATTACAGCAGCAACACAGCAAAAAACCCAGGAGGCCTTTTAAAATAGATACTCTGCTTACTGAAACAAAACATGGGTATCTTTACAACATTGGTTACTACAGAATGGTTTTTGAAATTTAACACAATCTTATTGCTGTAATGATCTCCACTGACATTTCTTGGTGCTTACTTAAAATCAGAAGTATTTTGCTTCTCAGAATTCTCATCTGCTCTGTTCTGTGCCCCAAGGTTTTCCCTCTTATGTTTTCTAATTTATAATCATTTATATTTGGGGGATAATTTTGATATAAACATATATCCAAAGTGTTAGATTAGAACATAAATGTCCCTGGTAGTTCTGTAAATAGAAGTCTGAGCAAAAAAGAATTTCTAATAAGGAAAAAAATCCTCCTTATAATATAATACTAATTTATCGAGCGCTTAAACTTAATTTTCCATATTAAGAAAAAGTTAGAGAAATGGAAATACAGCCTGTAAGTACAGGGCTTTCAATGAAAAATGAAAGCAATGAAAATAACTCAGAGGTCAGTCATTCTCTTTGTAGATTAAGATTC
The DNA here is from genome assembly GCF_002837175.3 of Physeter macrocephalus. Taxonomy (NCBI): domain Eukaryota; kingdom Metazoa; phylum Chordata; class Mammalia; order Artiodactyla; family Physeteridae; genus Physeter; species Physeter macrocephalus. The sequence continues at coordinate 104,535,272 of NC_041233.1, read as the reverse complement.
ATTAGTATCAATGCATATTTTTTTCTTTTTAAAATATTGTATTCATTTAATAAATTTCTATGTTGATATTAAGCAAACCATGGAAGGAAATATGACTATTTACCTTGCCCATGTCTTTGAAAGTTATTCATACAAGGATTTTATATAAAAAGAATATCATATCATTTCAGATTTTTTGGAAAAAATATAGTTATATCTAGAGTATAATAAATGCTTACTATAATAAAAAATGTAAAATTGTTCAAGAATGTTAAAAAACTAGGAGAGGGCAATAGGAGTAAATTTTATTTGACAATAAGATATAATTAGTTTGCTAATCTATTCCAAATAACTATAACAGTGTTAGGCCATAGCATACACTTAATACATTTTATTTTATTTTTTAAATTAAATTAAATTTTTATTTTTATTTTTTTGATGTGGACCACTTTTAAAGTCGTTATTGAATTTGTTACAATACTGCTTCTCTTTTTTATGTTTTGGTTTTTTGGCCACCAGGCATGTGGGATCTTAGCTCTCCAACCAGGGTTTGAACCCATACCCCCTGCATTGGAAGGTGAAGTCTTAACCATTGAACCGCCAGGGAACTTCCTTAATACATTTTAAATGTATTTTTTAATGAGTTTAAAAGCTTTTAAATGAGTGAAAAATTAAAAGGAAATAAATATTTTACACTAGTTCCCCCTAAGCCTATTTTAAATAATTACATATATTTTTCAATTTATGTTTTTAAATATATAATGACCATTTCTAAGACAAGGAACGTTGTATTAGCAGGAAGATAAAGAGAACAGTAATGATTTGTTGTAACTGTTCAAATATATTAATTATAGATGAATAGATATCTAAATATCATAATAAGAAAACAACATGCAGAAGGCGGAAACTGTATTTCATTTACACCATATATTCATTACTAGAATAATATAATTTAAATCCTCTTCCTTCCCCAAACACACATTTTCCCTTGAAAACACTGTGCTCATTTGCTTCCTGTTTTTCTCTCTCATTTAAGTTTCTGTGTGCTTTTAGTCCTCTCCTTTTTATTCTTAAAGTTGTTTTTATACTCAATGAGTTCTAATCATGGCAGTATTCCCCACAATGCATCGATTGAGTTTCAAACTCATTTTCCTCTTCTCTGACCTTCCTTTTACCCCTGCCTCTGCTGCGTAATCTGGCAATTTTCCAGGTAGCTACTGTCTATCACTTAGTCTCCAGAGACAGATACAAAAGGAGTGGCTCAAAATTGCTCCAGAAGTGATACTGAGGAATAAGCCAGTTAGTGATTAATTCAGGATGTCTTTCTCCTATATCAATTGCAGGAGGGACACCGTTTGGTGCAAAATTTCATCTATGGTAGATTTGGAAATTATATTTATTGAGACCTCTTTCCTTGACATTTGGTCCTTCTTATGTTGTTTTATTCAATCCATAGATCTACCTCAAAATACTGAGGATCTTATGTGTTATTCAAGGCTGCACACGATTACTAAATGATAGCTGTCAAAACCCAAAATCTTTTCATCAAACATTCTGCTTCTTACAGAAGATTATATAATTTTAAGATTTTTATAATTAATATATTGCTTTTCTAGGCCTCTATCATGTTCATTTTACTATTTTAGATGGTAATAATCTTATAAAAATATACAAGGTAAGTCTATCCTCAAGTAGAAGTTAATTGAAATTGCTGATTTTTTTCTGGAATTTAGAATTTCCCATAATAATAAAGTATATTTTCTCAAAATTTTTTTGGGAAATTTCTGATACTAGAATTTAAATCTAGTAATCAGATAAATTAAAGTACAATATAGTGGTTAGAAGTTTGGAGTATTGTTAAATCACACAAACATGAATTAAAAAACTGTTCTTTCACTTGTGTTACCACAGGCAAATCACTTAAATACTACATGCTTCAGTTTATTACTCTGCAACTGCAGGCCAGACTAGCAGCAGTGAAAATAAATGAACAGAGATTTAAGGTCCTGTCCGAGCAATACAATTTGCAGTTTGACTCCAAGCAAGTTGACTGCTTTCTAAAACAAAACATCAAGACATTTTGGTGGATAAAACAGAATCTAGATTCTCCACAATATAATATTTGTGACATCCAGGATAAAATAAAAAAATATTTGACATATAGGGAACCATGAATATGCTACTCTAAGATAATAGAAAATTAATAGAAGCAAATCCCAAGATAATCCAAATGTTGGAATTAGCAGACAAAGGAGTTAAAGCAACTATTATTGCTATGCTTTGTGATATAAAGGAAAATATGATCACAATAAAGGAGATCACAGAAAATCTCAGGAGAGAAATAGAAAAATTTAAAAAGAACCATATGGAAAATTTTAGCACTGAAAAATACGACACCTGAAATTAACTTTTCACTAGATGAAGTAAAGAAAGAAATGGAGATGACAGAGGAATGTATCAGTACATATTAAGATGGTTCAATAGAGATTATCTGATGTGGAGAAAAAAGAGAGAAAAACTTTAAAAAGTAATGGACAGAGGCTCAGAAACCCATGGGACAATATCAAAAAAGTCTAACGTATGTATAACTGAATTCCCAAATGGAGGGAGAGACAGACATAACGTGAAAACATGATAGCCAAATAGTCCCTCAAATTTTTGAAAGTTGTGTATTTATGTTTCAAAAATCTTAGCAAACTCTAAAGAGTATAAATATGAAGAAATCTATGCACATTCACATAATAGTCAAGCTTACCAAAACCAAACTTAAATAGGAAATCTTAAAATATATGTATATGAAATGTTTTAATGTGTAAATAAAACATATTAGATACAGAGAAAAAGTCATTAAACATGCTGTTGACTTGTCACCAGGAAGCCACAAGACAGTAGGATAAAATGTGTGCAATACCTGCACTCTGAAAACTATAATACATCTTATAACTTATAAATTAAAGAGACTTAAATATGTTCACGACATATTAACATTGACAAAAATCTTTTCAAATTGATCCATGGATGCAATTCAGTTCCAAATAAAATACTGCACACATTTTTTGAAGAAATTAAAAGCTGATTATAAGATTTATGTACAAATGATAAGATCAAGAGTATCCAAAACAATATTGAAAAATAATAAAACTGGAGAATTTTTACTACCTATTTCAGTAGTCACTTTAAGGCTTTAGTAGCCATGACAGTTTGATGCTATTATAGTGAATGACAAATGAAATAAATGGAACAGAAAATTTAGTCCCCAATACACCCATATTTTTAACGTCATTTGATTTTTGACAAAAATGGCAATTCAATCTAGAAATAAAGAAAAAGCTTTTTCAACAAATGATGTTGGAATAACTCAACAGGTATATGAAGGAAAATGAAATTCAGCTCCTTCCTTTCACCATATGAAAAAATTAATTCAAGATGGATCATTGACCCAAACATAAAATCGAAAACCGTAAAGATTTTAGAGAAAAAGAAAGCACAAAGAATATCCTCATGCCTTGAGAGTAGGCAAAGCTTTTATAAACATGTCATAGAAATAATTATGTATGTGCAGTGTGTGTGTGTGCCAGACTTAATCAAAACTAAAACTTTGTCCATATTTAGAAAATAAGCAAGGTATGCACTCTAGGAGAAAAACTATCCTCCCTCTCATATATATATATATATATATATATATAAAAGAACTGGTATCTAGGATATAGAAGGAATCCTAAAACTCAATAATAAAATGACAAACAACTAAATTTTCAAAACTATGAGCAACTGAACTGACCAAACACTTTGGCAAAGAATATATAGCTATCAATTCACTCTACTCAGATGGCTGAAGAAGTAAAAGTTGATAATACTGGTATGTAGCTTGGCTTTTTATTTTCTTACAGAGGTCTTCTGAAGATGAGTTTTAATTCTTATGAAGTGTAATTTACCTCTTTTTTTGTCTTTATGTTCTTTGTATCATAATTTTTTTGCATATTGTTACTTTTAATTTGCTAATATTAAGGATTTTTGTGTTATTGTTTAAAAGGATCACTGGACTTCTTCTTTGTATTGATATCAGAGTACGCTGTTTGATTTACTTGGAAAAAATGTGTATTCTGCCATTATTTGAGATCTACAAATAGTATATTTCCCTTATTATACCCTGTGCTTTGACTTTATTGTTATATATTTGAACTTTCGGTTAGCAACTGTAAAATATAGCTATTATATTTACTTTCAACAGTCACTTATCTTTTAAAGAAATTTTAAAAATAAGATAAATTTTAAAATTATATATTTATTAAAATATTTAACATTTTCTATGCTATTTCTGTAGTTTCAATTCTTCATTCTATAACATTTCTTTTTGACATGAAGACATGTCATTAACATTTCAGATTGTACTGGTCTATTAGAGACAAATTCTCTAAGTCTGTATGTGCCTCAAAGAAGTTTATACATTCCTTCATTTTTGAAGTAGTGTTTACTGGATAATTTTAGATTAACAGTTTTGATTTTCCTTTGAGTACTTTAAAAATGTCATTCCGTTGACTTCAGAATTTCATTATTTCTGACCAAGAATCTACAATTTGTTTGTTTCCCTAGATGACAGGTGTCTTTTTTCTCTTGATGCTTTTATCATTTTTTCCACTATCATTTTCTTTTCACCAGTTTGATTATGGTGTCCCTAGATGTATTCTGCTTCATGCTTTTTTGCCTTGGGTTCAGGAATATCGCTGGGTCTTTGAGTTTATAGGTTTTATCAAATTAGGAAAAAATTTTGACATTATTTCTTAAAATATTTCTTGCTGCCCCTACCCCTACTCTGTCCTCTCTTTCTGGGACTTCAACTACATATAATGTGGAACCTCTTGGTACTTTCCCACAGTTCCCTGAGATTCTGTATATGTTTATCTCATGTTTTTGTTTGTTTTTTCCTCTGTGTGCTTAACTTGGATAGTTTCTGTTCCTATATCTTTAAATTAATTGACCATTTCCTCTTGCAGGGTCTAATTTGTCACTAGATCTATTCAGTGAGTGTTTTTATTTCAGGTATTATATTTTTAAACTCTAGAAGTTTCATTTGGTTCTTTTTTATTATCTTCCTTTTCTCCCCTCTTTACATTTTTTTAAAAGTCTGAGTATATTTATAATAGCTATTTCAAAATCTTTGCTAGTAATTACATCATCTCTATAGCTGCATGATGTGTTTCTATTGACTTTTTTTTTTTTTTTTCCTAAACTTGGTATGGGTCCCATTTTCCTGCTTCTTTCATTATTTACTTTAAAAAATGACTGGATATTATAAATGCCATATAATTGAGTGCCTGGGTCTTTTATTCTTTAAATAGTTTTGAACTATGTTTAGGCCCTTAGTTAAGCAACTTGAAGATACATTTGGTCCTTCTGAGGATAATTTTTAAATTATATTAGAGCTCACTGAGAGTAGCCTTTTGCTAGGTAGTTTAAACATATTACTATGGTGTAACACTTCTTGGTCCCTAATGAATGCATTGGGTGTTTGACTGTGTTTTCTCCAAATGGCTTGTCAGAAATCAAGTCTCCAGCACAGTGTGAACTCTGGGAATTGTGCTGCTTAGGTTTTTCCTTTCCACGAACTCTTTACTATAAATTCCAGCTGACGCAGCCTACCTGAAATCATATCTCTGTCTTTTCAATTCTCTGACATTTCTGTCTTCTGTTCCCTGGTCTAACAAGTATCTTTAGGCAGAAACTTGAAGTCATTGTATGACTCACCTTGTTTGATTTTTTCTCTGGGGTCAGTCTTGCAAGTCTGATTTTGGAATCAAATTGTTCACACAGTGTGTATAGTTTTTCAGTTGTTTAAGGTAGATAGGTAAATCTAGTGTAGTATCAGTCTCTCCAACCTGACCGGAAGAAGTTTCAATTTTATTTTAAGCCATAGTTTCAGTGTATTTTGTTTAGAGTAAGATTAAATTTAAAAGAATCAATATAGTCATAGAAAAGTATTAAGTAAATAAGAATGTAGGTGTTACTCATAGAAAATAAAAATGGTAGGGCAGTATGAGTATAAATGATGTTTAGTGAACACTAATTTAGTTTATTGGTTTCATTAGTTCGACAGGATAAAGCAGTGAAAAACTAGGGCAACAGTATGTGTAAAATCTTGGAGGTGTAGGACAGTCACAGCACTGCAGACATATCTCTCTCACAGGATGCATGCATGTTGATGAATTAAGCTCTAAAATGACGGAATTGCCTTGTACTCCATACTAAAGCATTTGGAGTTTCTTGATCTCTTGAGGAACTTTCCAAATAGAATAATGCATTTTTACAGCTTTAAGGTGCTGTATAGATCGCAATTGCATATGAACATACATTCCATACACTTAGCTAAAACGAATCTTTTTTAGAGGCTGGAACTATGAGTAAACCTGATATAGAGTATTAATAGTAACATTAACTGTCAACAATTTCTGAAACATTCATTGGGATATTACTCTCTGACAAAAATTTTAAAACATCATTTTTCGACATAGAGACTAGAGAATTTCAAGCTATAAGAATGCCATTTCATAGTCCCAATACTTTATTTAAAAGAAAAATTATAACAGTTCAAGAAAATACATTTTAAAATATCCAAATTTTGTCAAATTCAGAGACAAAATTTCATGGTTTTTATCTTAGTGTATTACAATAGAGCATAATTTACATCCATATTTACCTCTTGTTGAGGATTCCAATCAATTATACTCAGATTTAATATTAGTTCCTGATTTATTTCTTTAGTTGTCAACCCAATCTGATGATTTATGTCAACTTGTAGGCACAGGTTACTCTATATCTGAGTCAGTGTGTGTCAGTCAGAGGTAAAATATGGGACAACTTGGAATAAACCAATGATGATTCCAGACACAGAATCCAAGAATCCAAGGGCAGGGCCCCGCTGACTGCTTTGCCTTCCAGGTCTTATTCACTAATAATCAGAGCCAGGAATTAGAGCTCAGGAGTGAGCATTAGCACCCATTACCCACCAAGAAACACCACCCACTATTCTAATGGCCTGGCTCCTGCCTTGGTTTGCTGTGACACATACTGTAATTGCTAGGTGATTTTGTGTCTCTTCCGCTCTTCCTTTCCACATCCAAGATTAGAACTGGTGACCCACTTTCTATTCATTCTATTTCTCTGGCTGGGCTGGTGGTACCTACCAAACATAGTATGGAGCCAAGAGAAAGAATCTGCAGGAATATAAATACTACCTGCATAATATACTCCCTAAATATTGTAACTTAATATCTCAGTATCACTGCATGTTGGTAATGTCAACATTGTAAATTTTGAATATACTAATATATTTTGAATATACTAATTAAAACCAACTATTAAACCATGACCGCCATCTTGTGGAGAGATCAGCTACTACTGTAGCATATTGTGCTGTCTGTTCACCCAAAGTTTACCTCCCTAGCAGTTTGTAGTTTTCTTCTCCAGATCATGGTACTGTCCTAATAATGTCCAACCATCAATAAAGGTGTTTTCATAGAGAGACAAATCTCAAACTACTGGGCTCCAGATAGAATTTCACAAAATGTTGGCTCCTGTATTGTCTTATCTCTTCAAATGATCTTATTCTGCTTTTTTGAAAATGACACTTCAAAAAACTTGAGCCAAGTATTTTAAAAACCAAAATTTAAAAGCATTATGAGAAAAAAACAGGAAAATACTTGTGTTACTTTGAAACATGCAAAAGCTGTAAAGGCGTAACATTAAGAGAATTGCAAATAGGTTTTTCTCATTGGTAAAAGCTAGCATAAGCACTATTAGAAAATAAGGAGGTAAGAGAAATTGTTTTCTAAGTATATAACTAGGAATGTTCTAGAATTAGTGTTGATATTGTATATCTCTGCACCAAATAACAATGCATCAAATAACAATGTTGTTACTTGAATGTTACTTCATTTCTCTCTAGTCTGGAGGCAATCTGGTTCTCTTACCCAAGCCTCTGGGGACAGGCATTCTGCACTGTTCCAAGTTAATTCTTCTCTCATGGTACCTTCAGACTGTTATGGCCCATGAAAGATTATATTTAATGTATAGATTAAAGAGTATGCCATTTCATTGCAAATTATAAATGCCAAACTCTGATAAGAAGATTAATCAAAGTTCTAAGAATATTACCCAGGAGTTATTTTGAAAAGATAATACAAAAATAGTTCTATTAATGCTTTATAAGAACCTGCAATCTTCTACTAATCTTTGTCTACAATCAACCTGGTAACCAAATACATAATTATATATAAAGGGATATCTCATGACTAACAGCCAAAACAAATGAAGCCTCTTTACATGTACGAAGAACGCTATTATCATTTTATACTTGAAGCACATTTCTCAGATACATTTAAGGTCCTGTATTGATCCTCAAGATGTTCCCCGGTGAGAATATAAACATGCACACTCATTTTCTTGGATACATCTTTCTCTCTGTTTTGTTTCTCCAAACATAAAATACGGGAATGTTTTTAACTACCTAAGCTTTAGAAAGGTTGAGAAAATGAACAATGAAACATGGCTTAGTACAGAAAGAAACAAATGGGACATGATTTTTATTATTTTATATCCTGCTTCATCAAGAATGAGGTCTTGTGAAGTTCATGAGCATTATACTGCAAGTGTTCTGGGAATTTGGGCATGCAGCAGTTTAAACAAAGAACAGAAAATGCAAAATTGAGAACCCAGAAATTAAGTTAGAAAACATTCGATGTAATTAATATGTTCCTTTAAAAATATTTTAAAGATTTTTACAATGATCATATTTGATATTACAAATATTGTACAATGTGATTATTCTGTTGACACAGTCATGAAACACTCTATCTTCCTGAGTGGAATTCAAGTTCATTTTATATTTTTAATTGTTTTTTTCTCCAAGGTAATTTTTAATGGTTAGAGAATACAGTGTATATACATCTCCATGTCATATCTATCTATCTATCTATCTATCTTTGGTCAATGAACACCTTATAGTAAAGATTATTCGTCAAAAATGAAGAAAGGTTGAAGGGACAGGATTTGTGAATTCTCAAGTCATTTTCTTCTTCTGTAAAGAGATTTCCATGGAAAAATGGTGATTCAAAAATAGGTTGTATTTACATATTAAGTGTTTCATACCCTACAACTGGCATATATATTTGACTTTTTTATTTTGGAAAATTTCAAACACTTAGAAAAGTAAGCAGAATAGTACAATGAACTCCCATCTACTTTTTACCCCACCTTAATAGTTACAGTTCATGGAAAATCTGGTTTATTTGATTCTCCTAACTTTTTCTACTCCCAGACATTATAGTATTTCATCAGTAGATATTTCATTGCATACCTCTAAAAAGATAACTTTTAAAAAACATAAACACAATATTGCTTTCACACTTTTAAAAAAAAGCATTAAAAATGATTCTCTAATAAAGTAATCAGTGCTCAAATTTAATAATTATTTTATAAATATATTTTATACACGTCCCTTCATACATATACGATGTTCAATTTATCCCTTTAAATCAGAATCAAATTATAGTCCACACATTAAAGAGAGATAGTCTTATCTCTTTAATCTATAGGTCTCTTTTCACCTTTCTCTATCTCTCTCCACACCCCTCTGCAATGTGTTTGTTGAAGACATTGAATCTTTTGTTTTGTAATTTCTGTCTGGATTGGCTGAGTTCATCTACGTAGTACTTTGTTAACATGTTCCTCTGTCCTCAGCATTCTCTAAAAGTTGGTAATTAGGTCTAATACTTCTTTCAGACATTTGATATTGGAGTTTATTTTGAGAAATTTACTTTTGACTAATTCATTCAATTCACTTGGAGTGGATATCTTTGTCATGTTTTAGATTATTTTATATAAACAAAAATGACAAAGTAATTTTGCCTGTGGAGCACTGAATTTCATTGGAACATTTAAAAACATATATTGCAAATACTAATTCTTTATGTTATTAATTCCCCCAGATTATTTCAGTCTTTGCCCTATGCTTATTTTTTAATCATTACATTAATTCAAGTATTTATAATATTATATCTTAAAAGAAATAGTAATAGAAATGATGAGATAATCAACAGTACATTATCAAAAACCACACTGATGTCGAGAAAATACACTGATCTCAGAAAAGAACCTCCTAAACAGGTTTTCCTCTACTTAAAAGGAAACTATTTTGAAAGAATTGAATTATTTCAGGGTTGGGAAGAATTATAAGCTTTGGATCAGGGATTTGGATAATTACGGATGTGGTGTCGGGCGCCGTTCATCCTTTGGGAAGATCTTTCTCCTTTTTATTGCAACTACACCTCCTCTTCACCCCAGACCTGATGCCCAGGCTCCTTTTTCTCTCCTCCCACCCTTTATTACTCCACTATAATTTTCGTTTGTGTAATAGCTCATATTTCAGGTCTTCTGCCACTGACTTCCTCATAAAAAACTATGCCTTTATTCTTTTATTTCTCCTTCTACTCATATAAGAACACATTTAATGATAATCTCCTAAAGTCATGTTCTTAACACACACAAAGAAGTGTCTGAGAGGGACTTTCAGACTCTGGAAACACCAAAGGATAACTTCTGCCTTTTTAAAAAAGTCAGACTATTTAGCAATGTCGTAAGGCCATATAAACTGTCAGCATTGTTCAAGTACTCTAGAATTCCATTCAAGCTTATAGATCTGATATTCAGAATTAAAATCCTACTTTCACCCAGTCACTTGATCTGAAGTAGGTAAGAGGAAACTTCAGATATTATACCAAGCTTCCTTGGCTATTACATGGGTGTCAGATGAAGATGATAATTAAGGGCTGATAACTACTTTCAAATTTTCAAATGTGATGTATATTCTGAGCTCAGAGTTATGCCATTTTTATATGCTGAACAAAACACAAATGTCTCTAAACAAAGAAATGTTTTAGACCAAAGCTCACCTGTTAATCCAAGTGACAATTCCCTTTGGCCTGACTACCTGTCTTTTCCAATGTCTGTGATAAAGTCCAGAGTATTTAGAAAAGAACATTTATGGGATGAGTCTTTCAAAATTAATTTTACGTAAGGCACAACAAACATAAACTACAATAGCATTGCTGGAAAGGAAATCTATAACCATCACACTACATAGCAGAAGTTTTGAGAAGAAAGTAATTTAAGCAGAACCAGGCTATCCAAAGCACAGAGAGAACAGTTAGTACATACCCCATGGGTTTTTAAAGAATGTGTCTGTTTAGCATGCAGAAACTTAAGAAAAAACACAGTTGTTCTACACACCGACATTATGCCTAAAATATAGAAGAGGTAGAAGAGATGGAATGAAGTCTGATGCTTTGGTTACAAACTGAGATCACAATGGCTGGACTGACTGTTAAAGATAAGCTTTTGGTACTTATAGGAGATAATGGTAAGATTCAGACTCATCTGAGACCACTGAAATGTCATTATAAAACCTTCTGACATTACTAGAAATTTGGACTTAAAAACATTTTATGGAACATAAATCAAATACAGAACTGGGCGCATGTTAATGATAAAATGACTTTTCAGCATAAACTTATTAAACAACAAACATTGTGAATCTGTGGTTATTTGGTATAAAGAGGGAACTATTTACTTTTAGTAGACAAGATGCAGAATGTATTAATGCAAAGAAATATACATTGTGGAGAAAGGGTGAGGACGGATCAGCACAAAAGAGTTAAATGCTTCGAGAAATAAATAGAACAAAAATTTTTTAAAGCTACACTCAGGTGAGAATCCAATTGTGATACCATTGTTATGAATGCATTTTCCTTTTTTTAACGAAAATAATTTAAAGTAGCACCTCTTATTTTGAGGCTGATCATGTAGCATTAAGCTAAGCAACCTATGGGTGACAATAAATAGAAACTGAACATGGCTATGTTCTTGAAGCCTAATGAGATCTTCTGCCTAAATAAAAAGTAGAATTGTAAAAACTGATTATTCTACAATAATCATTAAAAAAATACTTTCAATTATCCACACTTCCTGCCTATTCAAGGAACTAATTAATTTCAAGAATTTGGCATTGCGCCACAACCGAATAAAATGTAAAGTTCAGTTTGCTATGTATTAGCACAATTGATTAGAATGTAATATAAGCCAATATACATTTAAAATCAATTGTACTGTCTTTCTCCAGACCTGCCAATCAATAACAAAGGAATAAACAGTCATTATTTATTCTTCTACTTCTGATTGCATTGACACCTGGATAGTTTTAAAGGTACACAGTCTTGGCGATTTCACATTAGATAAAAAATAACTTATTTGTTACCAAAAAGAGAATTTTCTCGGAAATATTCTAAGTTCATATCCATATTCAAACCATTGCACATTTTTGTCTTTTTCAATGACTATAATTCTCAGATAAAACACTTTTCTCTTTCTATATTCATTTATATATTGCTAAATCTTCAAAATATAAACTTACAGTTTAGGATATTCTTTTAAATTTCTATATTCCATAATTCATGGCAGATTTTCCTACAAGTAAGTAAATGTAGAAATAGGCACTTTAGCAACAAAATCCTCCAAGGCAGCCCTTCCACTCTGTGTATTATAGCACAAGCCTACGGGGAGTTCCACAGTGGAAAACCCAATTTATCTGTCATTACTGTTGTCTTGGGGAACCAGCATCTTTTGCAAATTTAAGACCCAACTGATCTCTCACATTTCCCCAAAGAAATGATTGAATTTTATGTAAATATATGTCCAATGACTTTTAAGCTTACTCTATGTGTTATAAAAATAGAAACTAGAGTCAAAAACAGATACTACTATTTAAAAGTTATCTATGTCCAAATGAACTATAGATAGATAGACAGATAGATTTTTTTAAAGAAATAACAATTATAACAAAGTTCTAACAAAAAAGACACAGTCTTATTATTTAAATATTAACATTTAGACTAAGAACATACAAGGACATGTCAGAGACTGGAACAGCTCACCCTAAAGGTCGTTCTATTGCAGATCTTGAATTACAACTGAATTTAGCTTCTGACCTCAGAAATGAAGATAAATGGAGGACCTTCTGCACAGCATTAACTTATATTTTTAAAGAAATCCTTGTTATTATTTTTAAACAATGCTCTACACAGAACACTGGACCTTAGCATGCAGCTTAAATTAGCTAGTACATGATAATCATTCTCTCTCTTTCTTCATTAAGATTAGAACAAAGTATTCTGAAAGATTTAAATGAACTACAACTTTATTAATGTGTATTTATTTGCATATTGCATGTATGAATGAAAATTTGGAATTAAAAACTCAAATGAGAATTTGAATCGAATGCTTGGTTCACTATTACTTTGTTTTCAGCTTTCCCAAAATCTCCCATTTACAGAAAACATCATTTTCTTTTTCTAGGATACAATCTGATTTCTACCATTCCTTCTTTCTAAAAAAATTGCTCTCTCAAACATTAATAATGACATTTTAATTACCAAACCTAGTGGCCTTTTCCTGTTATTTTCATTGATTATTTGCTGCATTTAAGACACTTGCCTGCCATTCTTTCTTTTCTTTTCTTTTTTAACATCTTTATTGGCGTATAATTGCTTTATAATGGTGTGTTTGTTGTGCCATTCTTTCTTAAAACAGTATTTTTTCTTTTCTTTTAAAACTTTTTATTTTTATTTTTTTATTTTTATTTTTTGCCTTTGCTTTAGCCTACTCACTGATGGCTTGGAAATTTAAAGTCCAACTGACCAGCAGTCATATCTACACACTAGCTCTGTGACCTTGAAAAGTTACTTAACTTCTCTAATATTAAATCCTCCACTATCCAATGGACAGTAAAATAATGGGACATTACTACATCTTAAAAGGATAATATCAATAAAGTGGTTAGATCTACACCAGGTCCCTGGTAAAAGGACAACAAATATTAGTCATCATCATTATCATTATTCACCAACACTATCTATTCTGGTTCTTTTATCTCTGTCCTGGTTCCCTTTCTGTTTCCATATCCTAATTTATAAACACATCCATTTTTGATCATTGCCTTGGTACTTTTTTCACTTCAGTTTCACAGAAATATCATCCATATCACAGAATTAAATTAAATCATTAAAAATCTGCAGATATTATTTTAACTCCTCTTCAACAACAATGAGACTGAGCCCTACCTGCTATATTAAGATAGTTCCACCCAATCGCTTTTCAGTTCCTGGTACTGCAGACCACCAATATCATTAAGGTACACCCATTTCCCTCATCAATCTTTTTCTTCAAAATTGCACAAAGGCTTCTTTTTTAAAATATAAATCCAATTTATCTGGCTTAAACAGAGGAATAAATCACAACACATTTCTGGATGAAGGAAGTGGAGTTGTGTAGAAAGGAATGCAAAACTTAGAAATATCAATCATGGGAGCAGATTGTCTCCAACAAGAAGGAGAAATCATATTAAAGTCTCAGGTACATACAACTGAACTAAAATACCTTTGCCAAGGAGAGATCTGAGAGCAACTGTACAGGGATGTACAAGGCTGAACATGACTGTGCATCAGGACAAAGTGACCTGCTAGAGAAGGGAGCTATAGAGTGTGATATCAGGTTGTGTATCTTGAGCTCAAGTAGCTTAAATGCTTCTGTCAGTTGCAAAAAAAAAAAAAAAAGATACAAGGGTGGCAGTAAAGAGTACAATAAACTCAATGAGTTTTGCTGATGCCTTTGCCACTTGAAAGGCTTTCTTACTGGGAGGATGGTTATGGGTGGGAAGCCTGGACACACCTACATAAATAAGTTGTCAGATGTGGGTCTGCAGCCCTAATTCTCTCCTGGACTCAACTGCTGATTTTCCAAGTGGATATCATCGGAATGTTTTGCCAGCACTGTAAACTCAAAATATCCCTGGACTCACTGTTTTCTTGTTCATTGACTCCAGAAATCTGAGAGTCCTCTTTAACTTTCTTCTTGCACGTTGAATCACTGGCAACCAAATCTTGTCATTCTAGCTGCCCCATGTCTCCTTCTTCCTAATTCTACTGCTACAGTCCTTGCTCTGGTGCTTTATTTCTTTTGCCAGAGCTCTTCGGTAGCTTCTGGATAATTCCTTCCCCTCTGATCTTTTAGTCTTGAATCCAACCTCTTCAGGGCCTCCAGGTGTTCAGAAACAGAACTCCAGTCAGGCCATTCCCTCAGTAAAGATCACTCCAAGGGCACTGCTCTAGCGAACATCTCTGCCTGGTATGCAAGCTTTCTATGTTACAGCCTCAAACTATTTTCTGATCTTATTGACTTGGTCATTTATTTCATGCATTCAATAAACAGGTATTGAGGGCTTATTACATGTGTGCAGGTTATACTAGTGAAATACATACAATACTCTTACTTTTATTCCACTTACATTATAAACAAGGGAGGACTATAATAAAAAATTAGAAAAAATAAACAAATAAAACAGGGTGACATGGTGGAGGATAAATGAGAAGTTTCATTTTAGCTACATAAGCACGGAGAGCCTCTCTCTGGAGCAGACACTTGCCCTAAGATCTGAACGACAACAAGAAGTCACCTATGGGAAGGCCTGAGGTCAGAGTCTTCCTGACAGAAAATAGACAAACTGCAAAGTTAACCATGTCAACACACTTCATACACTCAAGGCAAAACTTGGCTTCTGGCTGACTCATGATCTTTACTTTGTTTACATTCTAATTTTCCATAGTGCTGCATTGTTCACGATTGTTCCTCTACTCTAATTCTCTTTGTTGAAGTAAAACCCATTCTTCAACTCCTGATACAGATGCAACCCTGAAGCTTCGTCTTTTCATCAAAATAATATGATTTCTTTCTGTCCTTTAGAACTTGTCTCTTGGGGGCTTCGATTTATGTACTCATTTATGTACTCAGCTCATGCCCTCTAATAAACTGCAGATTTATTGAGGACAAGATTTATAATACTACATTATTTTTATGTTCTCTACAAATCTAGTGTAGTGTAATGCCTTGAACACAAAAGTTGTTCAAAAATGTTTATAGAATTTGAGAAAACATATTTTATTTAAGTCTCAGAATATAGTTTACTGAAGTTTAGTCTGCATTGATCATAATAGCTCCCAAATGACTTCTAGAAAAAGACCACACTGTTCCACAGGTATACAAAGCTCTTTGGGATCGGCGTCTAGCTTGCCCTTTGCAGCTTCTCTTATTTACACTGGGCTTTTATTTTTCTATTATCCAGCAATATTGAACTATTTTCACTCTGGTCATGGGACATGCCCTGTCTCCGTATTCTGCTTCGCACGTGCCCTTGGGTCTGCCTGGACTCACTCTCCACTCCTAGCTCCCACCTCTACCCTCTCCAACGTCACCCCACCTGCAAAGCAATCTAGTACTTTCTATGTCAGCTTAAGTATCATAGCCTCCAAGAAGCATTTCTTTATTGCTCTCTCCGTGCAAATGTGAACTAGGGACCCATCACTTGTGTTTATCTCTATCACAGCATTGAAGCATAATGACCTATTTATTTATTTCTCCAACTGCACTAAAAGTTTCTTAAGGTAAGAAATGGACTAAATTTTCACTTTTATATTTTTACTAAGAGCACAGTATGTGCTATCTAGTCAGTGTTCAATAATACCTCTGAATAAATGAATGAACTGATTACTCATAAATTCCACAAGAGCATTTTTTATTCACTGTTGCATCCCCAGTGCCTGAAACAGTGCTCAGGCATATGGTTAGTGCTCCGTGAATATTTGTCAGGTAGATGAATAAAATGTTACAGTGATCGATATCTATATTCTTCTATTTTTTTTCAAGGTTGTGCCAGGTACTAGGGGGATATACTGAAATGAGTAGAAGGAAGTGTTTTCTCTCCAGGAACTTCGGATCTTGTTAGAAATAAAATACTTTAACATATTTTACAAATGGCAAACCAACAGCTTAAGTTGCCTGTAGAGAACATATAACATTTACTGACTTAACACAAGATACTGGAAACAACACTGTTCATGCATTGAAGCAAAACTGGATTTAGTTATTGTATAATTATGGGCAAATTCCTTGACATTGCTGATTTATAGAGTCAGCCAGTGTATCTGAGGACCATAAGACATTTTGGGTTTTGAGGGAAGATGTGCTGAGAAATGTTCTTAGATACTTTGATATCTACTGTCTAGTCTCAAGTGGCCATAATAAAGTATCCAACATTTTCCTCAGAATTCAAATACTTATTTTAGTGCCATTTATTCCTGATGCTGTCTATATAAAGTCTAATGCTAATTCAAGATATAGTCCCTACTCTGCAGTGAGCATGTTTGCTCTGGGTAATAATTGAAACGTTCTCTATTTCTTACTTGGCATTTATCCAGTAAAATTCCTTCATAAATTATATAAAGCTGCTACATTCATACAGTTCCTTACAAAAATATGAATTACTGTTTAGACTTAATGCTTAAACTATGTTTACACGGACTCCCTAAGTGAAAAATGACATATATGGATAAAAAGTTGCTGAACAACATATACAAATAAAAACACAATTGTTGAAAAATAGCTTTAAAGTATTGAATTGAGTCTACTGTCTTTCAAAGAGATGGGGGGATTTATGTGTCCCTTGCTATTTGAAAATTGTCCTGAATGACAATATATGTTATTCGTAGCTCTTTATTTTTCACCTTGTTTTAATTTATCACCATATACTAATTTGAAAATGGAAACATGGGGTATTGATGTTCTGATTTAAGCATGTACTTTACTATGGTATGTTTTAAGTAAAAGACAAACTTAGTTATGTAAACTATCGGTGGAAAACCCCTCTGGATATATTGTGATGGCAAAAGTAAATCCCATTCTCATAACATGGTCAGGGTACTCATCAAATGTGAATAATGAACTGGCATTAAGATGAATTACATAAATGTTGATTGGCGAAACAATCATCAGAGTATTTTAAATGATTTCTCTTTTGTAAGTCAGTTTAAAAATTAACATATATGTTCAATAGGAAGAGGAAATTATGAGTAAATATCTGTACTTCATATATTGGTAGGTACTAATCCATGAGTAGGGAAAATGGAAAGCTTTGTGCAATCAAGACAAGTAAGCAATGTGGCACGTTTCTTGGAATGAGCTCTGGGCCATGGGTCCTAGGGATGAGCAGCAAGAGGTCTGATTTAGCAGGATCATCACGGAACAGTTTCTTGCTCTGGGTAATATATCTTATTTTTAACATCTTTATTGGAGTATAATTGCTTTACAATGGTTTGTTAGTTTCTGCTTTATAACAAAGTGAATCACTTATACATATACATATATCCCCGTATCTCCTCCCTCTTACGTCTCCCTCCCACCCTCCCTATCCCACCCCTCTAGGTGGTCACAAAGCACCGAGCTGATCTCCCTGTGCTATGTAGCTGCTTCCCACTAGCTATCTATTTTAAATTTGGTAGTATATATAAGTCCATGCCACTCTTTCACTTCGTCCCAGCTTACCCTTCCCTCTCCCCATGTCCTCAAGTCCATTCTCTACATCTGCGTCTTTATTCCTGTCCTGCCCCTAGGTTCTTCAAAACCAATTTTTTCTTTTCTTTAGATTCCATATATATGTGTTAGCAGACGGTATTTGTTTTTCTCTTTCTGACTTACTTCACTCTGTATGACAGACACTAGGTCCATCCACCTCACTACAAATAACTCAATTTCGTTTCTTTTTATGGCTGAGTAAAATTCCATTGTATATATGTGCCACATCTTCTTAATCCATTCATCTGTCAATGGACACTTAGGCTGCTTCCATGTGCTGGCTATTGTAAACAGAGTTGCAATGAATACTGTGGTACATGACTCTTTTTGAATTATGGTTTTCTCAGGGTATATGCCCAGTAGTGGGATTGCTGGGTCGTATGGTAGTTCTATTTTTAGTTTCTTAAGGAACCTCCATACTGTCCTCCATAGTGGCTGTATCAATTTACATTCCCACCAACAGTGCAAGAGGATTCCCTTTTCTCCACACCCTCTCCAGCATTTATTGTTTATAGATTTTCTGATGATGGCCATTCTGACTGGTGTGAGGTGATACCTCATTGTACTTTTGATTTGCATTTCTCTAATGATTAGTGATGTTGAGAATTCTTTCATGTGTTTGTTGGCGATCTGCATATCTTGTTTGGAGAAATGTCTATTTAGGTCTTCTGCCCATTTTTGCATTGGGTTGTTTGTTTTATTAATATTGAGTTGCATGAGCTGCTTGTAAATTTTGGAGGTTAATCCTTTGTCCATTGCTTCATTTGCAAATATTTTCTCCCACTCTGAGGGTTGTCTTTTCGTCTTCTTTATGGTTTCCTTTGCTGTGCAAAAGCTTTTAAGTTTCGTTAGGTCCCATTTGTTTATTTTTGTTTTTATTTCCATTTCTCTAGGAGGTGGGTCAAAAAGGATCTTGCTGTGATTTATGTCATAGACTGCTCTGCCTATGTTCTCCTCTAAGAGTTTTATAGTGTCTGGCCTTACATTAGGTCTCTAATCCAATCTGAGTTTGTTTTTGTGTATGGTGTTAGGGAGTGCTCTAATTTCATTCTTTTACATGTAGCTATCCAGTTCTCCACTTATTGAAGAGACTGTCTTTTCTCCATTGTATATTCTTGCCTCCTTTGTCATAGATTAGTTGACCATAGATGCATGGGTTTATCTCTGGGCTTTCTATCTTGTTCTATCGATCTATGTTTCTGTTTTTGTGCCAGTACCATATTGTATTGATCACTGTAGCTTTGCAGTATAGTCCGAAGTCAGGAAGTCTGATTCCTCCAACTCCGTTTTTTTCCCTCAAGATCGCTTTGGCTATTCGGAGTCTTTTGTGTCTCCATACAAATTTTAAGATTTTTGGTTCTAGTTCTGTAAAAAATGCCATTGGTAATTTGATAAGGATTGCACTGAATCTGTAGATTGCTTTGGGTAGTATAGTCATTTTCACAATATTGATTCTTCCAATCCAAGAACATGGTATATCTCTCCATCTGTTGCTATCATCTTTAATTTCTTTTATCAGTGTCTTATAGTTTTCTGCATACAGGTCTTCTGTCTCCCTAGGTAGGTTTATTCCTAGGTATTTTATTCTTTGTGTTGCAATGGTAAATGGGAGTGTTTTCTTAATTTCTCTTTCAGATTTTTATCATTAATATATAGGAATGAAAGAGATTTAAGTGCATTAATTTTGTATACTGCAACTTTACCAAATGCATTGATTAGCTCTAGTAGTTTTCTGGTGGCATCTTTAGGATTCTCTATGTATAGTATCATGTCATCTGCAAACAGTGACGGTTTTACTTCTTTCTTTCCAATTTGTATTCCTTTTATTTCTTTTTTCTTCACTGGTTGCTGTGGCTAGGACTTCCAAAAATATGTTGAATAATAGTGGTGACAGTGGACATCCTTGTCTTGTTCCTGATCTTAGAGGAAATGCTTTCAGTTTTTCACCATTTGCTGTGGGTTTGTGGTATGGCCTTTATTATGTTGAGGTAGGTTCCCTATATGCCCACTTTCTGGAGAGTTTTTATCATAAATGGGTGTTGCATTTTGTCAAAAGCTCTTTCTGCATCTATTGAGATGATTATGTGGTTTTTCTTCTTCAATTTCTTAACATGGTGTATTCCACTGATTTGCATATGTTGAAGAATCTTTGCATCCCTGGGATAAATTGCACTTGATCATGGCGTATGATCCTTTAAATATGTTGTTAGATTCTGTTACCTAGTATTTTGTTGAGGATTTCTGCATCTATATTCATCAGTGATATTGGTCTGTTATTTTCTTTTTTTGTAGTACCTTTGTCTGGTTTTGGTATCAGGGTGATGGTGGCCTCACAGAATGAGTTTGGGAGTGTTCCTTCCTCTGCAATTTTTTGGGAGAGTTTGAGAAGGATGGGTGTTAGTTCTTCTCTAAATGTTTGATAGAACTCACCTGTGAAGCCATCTGGCTCTGGACTTTTGTTTGTTGGAAGATTTCTAATCACAGTTTCAATTTCATTACTTGTGATTGGTCTGTTCATATTTTCTGTTTCTTCCTGGTTCACTCTTGGAAGGTTATACCTTTCTAAGAATTTGTCTATTTCTTCCAGGTTGTGTGTTTCGTTGGCTTAGAGTTGCTTGTCCTAGTCTCTTAGTATGCTTTGTACTTCTCCGGTGTCTGTTGTAACTTCTCCTTTTTCATTTCTAATTTTATTGACTTGAGTCCTCTCCCTCTTTTTTTTGATGAGTCTGGCTAATGGCTTATCAATTTTGTTTATCTTCTCAAAGAACCAGCTTTTAGTTTTATTGATCTTTGTTATTGTTTTGTTTCTATTTCATTTATTTCTGCTCTGATCTTTATGATTTCTTTCCTTCTACCAACTTTGGGTTTTGTTTGTTCTTCTTTCTCTAATTGCTTTAGGTGTAAGGTTAGAATTTTTATTTGAGATGTTTGCTGTTTCTTGAGGTAGGATTGTATTGCTATAAACTTCCCTCTTAGACCTGCTTTTGCTGCATCCCATAGGTTTTGGATCGACATGTTTTCATTTCATTTGTCTCTATATATTTTTTTGATTTCCTCTTTGATTTCTTCAGTAATCTCTTGGTTATTTAGTAATGTATTGTTTAGCCTCCATGTGTTTGTGGTTTTCACCTTTTTTTCCCTGTAATTGATTTCTAATCTCATAGCACTGTGGTCAGAAAAGATGCTTGATATGATTTCGATTTTCTTAAGTTTACTGAGGCTTGATTTGTGACCCAAGATGTGATCTATCCTGGATAATGTTCCGTGCGCACTTGAGAAGTGTAATCTGCTGTTTTTGGATGGAATGTCCTGTAAATATCAATTAAATATGTCTGGTCCATTGTGTCATTTAAAGCTTGTGTTTCCTTCTTAATTTTCTGTCTGGATGATCTGTCCATTGGTGTAAGTGATATGTTAAAGTCCCCCACTATTACTGTGTTGCTGTTGATTTCCTCTTTTATAACTGTTAGCAGTTGCCTTATGAGGTGCTCCTACGTTGGGTGCATATATATATTTATAATTGTTACATCTTTTTCTTGGATTGATCCCTTGATCATTAGGCATTGTCCTTGTCTCTTGTAGCATTCTTTATTTTAAAGTCTATTATATCTGATATGAGTACTGTACTCCAGCTTTCTTTTGATTTCCATTTGCATGGAGTATCTTTTTCCACCCCCTCATTTTCAGTCTGTATGTGTCCCTAGGTCTGAAGTGGGTCTCTTGTAGACAGCATATATATGGGTCTTGTTTTTGTATCCATTCTTCCAGTCTATGTCTTTTGGTTGGAGCATTTAATCGTTCATATTTAAGGTAATTATCGATATGTATGTTCCTATTACCATATTCTTAATTGTTATGAGTTTGTTTTTGTAGGTCCTTTTGTTCTCTTGTGTTTCCCACTTAGAGAAGTTCCTTTAGCGTTTGTTGTAGAGCTGGTTTGGTGGTGCTGAATTATCTTAGTTTTTGCTTGTCTGGAAAGCTTTTGATTTCCTCCATCGAATCTGAATGAGATCCTTGCCGGGTAGAGTAATCTCCGTTGCAGGTTCTTCCCTTTCATCACTTTAAATATGTCATGCTGCTCCCTTCTGGCTTGGAGAGTTTTTGCTGAGAAATCAGCTGTTAACCTTATGGGAGTTCCCTTGTATGTTATTTGTCGTTTTTCCCTTGCTGCTTTCAATAACTTTTCTTTGCCTTTAATTTCTGCCAGTTTGATGACTATGTGTCTCAGCATGTTTCTCCTTGGGTTTATCCTGTATGGGACTCTCAGTGCTTCCTGGACTTGGGTGGCTATTTCCTTTCCCATATTAGGGAAGTTTTCAACTATAATCTCTTCAAATATTATCTCAGGACCTTTCTCTCTCTCTTCTCCTTCTGGGGCCCCTATAATGCGAATGTTGTTGCATTTAATGTTGTCCCAGAGGTCTCTTAGGCTGTCTTCATTTCTTTTCCTTCTTTTTTCTTTATTCTGTTCTGCAGCAGTGAATTCCACCATTCTGTCTTCCAGGTCAC
>NC_041233.1:104510714-104512040 GCF_002837175.3 Physeter macrocephalus | reverse complement strand
CTTTGCCTCCATTCTTTTTCTGAGGTCCTGGATCATCTTCACTCTCATTATTCTGAATTTTTTTTCTGGAAGGCTGCCTATCTCCACTTCATTTAGTTGTTTTTCTGGGGTTTTATGTTGTTCCTTCATCTGGTACATAGCCCTCTGCCTTTTCATCTTGTCTATCTTTCTGTGAATGTGGTTTTTGTCCCACAGCCTGCAGGATTGTAGTTCTTCTTGCTTCTGCTGTCTGCCCTCTGGTGGATGAGGCTATCTAAGAGGCTTGTGGAAGTTTCCTGATGGGTGGGACTGGTGTTGGGTAGAGCTGGCTGTTGCTCTGGTGGGCAGAGCTCAGTAAAACTTTAATCCACTTGTCTGCTGATCGGTGAGTCTGGGTTCCCTCTCTGTTGGTTGTGTGGCCTGGGGCAACCCAACACTGGAGCCTACCTGGGCTCTTTGCTGGGGCTAATGACAGACTCTGGGAGGGCTCACGCCAAGGAGTACCTCCCAGAACTTCTGCTGCTGGTGTCCTTGCCCTCAAGGTGAGACACAGTCATCCCCTGCCTCTGCAGGAGACCCTCCAACACTAGCAGGTAGGTCTGGTTCAGTCTCCTATGGGGTCACTGCTCCTTCTCCCGGGTCCTGATGTGCTCACTACTTTGTGTGTGCCCTCCAAGAGTGGAGTCTCTGTTTCCCCCAGTCCTGCTGAAGTCCTGCAATCAAATCCCGCTAGCCTTCAAAGTCTGATTCTCTAGGAATTCTTACTCCTTTTGCCAGACCCCCAGGTTGGGAAGCCTGATGTGGAGCTCAGAGCCTTCACTCCAGTGGGTGGACTTCTGTGGTGTAAGTGTTCTCCAGTTTGTGAGTCACCCACCCAGCGGTTATGGGATTTGATTTGTGATTGCGCCCCTCCTACCGTCTCATTGTGGCTTCTCCTTTGTCTTTGGATGTGGGGTATCTTTTTTGTTGAGTTCCAGTGTCTTCCTGTTCATGATTGTTCAGCAGTTAGTTGTGATTCCAGTGCTCTCGCAAGAGGGAGTGAGAGCACGTCCTTGTACTCTGCCATCTTGAACCAAATCCCCTCCTTCAATCCATTTTGAGTTTATTTTTGTGTATGGTGTTAGGGAGTGTTCTAATTTCATTCTTTTACATGTCCAGTTTTCCCAGCATCACTTATTGAAGAGGCTCTCTCTTCTCCATTGTATATTCTTGCCTCCTTTATAAAAAACAAGGTGACCATATGTGCGTGGGTTTATCTCTGGGCTTTCTATCCTGTTCCATTGATCTATATTTCTGTTTTTGTGCCAGCACCATACTGTCTTGATTACTGTAGCTTTGTAGTATAGT
>NC_041233.1:104502386-104504278 GCF_002837175.3 Physeter macrocephalus | reverse complement strand
TATAATGCGAATGTTGTTGCATTTAATGTTGTCCCAGAGGTCTCTTAGGCTGTCTTCATTTCTTTTCATTCTTTTTTCTTTAGTCTGTTCCGCAGCAGTGAATTCTACCATTCTGTCTTCCAGGTCACTTAACCGTTCTTCTGCCTCAATTATTCTGCTATTGATTCCTTCTAGTGTAGTTTTTATTCCAGTTAGTGTATTGTTCATCACTGTTTGTTTGTTCTTTAATCCTTCTAGTTCTTTGTTAAACATTTCTTGCAATTCTCAATCTTTGCCTCCATTCTTTTTCCGAGGTCCTGGATCATCTTCACTATCATTATTCTGAATTCTTTTTATGGAAGGGTGCCTATCTTCACTTCATTTAGTTGTTTTTCTGGGGTTTTATCTTGTTCCTTCATCTGGTACATAGCCCTCTGCCTTTTCATCTTGTCTATCTTTCTGTGAATGTGGTTTTTGTCCCACAGCCTGCAGGATTGTAGTTCTTCTTGCTTCTGCTGTCTGCCCTCTGGTGGATGAGGCTATCTAAGAGGCTTGTGGAAGTTTCCTGATGGGTGGGACTGGTGTTGGGTAGAGCTGGCTGTTGCTCTGGTGGGCAGAGCTCAGTAAAACTTTAATCCACTTGTCTGCTGATCGGTGAGTCTGGGTTCCCTCTCTGTTGGTTGTGTGGCCTGGGGCAACCCAACACTGGAGCCTACCTGGGCTCTTTGCTGGGGCTAATGACAGACTCTGGGAGGGCTCACGCCAAGGAGTACCTCCCAGAACTTCTGCTGCTGGTGTCCTTGCCCTCAAGGTGAGACACAGTCATCCCCTGCCTCTGCAGGAGACCCTCCAACACTAGCAGGTAGGTCTGGTTCAGTCTCCTATGGGGTCACTGCTCCTTCTCCCGGGTCCTGATGTGCTCACTACTTTGTGTGTGCCCTCCAAGAGTGGAGTCTCTGTTTCCCCCAGTCCTGCTGAAGTCCTGCAATCAAATCCCGCTAGCCTTCAAAGTCTGATTCTCTAGGAATTCTTACTCCTTTTGCCAGACCCCCAGGTTGGGAAGCCTGATGTGGAGCTCAGAGCCTTCACTCCAGTGGGTGGACTTCTGTGGTGTAAGTGTTCTCCAGTTTGTGAGTCACCCACCCAGCGGTTATGGGATTTGATTTGTGATTGCGCCCCTCCTACCGTCTCATTGTGGCTTCTCCTTTGTCTTTGGATGTGGGGTATCTTTTTTGTTGAGTTCCAGTGTCTTCCTGTTCATGATTGTTCAGCAGTTAGTTGTGATTCCAGTGCTCTCGCAAGAGGGAGTGAGAGCACGTCCTTGTACTCTGCCATCTTGAACCAAATCCCCTCCTTCAATCCATTTTGAGTTTATTTTTGTGTATGGTGTTAGGGAGTGTTCTAATTTCATTCTTTTACATGTCCAGTTTTCCCAGCATCACTTATTGAAGAGGCTCTCTCTTCTCCATTGTATATTCTTGCCTCCTTTATAAAGCTTCTCCTTTGTCTTTGGATGTGGGGTATCTTTTTTGTTGAGTTCCAGTGTCTTCCTGTTCATGATTGTTCAGCAGTTAGTTGTGATTCCAGTGCTCTCGCAAGAGGGAGTGAGAGCACGTCCTTGTACTCTGCCATCTTGAACCAAATCCCCTCCTTCAATCCATTTTGAGTTTATTTTTGTGTATGGTGTTAGGGAGTGTTCTAATTTCATTCTTTTACATGTCCAGTTTTCCCAGCATCACTTATTGAAGAGGCTCTCTCTTCTCCATTGTATATTCTTGCCTCCTTTATAAAAAACAAGGTGACCATATGTGCGTGGGTTTATCTCTGGGCTTTCTATCCTGTTCCATTGATCTATATTTCTGTTTTTGTGCCAGCACCATACTGTCTTGATTACTGTAGCTTTGTAGTATAGT
>NC_041233.1:104446483-104495476 GCF_002837175.3 Physeter macrocephalus | reverse complement strand
CTTTGCCTCCATTCTTTTTCTGAGGTCCTGGATCATCTTCACTCTCATTATTCTGAATTTTTTTTCTGGAAGGCTGCCTATCTCCACTTCATTTAGTTGTTTTTCTGGGGTTTTATGTTGTTCCTTCATCTGGTACATAGCCCTCTGCCTTTTCATCTTGTCTATCTTTCTGTGAATGTGGTTTTTGTCCCACAGCCTGCAGGATTGTAGTTCTTCTTGCTTCTGCTGTCTGCCCTCTGGTGGATGAGGCTATCTAAGAGGCTTGTGGAAGTTTCCTGATGGGTGGGACTGGTGTTGGGTAGAGCTGGCTGTTGCTCTGGTGGGCAGAGCTCAGTAAAACTTTAATCCACTTGTCTGCTGATCGGTGAGTCTGGGTTCCCTCTCTGTTGGTTGTGTGGCCTGGGGCAACCCAACACTGGAGCCTACCTGGGCTCTTTGCTGGGGCTAATGACAGACTCTGGGAGGGCTCACGCCAAGGAGTACCTCCCAGAACTTCTGCTGCTGGTGTCCTTGCCCTCAAGGTGAGACACAGTCATCCCCTGCCTCTGCAGGAGACCCTCCAACACTAGCAGGTAGGTCTGGTTCAGTCTCCTATGGGGTCACTGCTCCTTCTCCCGGGTCCTGATGTGCTCACTACTTTGTGTGTGCCCTCCAAGAGTGGAGTCTCTGTTTCCCCCAGTCCTGCTGAAGTCCTGCAATCAAATCCCGCTAGCCTTCAAAGTCTGATTCTCTAGGAATTCTTACTCCTTTTGCCAGACCCCCAGGTTGGGAAGCCTGATGTGGAGCTCAGAGCCTTCACTCCAGTGGGTGGACTTCTGTGGTGTAAGTGTTCTCCAGTTTGTGAGTCACCCACCCAGCGGTTATGGGATTTGATTTGTGATTGCGCCCCTCCTACCGTCTCATTGTGGCTTCTCCTTTGTCTTTGGATGTGGGGTATCTTTTTTGTTGAGTTCCAGTGTCTTCCTGTTCATGATTGTTCAGCAGTTAGTTGTGATTCCAGTGCTCTCGCAAGAGGGAGTGAGAGCACGTCCTTGTACTCTGCCATCTTGAACCAAATCCCCTCCTTCAATCCATTTTGAGTTTATTTTTGTGTATGGTGTTAGGGAGTGTTCTAATTTCATTCTTTTACATGTCCAGTTTTCCCAGCATCACTTATTGAAGAGGCTCTCTCTTCTCCATTGTATATTCTTGCCTCCTTTATAAAAAACAAGGTGACCATATGTGCGTGGGTTTATCTCTGGGCTTTCTATCCTGTTCCATTGATCTATATTTCTGTTTTTGTGCCAGCACCATACTGTCTTGATTACTGTAGCTTTGTAGTATAGTGTGAAGGGTAATATTTTTATACTCCTCAACTGAGGCAGGTTTTTTTTGTTGTTGTTGTTTTTTATTTTAGTTGTGGAATGTTTCTGTTTATTTACTTATTTATTTACTGGCTGGGCCATGTGGCATGTGGGATCCTAGCTCCTCAACCAGAGATCAAACTCGGAACCTCTGCATTGGAAGCATGGAGTCTTAACCACTGGACCACCAGGGAAGTCCCTGTTTGTTTTGTTTTTGTTTTCTTTTATTTTTGGTCTTTGCAATCCCTGTTTCTTCTTCCGTCAGTTCCAAGTATGTCCTACGGACTTTCACGTGTGGTGCAGCCAGCATAATTTTTTTTCTGGCTCTGGTTATATGGTCCACACCATTCCTTGTATCCTTGATAAAACTGTCTATTGAATTATCTTTTCTTGTAAAAATGTCTCTCACATGAATTTTACCACACACTTGGGGACTCTTGACTACTCTCTTATCTACACAAGCAAATTGTACAACTGTCTTCTAAGACAGGAACCATCTTATTAATCTCATTAGATGAAGAGAATATGTCTCAGAAGGATAATCAACAACTAAAATATTCTCAATTTTGTCAAAATCTGTTAAAATATAGACGCCACAAACTGTAGGATTTAGCTTGGCACAAAAGAACTAACCTCTAGGCAATACTCTTTCATATATAAAAAATTGGTCACAATTACAGTACAGTACTACCAGTATTTTACACAAGGATAAATCAGTTCCATATACAGGATTAGCATAATGATTTATATTTCTTATATAGGTCAATAAATGCAGTTTTTATAATTAGTGTTATAAAATTTTAAATTATTTGTTAACAGAAATTCTAGTCAAAGATTCAGAAGATAGGACTTATATCAATATGTAGTGATAGTCTGTAGGGTTAAAGTCCACAAAAGTAGAGTAACCATGCAATCTCTTTTTCTCAGGACATAGTCAATATGTATCTGTAGTCCAGCATAATTATTAGTTAATAACACATCCTTTTACTCTATGTCAGAGTTTAGATGATATTTAAAGTTGGCTCTAACTCCTAGGGACAGAATCAATGAGTAGGCACCAGAGAAAGTATCCAGGGAATATGACAAGAAAGAAAATAGATATTTAGTCTCATGGAAATCCAAGCAGGAATAAATAGTGATGTTCTTAAGAGTAAACTGAGATAGGAAGAAGCCTGAAATCAATTCATGGGTCTGCATCTTCCACAATAACCTGTCAGAACATACTTAGGTAGTTGGCCCCAGAAACTGTGATGGTGGTCTGAGACAAAGCCGTAGTTTATACCTTAGAACAAGGTCAGCCAGCAAAAGCAAGGCAGAAACAAATCTCACAAGAGTTAGATTTCTAGGAATCGTTTAGGTCAGACATGAAGCACAGAATACCCAGAAGGGAAGACTGCATGCATAGTAAAAATAACAAAAACAATTAATATTACTGAGAATTCTTTATGTGTATTACCTCTTTCAATTTCCTGATATGGAATTTGGTGTCAGTGTCAATTTCAAGTCCTATGTCTGTCATTTACATCCATATCACCTTGTCCAAGTTATTTAACTTTATTATAACTCAGTATCTTGATGTTAAAGTACAAATAATGATATATACCTCACTGGTTTATTATGATGAATACATACATACATACATACATACATACACACATAGAGAGAGAAAGAGAGACAATATATGCACAAACACACATGGAACCTAGCAAACAAGAAGAACACATCAGTCAGAAATATTTTAAGCTAATAGCAAGGAATTTGAAACTATGTTTACTTGATTCTTAGTAGACTCTTTGTGAATGGTCTTTTGGCAAGCGTACTGAATAAAAACCTTCATTTAAAAAAAAGAACACATCAGTGTTATTATTACTATGGTGATTATGAAAAGTATAATTTGAAATGGAGTTTTTATTTCAGGATCAAAGTCCAGCTTCTCCCACTTGGACTAAAATCAGAACCAGATTGTTAATAGTTTTACTTAGTCCTGAATCACCTGATCTAGAGCCTTGTAAATCGCCATGTTAATTTTAGGCATGCAAGGTGGGATAAAGCTTTTGTGAAAGGGGACAGATGCTTCAGGTATTGGTTAAGAAGACATATAGAAGCTAGGAAAGAAACAATCCTCGATAATCTCTAAGAACCATGTGCTTGATAGTATTTGCTTCTAGGAAAACCCATATATTCACAGTACATTGATGTTACACTAAACCATTGGATTTGCAGGAAACCTGAGAGCTGAGAATTGACATTGTTGAATATTCTAGAATGGTTCTTATTTCTTTCCCAGAAGCATAATATGTATGGAATGTGACAACTTCAGCTATTTCAGTAATGTGACAAATTTATCAATTAACTAAAATTAATTAAGTGGACTTAATGAAATTAATTGCATCAGTTAAGCTTTAGAGAAAAAATTTCCCTTCCTAAAAGAAGTACAAATAATATGGATGTGGAAAAAATGTATTCCTGATACAAAATTAACTTCAGTACATATACCAGCCTAACATTTTGAATTCTTGCCCTCAAGCAGGAGCTAAGTTGAATCTTGCTTTTCTCAGTGATGGCTAAGCTGCTGATAGTCAACAATGGTTGACTGGTCCCCGAAAGACTCACAGAACACTCATTAGTTTTTGCCTATTGCCTGGAAAATTTTAGAGAATACTTCCAAAGACTTAAGTAAGGACATGAGGAGATAATTACCTTTAGAGTTAAGTACTTCTCAAATATTCTATTATATACACTATAGATTCGGGTCAATCGGGGAAGATATACAACAACACTGGACCAGTCATTATTTCTCTTGTTAACAGTAAATGTTTCCAGACTACATATTCAAACGTTACTGTAATTATAAAAATCCTTGGCCCCAAATTTGAATTTGAATCAGAGTTGGCTTTGCAGGTTTTTTTTTCCAATTCCTAAAATGTGGCTATTCAGTTAATAAAATCTTGTACTGACCACATACTTATAGCTATTATTTTCTGTGCCCAGTTCACTCCCCCATATCTGGAGGAATCACCTTGCTTTTCCTTGCTCCATTTACATGCTACAATGGGAGGCGTCATGGTTTTACAACAGGACCTTATTTATCTGGTAACAGGCAATATGCCCAGGTATGGGTCCTTGACTCAAGCTGGGCAAATCAGCTTTCCACAAAAATGCTATATTGAAGCCAAGAAAAATTTTGCAGAGGGTTTCTCCAGGAGACTGAACAGGAACATGTAAAGTTGGAATTTGTTATAACCAAGCTTTCAACCATGTAGACTAAGAAAGAAGATAATGCCAGGCCTAGGCATGCAGAAGAAATGAGAGATATAAGGTGAAGATAGGATCTTATTCAATTGCCTGGGTTTATTTTATTCCTGAGGTTCTGCTGCATCCCTCCCTTTACTTTCATCCCAAATTTGTGTAATCTACTGAATTTTCTTTTCTATTTAATCTCATTGGGCTAGATTCATGTTTCTTGCAATCAAGAGTCTTCACTAAAGCATACCTTGTTTCTGTTGAGGACTTGGAAAAACTACCATTAACATTTACTTCTGAAAGGTATTTTCAATGATCTTCTATCTCAGTATTTCTGAGACAGTAGATAAAAAAGATGGTACATCATTAAACAGGTTTGACAAAACCAAGTTGAACAAAGCTAAGCTTTTTTCTTTCTTTTTTTCCACTTTTGACTATCCTCTCAGAGCCTTTAAAATGCCATGTGCATTGTGAATCTCTAAGATCATAGTATTTTGTGTAGCATTTTGCACTCACATGTGACCCTAGAACACTTTTCTGAGGAGCGTCTTCAGAAATAGTACTTCACAGAAACCCTTTGAAATATACTGATCTATCCTAAAGAAGAAAGCAAGGCTAAGACATTTTATTTAATCTAACTCATGCCATAGCCAAAAGAGAACCAGCGCTAAATACAGATTTATACATGAGCTGTAGGACTGCGAGTGTCTTAGAGTGATAAACTGAGAGCGTTACTTTAGATAAGAAATTTGTTTGGCAACGTGTGTCACTGGAACAGAAGGAGCAACTGATAGACAAGACCCCCTGGGGCATAACCATTACACTCCTGACAGACTCCTTAAAATGAGACCACAGAGCCAAGCAACTTAAAGGCTCTTTGCTGAGTTGCCAACTCCATCTGCTGAGAGCTGGTTCAGATAGACCCTGCCGGAGACCCCGTAGGAGCAGAGGGTGACCTCCCACTCACGCTTCTCTTGTCCCTTGCTGGACCAGAGACCACAGGACATACTGAGATGCCTCCTCCCAGGACTTCTCCTTGGAGGGTTTGTTACCCCCTTTCCTATTTTCTCCATTTTGACTAACCCGTGCTGCGTGCTAATTGTGTGCAAAAACCACAGTGATTAGTGGTCATGTTTTATCTACAATCCTGTGATTTTTCTACCTGGCCTTGCCACTGGGCCCTGTGACAGAGAAATGGAATTATGTATGTGAAAAATTGTATGATTTAGTTTTTTTACATGAAGAGTACAGTTGTTTCAAGTTTATAGGACAGTCAATAAATGCCTCTCCTCTTTACTTTCTTTCTCTTCTCCCCTAATAAAATCACAGATTATTTTTCTAATCCTCCAAACACTGACCATCATCACAAGCTTCGTATGATCGCTTAATATTACCAGTTATTACAAGCAGGTTAATATGTAAACATGAACAAAACAAGCAAACAAAAAACATGTATCTAAAAGATGTTACAGGTTATAGAACATGGAATTTCATAAAGGCCAATAAATGACAGATACTCATAGATGACTGTTTGTACTCACCTCGGGTCTTCAGAGGAGAAGGTGTGAGGAATGAAATCTTTACAGATGCTGCTATGAAAACTTACCTGCAGTTTCACTGAAAGTATAACTTTGTTAAAGCTTGTGTTTCCAACCCAACACAGAAGGGGCAGCACCATCCACAAAGTAATACAGACAGACTCTGGGATCCCCTGTTTTGTATCCCATTTCTTCATCTCATTTCCTCCAGACATCCACACCATCTGGTAATTCTAGTGCCCAATTTCACGAACATTTTTCTAGTTAGAACTTCATCATCTCTTGGCCAAGACTCTTTCAGACTCTTTTCCTATCCTTTATTTTCTACCTTGTCACTGAAAGGATTGTGATTTTTAATCTTTGTAATATTACATCCAAAGGAGCTTTTAATTCTTCTATGTTATGCTTTGTTGAATGATTACAAATAGCAAAACACTGTGCTAAATAAGTCCCCCAACACACATTACTCCATGCAATTGTCACAATAATTCTAAGTTGGATACCCTTATTTACCACACTTGCAGTAAATGGGAGAGCCAGAATCCCAAAGAAATCCTGTGCCACTTTGAAATCAAGTAGGCTCTTGGTAAATATTTGATGACGCTCAAATGTCTTTCCCATGAACTCACCAGCACCCTCACAACTCCTGATTAATGAAATAAGGAGAAAGGAAGGCATTTGCCAAGTAATAATCAACACAGAATTTCCCTTTTCACCTAAACCATCTATAAGGAATCACAGGAGCAATTTTGTGGCTGATAAACTAGACTTTTTAACACAGTAGAAAGAAACAAAAAAGCAAAGATATTCTAAAACACTGGTTGAAGGCAACAGTTTTGAAAGCCACACCATCAGGAAATCAATGTGAGAACACAAGCCATAGAACACTATCTTTATATTTCCCTGTATTTTCAACAAAGTGGGACACTGTATTAGTAATCATGAATTTTAAATGTATTTTGCACAACATTTTGTATAAATCCATTCTAGATAATGCTCAAAGTCTGTTTAAATCCCAGCAAAGTTAAAGAGGACATCCATGATCATATGTTCTTTGAGAGAAGATACCGTGTCAGATACATGGTGCTATTTCCTGGGACCCTTACACCAGTATTTGCCAATGGTCTTACCTGGAATGTTAGTTCCATGTTGTATTTATATGTATTTAAAGAATTTTAAAAAGGATTTGTTGTTGATGTATTGTAAGTCTAGGAAACAACATATCAGGGCAGAGCTTCTCACACATCCGTATGCCATGGATTAAATCAGAGTGAGATTTGGAATACCTTAGCCCTTTGGGTGCCTAATATTGTGAGGCCACAGACAGAGGTGACCAGCTTCATTTACATATCCCATAATGCTGAACAAACTGTGATTTTCCAAGAGTGCCAGAATGTGAAAAAGGCTGCAAGCATTCAGTTAGGTTTTTTGTTTCAAGAAGCAAACATCATCTCTTGGTAAACTGATCAAAAAAAGGAAACTTATTGTTGATAATACAAACAAACATGCATATAATGGGTGAAAATACACATTGTCAAAGATACTGGAGTTCCATTTAAAGGCATACAGTCCCAGTGGTCATAAGCAGCCAGATTGGCACTACTCAGTTTAAACAAAGGAAAATAGGACTTTGGGCTGTTAGTAGTGGTTTTGTTTTATTTTGATTTGATCAAGTTCAATTGCTTTACTTAATTTTCCAAATTTTTAATCTGTATTATAAATCACACAAGAAAAATATATGAATTTTCTATACGTGATCAAAAACAGTAGGTACTTGATCACAGAACCTTTATTCACAGTTCATTTCAAAGACCAAAGCTCTACAAAGCGTATTTTTGTTAATTTGTTTTATAACTAAATTTGCTTAAAAGACCTATTCTTACACATTTCAAATGCATCTAAATAAAGCTAAAAAACAGAGAGATGCAGAAACACAACTAACAATTTTAACAAGAAGTAAATCATCAGGACTGAAGTTGGTAATCATCACACCTTCACTTTTGTATTAATTAACTTTTTTAACTGTGAGAAATTGGAGTGACAATGAGAAGAGATGAAAACTGTAGGTATATGCTTTAAGCACAGTGGCTGCCTAACAAATGGAATGGTTTAAATTCTTTAATTATCAGAAAGACTACCAGAACTCAGATTCCACCTGAAACACCCTTGCACTTTAAACATATATTAAAAGCAAAAGACGAACACACTAGTAAGGCGAAAACGTATTCATACTGGCTCATGTTTTTCCCATCTGTGGAAAGGTTACCACCAACATCTGAGTTGCTCAATCGAGGAACTACTCTTTGAGGGTATGCTCATCTCCCCGAACCAGTTCTAAATCACTTTCTGTTTATTCCACCTCCAACAACACATTAACTTTATGCAATTCCCTCTATTTTCTAGTTTGAAAGAGTAATAGAGTACTAATCTACCCAAAGTAAACATATTTCAGACAGACTTTCCATAATAATAATAATAAAACAAGAAATATGCCCAAAACACATTTTTAGAGGCAGAGATAACCTTTCTAATTTAGAGACTGAATGGGTGACATTTAAACAGGTTATAATTAAAAAAAAAATAGTTAGGAACCTTAGCAGCCTGGTTCAAATAATTATCATCCATCCTCCACCTCTGTGGTGGTCTACTCACCGGTTTCCCACTGAATCTCAAGTCTTCTTTTAGAGTAATCTCCACACAGGATCTAAATCAAAAAAAGCAAATAACAGGCTTAAAAATCTTCCTGCTGTCAAACTTTCAATCCCATTTCAATACTTTTTAAAGTTAAAATCAGGGCTTCCTATTATGACCTATAATGCCACCTTCTGTGCTTTGTTCTTTATTATATCTTTGGCCTTAACCTATTGCCCTCTTCCCAGAATATATAGCAAGTTCTTTCCTACCTAGGACTTCTGCACATGTTCATTAGGGGTTTCACCTGCTGGGTGCAAGCCTTGCTCGCTTCATCGGTCAGGTCCCAGTCTCAACATTACTCTTCCTTTGAGAGTCTTGACCGAGAATCAAAGTGACTTTCCCTTCTTTCAGGCCCTCAATATTCACTACTAACACACCTACTTTCTTTCCTTCATAGAATTTCAGAATGTGTAGATTATATAATTTTTTATTACTTGTCTCCCATAGTAGATGCATCTTATGGAAACAGACTCTTTATTTTCTTTATTCATAACTGCACTCTGTGTCTAGTTACTTGCCTTTCATCTAGCAGGTCTCAGTACATATTTGTTAAATGAATTAGTGAATGATTATTGGGTCACTGCTGTCCTCATATTTATTTTTCGAAGGAAAGAGGGTATTTTAAGTTTCCTAGACCCAACTCCAATGGGTGTGTGTGGGGCGGAGAAGCAGTCTTCCTCACACCACAAGCAATTCTCAGACACCATCATCAGGATGCAGAGGTTCCATGTTCTCTGGATGTGCCACTCTCCCAGAATCTCCATGCATTCACCAACCTGGAAGCTCTCGGAACCCTCTCCTTTGGGGTTTTTATGGAGGCTTCATTACATAGTCATGAACAATTAAAGCCCTGGCCATTGGCAATCAGTTCAACTTCCAGCCCCTCTCCATACCTAGAGATTCAGGGTGGGATTGAGACTGAAAATTCCAACCCTCTAATCACCTGGTTGGTTCTCCCGGTGACCAGCCCCCATTCCTTAGGTGATTTAGGGGCTTTCCAAAACTCACCTTATTAAAGTAACAAAAAACATCATTATGTCTTTCATCACTTAAGAAATTTCAAAGGTTTTGGGATCTCTGTGCCAGAAATGGGAATGAAGACCAAATACATATTTATTATAAATCAAAATATCACAGAGGGCTTCTTATCTTACTGCTACTTTTCATTGCTGTAAGAAATGAAAATCCTGACAAATGCCTGTTCTCATTATATAATTTACTCAAATGATGGCAAAGTGGATTTCTTGCTAGGTGTTAAGCTCCTGAGGGAATTGGGCTATGTGTTTCTCTCCATGCTAGCAGGTAGTAATAATGACAGAAAATGCTTTGATGCTATCTTAATTTCTCTCTTAGAAGTCATTTTCAATGAGGAATCCTCCAGAAAATTATCAATTTACCCTGCTTTCAGGTCATAATAAATGTATGTTACATCTACTTTGAAATACCTCATAGGAAAATATGTAATAAAATACCAATCCCCTCCTTGTCTTCTCTCTCGGAGAGATGTTGACTTGTATACATTTGACAGTACATTCCTGCTGCTTTCCAAACACCATTCAATTAAGAAACCTTCCCAGCTGGCATAGCCAATAAATACTTGAATTTTTCTACATGTTTTTTGGGATCTTTCTTTAGCCCCAAGACCTCCAGTTTTCACAATATTGCCATTTGAATGTGAGTTTCTTTTCATAGCCTTAGCAAAAGAAGTAAAATGCACATTTTTTTTAGATTACACTTTTCCAAAAACAGTGTGTAGCAAAAAAGAAAAGAATATGTCTTGAAATTATTCAGCAATCACTTTAAAAATGCTTATATGTAAATCTATGTTTTGGAAGATATTTATAAAATAATTCAATTAACTTTGGTTATAAATACACATTTAAATAAATGAGTTGTTAAAATACAGAATATCATTTTGCTTCCATTAGAACATAATAAAGTTTGCTGTTTTACATAAATTTGATGCTGGGGACATCTTTTCCTATCTAGGAATAAAACATAAATGACATAATAATAAAAGAATGTTGAAACAAAAAGCAACTAGAAATTTTATTGTTCATTAATAATAAATTACTTATCTTGGTAATTTAATGAAAGAATATTTAAACAATTTTATATCATATTTTATGAAACTCAAAGGTCTGAATCATCTGTGGGCAATAGTAAAACAACAACAAGAGGTAAAGATTTGCTGATCCTTCACTCTATAGTTACTCTAACAAAGTACCACCAACTGGGTGGCTTAAACAACAGGAATTTATTGCCTCACAGTTCTGGAGGCTGGAAGTGCAAGATCAAGGTGTCAGCAGAGCTGGTTACTTCTGAGGGCTGTGAGAGAAAATCTGTTCCAGGCCTCTTGACTGGCTTTGGGTGGTTTGCTGGTAATCTTTGGCATTTCTCGGCTTATAAGAAGCATCACTCTGATTTTCACTTGTCTTCATTTTCATGTGATGTTTTCCCTGCATACAAGTCTCTATGCACAGTTTTCCCCCGTTTTATAAGGAAAGTAGTCATATTGGATTAGGGTCCACCTTGATGACCTCATCTTAACTGTTACATCTGCAATGACCATATTGCCAAATAAGGTGACCTTTTGAGGTATTGGGGATTAGAACTTCAACATGTGAATTTTTGTGGGGACATAATTCAACCCATAACTCTTACTATATGTTAAGCATTTGCCTATCATTTCTTCATTTAATCCCCACACTAGCCCCGTAAGAGGTGTCATTATTTCCAATTTAGGGTAGAGAAAATAGACTTCAGTAGGTTAAGTAAATTACATTTTCCAGTCACACAAGTGGCAAATGCCAGATCAAGGAGTTAAAACCAGACTTAAAAACCCAAGCCCCAAGTCTTTAGAATCACTTTTTTTTCCCTTTAACATCTTTATTGGAGTATAATTGCTTTACAATGGTGTGTTAGTTTCTGCTTTATAACAAAGTGAATCAGCTATACATATACCTATATCCCCATATCTCTTCCCTCCTGCGACATTTTGAAACTTCTAAACAAAATACAACTTTCAAACCAGTTTCATTGCTGACATATGCCTGAAAGTAGCAATATGTATTCTCAAAAGTAATTATTTAAAAGGATGGTTATATTTATAGCAGTATTTATGGTGACAGTCTCAGAGGTGTATATTATCTTCAAACTCATCAAGATGTATATACACTATACATGAACAACCTTTTTGTATGTCAACCATACCCCAATAAAAAAGAAGTAGTGCAATAGGTAAAAATAAACAGCAATGAATTACGAGAAAAAAAGAAAAAAAAATGACAGGGGTAGAGAAATTGCATGTAGTATTTACAAAGAAATATTGTTACTTATAACTCAAATATTTTTTTTTGATGGCTTCTCTGCTGCATATAGATAAGCAGTAAATAGAAAGTAATATCCAAACTTGGTCTTCCTAAGTCATAACTCAAAAGACACTAGTGAAACAAAGATACAAGCTTACAAATGTCTTATGAAACCTCACCTCTAATCCAGGCATCTCTCTGTGATTTCATCTTTCAAATTTTGGAATAATATATTCCTTTGGAATCAAATTTATGATATGGAAAAATATCTAGTATATCTCATTATAAAGCCTTTTCAAGCCATTAAGTTCTAGTATAAATATGGAGTATTCATATCTTGAAAGTATGTATAACTTTGCTTGATATGATCACGTTATGTATGTGTGCATATATAAATTTGATTGGGGGGAGGGTTGCTAGCAACATTTTGATTGTGATTTACATTTACTTTCCCTATAATTTTTTTCTCATCTTTTAGTTCTCAAAAATCCAAATTGGTAGTCAAATTCTGGAATGTTCCCTCAAGCTCATGGCTATGAATATTAAACCAACATACTTCCCTGGTTCTATGCTAAAATTTACTGAAAACAAGCAAAACTAACTTAACTGCCTGCTCCAAGAAATACTTGTTCTTGTAGATAAGATTAAAGGAAGCAAAATAGCTTGTTTATCAAGACTAATGGCTGCTCTTTAAGACTTATTCAAGATCCTCCCTCTACTGTGCCCATCAATCTAAATCTTTTATATCATAATTTCTGTCCAGTTCCAACGAGTTTCAAGTCTTTGAAGAATTGCCTTAAAATTCACATATCCCATAGCTAAAAACAGTACAAATATCTTCTCCTGATTTTCCCCTTTTGAGACACTACTAAGACGATGTCAAGGTGATATTCTATTTTACTGCAATAAGTGTAATGAACTTAACCTTTTTGTAACAAAATTTTCTGGTAATTTTTTGTAGAGTTGATAGTAAGCAAATGAAAATAGAACATCTGGAAATATGTAAACTTCTATTTGTAATAATGGTGGTTGTGGTAGTAATAGTAGGTATAGTAGAAGCAGCGCAGAAGTAGAAACCATACTGGCAATAGCAAGTGCTTCATATGCATTCCTATTAAATTAGTATTATGAGATTCATACAAGCCACACAGTTTTTCAAAAAGAAAAAATATATTAAAAAATATATATATATTATTGATTTGATATATGTTTTCAGATTCTCTATATATGATACATCCAATAATTTGAAAATTGTATTAATTCTTTTGGAATCTTAGGAGACTGATACAATTAAAGTAATGATAAAAAGTATGTAGATTCTTAAGGTATATAGAGTTCTTTATTTTTTTCCTTTGTTTTAAGATTCCAAGAAAAAAAACTTGTTAAGTAAGTAAAATTGTGCCTATTTAAAAAACACAAAACCCAAGACTCAGAGGAATGAAACTTAAAGTTCATTTAGGGACTATTTGAATTAAATCCTTAAAAACTCATGTTCATTACCCCATGCCAGATTCTCCCTTCAGTACGATAGTGAAGCAACAATTTACTACCTGAAATGACACGTTTTTTAATATACTGTAGCACTTTTTATAAAGTAAAATAGCACATTAACACATTTGTACACTTCATTATATCTTAAAATAAATTTAGCATTTTCAACATATTTTTATTAGTGCTTATTTCATCGTGAGATCACCTGTTTATATATTTGTTCCATTTATCTCTTTGTGGTTGGAGATTGTATACCATTCATTTTTATATCTCTTTCCCTGAATGATGTCTGGAAAATAGGGACATAATAGGGAGATGTATAAATCAGTTGAATGAATGAATGAATGAGCAGGAGTTCTGAAAAACTGCATGGTTAATTACACAGTACATTTATTTTTGAAAAAGAACTCTGAATATTTTGTAAATGAAATATAATAATTTCCTAATTAATTTTTCATATTGGTTTTTCTTATAGTGAGCTCCTGTACTTCATCTCCCTTTATCATGCAATGGTATTTTGTTATGCATGTTTTACTAGAAAATAAACTAGGTCAGAGTGATGAATCAAAAAAGCAAATATATTCCTCACTACAATAAAAGGGATATATCATAATTCCTAGTTCTGTTTTCTGCTGAAACCTTCAGGCTAACTCCAGTTAATTTGTAAACTGAGCATAATGAAACATTCGTGATGGTTCTACATTTATTCTGTTTGTGAAGCAAATATGTCAACTCTTGTACACTTCATATGAACATTACAGCATAATTAAGGACGGGACCTACAACATTAAATAACCCAGAACTCTAGGGTAACAAGAAATGTCATGCGTTCCTGTTGGAAAGTAGTCAGACACTAGAAGCGACACTTTGCAATTGTTTTATAACAAAAAGTGGCCTAGATCTCTGTTCTGTAATTTGTCTACCCACCAACAGCAGGTCCAAAGAGTTTTATTGTAACTCACCCCAGTAAACCAGTCTCATTGTTAAACTACTCCGACTACTCATCCCCTGGTACTTCCTTCCCTGGGGGTGAGCCCCTTGCTGGATCTTCCGTTGCCTCTGAGGGCCTGTAAACACTCTGTTGCTTAGCAGACCATGATTACACACACCAGTGTTTTTGTATCTCTTGAGTTTAATAAGGGACCAGAACCTTTCTTAATTTAAGCTTTTTCTAATACAGGCACACCTCATTTTATTGCTCTTCCCTTTATTGTGCTTTTTAGATATTGTGTTTTTTTGTGTATTGAAAATTTGTGACAACCTTTCATCAAACAAGTCTGTTGGTGCCATTTATCCAACAGCATTATTTTTAATTAAGATGTGTACATTGTTTGCACTTTTAAATTTAGGAAGTCACCTTAATCACCAATTATTCAAATCTTATTATTCAAAATCCCATTGTAAAGTTTTAAGTATCGATTTTGTAATTTTTTCATGTTCCTTATTAAGATTATATTTAAGTACAGGTTAAGTAAGTTCATTCAGTCTCTGGTTTTAAATAACATTTATATATTGAAAATGTTCAAATTTATATCTCAAGACTCAGCCTATCCATTGAATTGCTGATTCATATTCATTAGTTTATCTAACATTATTGGATATCAAATGTTCATCTAAATTTAAACCAAGAGCAAATTCTGATTTTTTCTTTTCTGCAGAATAATGTCATCTCCTTAGAAGGCCTTCCTTGACCAACACAGATAAATATCCCTCCAATGCTATAGGACCTTCTGCTATTATCTTGTACCCTATTATTCTGCTTTGAATATCTTCTGAATAATATTTATTACCTAAAGTTAGATTGTATTTTTACACACATATTAACTATTTCCCCCAAACACATTCTAGAATATATACTACTTGAGAGTAAGAAATTTGCCCTTTGTATATATACCTCTAATAACAGTATTTCAAACATAGTTACTACTATAAATATTTATTAAAGAAAAATAAATATATTTTATAGTTATTTGTGATTATTTGTACACTGTCTCTTTTCATTATATTTCTTTTACAAATATCCACGTGTCAAAAATAATTATTGTTTCTAATATTTATTTTTAAAATGCTTCTCTTTTTTCACTTTCATATGAGTTTTACAGTTTTCTCATTGTTGGTCTCTTAGTTTTTCCAACTATGTCATGATAACATTGGCCAGTACTTACAATTTTAAATTCTAACTTTTAAAAAAATCTTTCTGGAACATCTAGAATTATCTCAAATTGTAATGATAATAGCAGAGATCCTGATCTTGTTCCATACTTCAGAGAAAATGCCTTTTTAGTTCACTAGTTATTTTCATGTTTAATTTTGTCTTGAGATTCTCTTTATCATTTAAAAAATGCTTTTGATAACTTCTTTATGAAAAATTTTAATCACAGTGAATATCGTTTATTTTTCTCTTCAACAAAAGTTTGTTTGGTATCTGTCTACATAATCATAGTTTCTCTCATTTGACCTACCCTTGAGATGATTTGTGTTAATAGACATCTTAATTTGGAACCATTCTAAAAGATCTGAGGTGAATCCCACTTCATCATATAAATCATGTGTGCTTTCTTGTTAATGCTTCATTATAAGAATTTGTAATCCAATAAAGTAGGAATCTTTTCTTCTTTTTCTAGTTTGGAATTGTTTATAAAATAGAAATTTTATTTTTTCAATAGTACAAAATTCATTATCTCTAAAAGAATGCTCAGCCCAGAAAATTTCTCAGATAATACAATGATGCATCTTTCAGTATATTCCCTTGTCACTGATCTATTCAGGTGTTCTAAATCTTCTTGAATTATTTTTAACAATTTATTTCACCCATAAACTCATCCATTTTATCATTTGCAAATAGTTTTGTTGTACACAGTATTCTTTCAAAATTTAAAGTACTGCTTTAGGTTTATTTTTTTTTAATTTAATGTTAGATGGTTGTGCTTTTCTATATTTTCTGGATTAGATATTTTTATTAATTTTATTATTTTTTCCACAAGCAACCAATTCTTTAATTTATCAACTCTTCTATTTTGCTTTTTTCTAATGTATCTTTCTATTTATTTTATTTTGGTAGGTATGTATATATGTATGTATGCATGCATGTATTTTTTGATGTTATATAGTAAAGTTGTAAAGAGCATTGGAATAAGGCTGAGTTTGAAATGCACCATTACTTGTTAGCTATGTGACCTTGTGTGATTGTTCAATCTTTCTAATATCACAGTTCTTTCACATACATAATAGAAATAATAATGTTTTTCTTATAAGCCTATTATGAGCAGTGCATAAGACATGCAGGGCAAATGCAATA
The DNA here is from genome assembly GCF_002837175.3 of Physeter macrocephalus. Taxonomy (NCBI): domain Eukaryota; kingdom Metazoa; phylum Chordata; class Mammalia; order Artiodactyla; family Physeteridae; genus Physeter; species Physeter macrocephalus. Next base: position 104,478,558 of record NC_041233.1, on the reverse strand, counting down.
TAGTTGACATATAATAAATGGTCAAAAAACTGCAATCATATTTACATTCCTCCTGTTTTTTAAAAAGTTATTTTTCTGACTTTTAAGTTTGAACACATTTCAATTTATATTTTACATGTCTCTTCCTTAGTTTAGATCACTCTATTGTCACTTTTTCTTTAAGGTCATCATCTCTGAGCCTATCTCCTTACTCTCAGGTAGAATTAAGCACTCATTTCCCTGATTCCCCAAGGAACAGGGTATAGTAGTATACCTTACTCATACTTGTATGGCAAAAGTATGTGCAAGATTTTATTCTCCTTTTAATAATAAAGGTTTTTTTAACCCTTTAATAAATAGAAATAAAATATTTTGGAGTAATGGTTTTATTTTATTCAATTTTACAACCCTAGAATGAAACCTAATTACTCATATATAGAAGTACCCTAAATATAACACAGGCTAAATAATGGACCAATGATTTTCCCTGACTTAGGGTAACAATAATAGATATAGATATATCAAAGTGATACAGATATGGGTAAAGTGTAATTATTTTATAACACATTTACTATTTAATGAAACAAAATTAAGGTTACTGTAAGTTGAATTTTGGTGTAAATTCCTAGTGTGTAAATAAATAGGCATCTTGATGTTCTTTTAAGAGCCTTCATTTCAAAATGTATTAAAAAATACCATAATATCTATGTCATGTTTTTTACCCATGTCAGAGCAAATGGACATAAATTAGAGAAATGCTTTATGATAGTCCCTCAAGGTCTCTTAGGATGAGGTTCTAAATATTCCCAGGCCAGACTGATTCTTTGTGTTCTGCCCAAAATGTATGCTGTATTAAATCTTGTCATTTTTTTCCCCCAAATAATAAATTGAACTCTTAATATTTGCTGATATATGTCTGGACAGCTATCTGTTTATAAGTTTTTTTATTAATAGGAGCACGGTCCTGAATGTTCAATATCTATATTTTGACTTAGTTAAGTGTATAATACAGAAATTAAATAATAGATCTTAGATAACATTTTCAACCATTTATTTATATGATTTTTGACCTAAGTGCCACTGAAATGCAAGTCAAAAACAGCTATAACATATTAAACAAATGCAGTGGTTACAGATTAAACTATTTTTGGATCATTGATGCTAGCTCACAAGTTATGATGAAGTATAGATTCCTTACTATCATAGCAGATAGAAACTGGAATATGTATTGTCTAGCTACTAAAAATACTTTTAGTTTATGTATTTTTAAGACTATAACAATTATAAAGTTGTAAACTCCTATTAGTTTAAGTCGATTTTTCTGTAGAAATACAGAACTGTTCATGTCACATGCCAGAACATTAAACTAATAAAATTCTCACGTTAGCCTATTGAGTTTCTGGAAAGCTTTTATAGAACACGATAACCTACAATTATAAAATGCTACTTATTAGAACAAAAATATGATGACTGATAAGTTTTTAATATATTACACAAAACATTCAATATCACTGAGCAATAAAATAATAAATTAGGAGATGTTTGGAGTTTTAATTTTGTTCATCTTATCTTAATCAGATTTCTCTATTTTCTAATAAAAAGTAAAACTGGTTCACAGATATCTTCCTAGAAGAGTAGATGGACTCTCTAATAAGGTTCAGAATCCACATATCTACCACATATACTATTTTATGTGTTGGGATAATAGATAGTATGCTATTTCTCTTGATCTTTATCCATCTGTCAGAACAATACGAATCTCAAGGACTCAGAATATATCTTGGATGTTTTAATTCTTCAAGGAAGGCTACTCACCAGGATTCTTTTTTGGGAAACCTTCCTCCTAAGCACTTTCTGCAATCTCATGCTCCACTCTCTTTGAATTTTGTGTTCCACTGAATATAATAGAACATATTGTTGATTTTTAAAATATATAAAAACTTAAAGTAGAAAACAAAAGGAACCATATTCTCATCCCGAAGATAATCTTCTGTATCAGACAAGGTTCTTAGTTACCACGGCTGCAAACATCACAGGGCACTAATGACAGAAATTCTTTCTGCAACGACGCCTAGCACAGCATCAAGGCCATTTCTGCATCAGGGACTTAATCTGACAACCAACCACTGTTCTCTGACCTCCGACTTCCCTAACCTCCCAGAGCCACGTAGCTCTGAGGCTACTCATAAAAGCAAGGTGGAAGTTCTATTCAGAGCATGGTCCATCATTCTGCTCCTCCTCATCAGGACACAGAAAGCTATCTCATTGTTTCTAATGACTGAATCCATCAAATGAGAGTATCACAATTTAATTGGACCCCCTTACTATCCCCAACTTTTTCTTTTCACTATTCAAAACTCTTGAAATAAACATTGCTGAACATACATTTTATTTTATTTTATTTTTTATTTTTATTTATTTTTGTGTGTGTGTGTGTGTGGTATGCGGGCCTCCCTCTGCTGTGGCCTCTCCCGTTGCGGAGCACAGGCTCCGGACGCGCAGGCCCAGCGGCCATGGCTCACGGGCCCAGCCGCTCCGCGGCATGTGGGATCCTTCCGGACCGGGGCGCGAACCCGGTTCCCCTGCATCGGCAGGCGGACGCGCAACCACTGCGCCACCAGGGAAGCCCACATTTTAAATTTAGATATGTTTAGTGTAAAACCCTAGCAGTGTTAATTGGTAGGTCAATGGGAATGTAAATATTAAATTTTGAAAGATGTTGCTAAATGCTCTCCAAAAACTTACACCAACATACAAACAAAATTTATGATCATGGATGTTTCTTTCATAACTGTAAATATTGGTGCTAATATGATATAAAAAATAATATTTACCTTATTTAAGAACTGCTTATTTCTGATTTTTAAATTTGATTTTGTATAATTTTGATATATATTTTTTAAAAAATAAATTTACCTTATGTTTGTCATATATTTTCAGTTAAAGGAATTATCTACAATTAACCTATGTAAAAAATGAGAAACAGTTCCAGTTTTATTTATTTATTTTTTTTCCTCCCAAATAATTATCACAGTCTCATTCACTGATCACTGAATAATGTATGATCCAGGTTTAAAGTGTGTTTTTCTGGATGCCATTTTTTAAACTATCTGTATATTTGTTTTCTAGTATCAACCCAACAGGGAGGAGACATGGGGATATATGTATATGTATAGCTGATTTACTTTGTTATAAAGCAGAAACTAACATGCCATTGTAAAGCAATTATACTCCAATAAAGATGTTAAAAAAAAAGAGGAAGTTGCTGAAAAAGTAAATCTCAAAAGTTATAATCACAAGAAAATAAGTTTTGTAACTATGAACAATGACAAATAGTTGTTAGACTTACTGTGTGATCATTTTGCAATATATACAAGTTTGAATCATTTTCTTTTACACCTAAAACTGTTATAGGTCAATTACACCTCATAAAAAAAAAACTAGCAAATAGGTGTCCTGATCTGCCAAAACAACTGTTTAAGTTTCCCTGAATTAACACACACACGTTTCCTAATTATTTTTTCTAGTTTATAAATTTTTCTACATTATTTCTCAAATATTTTACTTTTCTGACTCCTTATTTCTTTTCTCCTTCCAGAAATTCATTTATCATAGATTGCTAATACTATTCCACAGATCACTTAGGTTCTTATCTTATTCAGTTCCTTTTTTTCTTTGTGTCTCATTTTGCATAGCCTCTATTACTATATGTTTGAGTTCACTATTTTGTGCTCCTTCTGAAATATCTAATTTGGTATTAATTTAATAAAGTAAAATTTTTATTTCCTATGCTTTACTTTTTATCCCTGGTGGTCTCATATGATTTTTTTCACATCGTCTGTATATATTATATTCATGTTTTTCTTTAAATCCTTAAAAATGGTTCTTTTAACATTCTTGTCTGATAATTCTTCATTTTGTCATCTCAAGATTTGTTTTTATTGACTGCTTTTGAAAAAAATTAGTAGTAATTTCCTGTTTCTTCAGATAACCAAAAATCATTGCCTGGATTCTGGACACTGTGAAATTTCACTGTCGAATGATGAATAGTATTGTGTTTCTTTAAAAGGTTTTGAATGAGTTATGAAGACACAAACTATTTAAGATGCTTACTAGGTGTGTGTGTGTGTGTGTGTGTGTGTGTGTGTGTGTGTGTGTGTGTGTGTGTGTGTTTTAATTTGAGGGTGAGTTTGGAGTAGTCTTTACTCTAAGGCTAGTTTAGCTCCACAGCTAAAACATGATCCATCTACTATTTCCATTTAATGACTGAGGTATTCATCAAGGTATCACTATTCTAGCAGGTAAAAAAAAAAAAAAAAGATTGATTTCCAGCCATATGTGAGTTTTTGCAATGGTTCAATTTTGATTTCCTGGGAGTTATACTTCCTCTTGCAGTATCTCCTTTTCAAACTTCCAAAAGTTTTACCCTATGCTTGTACAGATTGGTATTCCAGTATTCAACCAAAGACTTAAGAAAACCTTAATGGGAAGAACTGGAGCTCTTTCTCTCTTTTGCTTCCTTTTTTTTTTTTCTAGTAGTAGCCCCATACTTTTTAGCCATATTCAACTCCCAAGCACTGATCACTGCTTCCTTCATGGGCAAGTTCTACTGCCTAGATTTAAATCCTGATTTTGCCACTTAACAGATGTATAACCTGGGATAAACTATTTAACTTCTTGCCTCTGTTTCTTCATCTGTAAAGCAGGGACAAATAATAGTACTTACTTTATAGGATTGGTGTAATGATTAAATGAGTTAATCCTTGCAAATTTCTTAGAAGATATCTGGCGTATTGCAATTTCTGTGGAAGATGATAACTGAAGCTTCAATGGCGAGCAAATGCAGACACTGCCCCTGCCAACATGGAGCATAGAGGCTAGTGTGAAAAATGCTACAAAGAAAAAATTCAACTGTGAAAAATGTAACAGTGGAGAAGTATAGCATGATACTAGCAATCATTGTAGGAAAGGCTTCCTTGAAGAATTGGTATTTGAGGTGAAATTTGATATAACAAATTACTCTGATTCTCCATTCTTTAAAACAGTACATTACAAACCACTTTGTCTGTTTTTTAGTTCTGTACTGGAACTTCGGTGGGTTATTCCCTGTAGTTTGAGAATTAGACGCAGTTAACTAAAATATAAAATAGTTCTCTTGAAATGCTGTGTATTTCTTCAACACATTTTGGTTGAATATTTACATTCAAAAGGCAGTCAATGCTTCTCTTTTTTCTCTAAAAAAAATCAACCTGGCAGCTAAATTTTGTACTTTCAATCTTATTGACATTTGCTCTACTATAGGTAGTTTTAAAACCCTCTAGACCCTCTAGTAAGGACAATTTAATATTTTTCTTCCAAAATAAAGGATACTTTTACACTCTGGTGGTTTACAAAATGATCATTCTGTGAATCTTTATAAAAGCCTAAATGCCCTTCCTTGGACTTTGCAAAATGTTGATAATTGTTGGTGCTTGTTCCTGCCAACAAGATAAACATTGAATTGGTGACGATTCAGGGCAAATTCATTCATTGCCTCCATTTCCTAGACGTTTGACCAAGTAGATAAAGGATTGGCTTAGGAAAGGTGGGAAGGCGGTATTACTATTCATTTTGGAGCTCAAAAAGGATAAAAGATAAAAATCCCGTGGATTTTTAGAAGACTGAGTAAAAAATATATAACTTATGAATTTCTTTAAAAAGGTTTATGTAACTTTTACAATAACTTTTATCTTGCTATATTAGGTTCTAAGTAAATGTCTTTTGAGTTCTCCAATAAGTGGTACCCAAATAAGTTTTTTTTTAATGTATACAGAACCATGGAGAGAATAAAAACTTTACTCTGCCTTCCTCGAGGAGACATATTTTCTCTGCAGGCTAACATGCTTTTCTCTCCACCAAAATTTTCACAGCCCATCAGATGTCTAAACCATCCTCATTAGTGATCAAAGGGCTTCACTTGTTTTATATTAAAATAGATATGATTTTATTATTATTATTTCTTTTGCGGTGCGCGGGCCCCTCACTATCGTGGCCTCTCCCATTGCGGAGCACAGGCTCCGGACGCACAGGCTCAGCGGCCATGGCTCACGGGCCCAGCCGCTCCGCGGCATGTGGGATCCTCCCGGACCGGGGCACGAACCCGTGTCCCCTGCATCGGCAGGCGGACGCTCAACCACTGCGCCACCAGGGAAGCCCTATTATTTTTATAAATGAATTAATAAGATTGCATCTATTTTATTTCTGTATAATTTTATATAATTGCTATACAGGAAAAAGAGTGACATGACGTTTCCTCCTTCCTCATATGTAACCAGTAACTTGAGGCTGTTTGATCTTCCCCATGAATATTATTTTTTAAAATTTGTATGTTTGTATCCATAAATAAAGTAGAAAGGTTTTCCCCTGGTCAACTTTTATAAATATCATACTATATGTGGCAATATTCAACTTGATATTTTTGATCCACAATTTACCCATTCTCTTTTTTTTTTTTTTTTTTTTTGTGGTACGCGGGCCTCTCACTGCCGCGGCCCCTCCCGTTGCGGAGCACAGACTCCGGACGCGCAGGCCCAGCGGCCATGGCTCGCGGGCCCAGCCGCTCCGCAGCATGTGGGATCTTCCCGGACCGGGGCACGAACCCGTGTCCCCTGCATCGGCAGGCGGACCCTCAACCACTGCGCCACCAGGGAAGCCCCTACCCATTCTCTTGTTACATTATGTTAAGATACTTTTAATTTTCACCAATATGAAGAATGTTAAAATAAATGTTATCCTGGGAATATTTAGAGTTCCTCTAAAAAATAAATCTGGAAATATAATTGTTGAATAACTACACGGTTATATATTATGAACATTTCACTTTACTAGGAATGACCATATAGCTCACCAAAAGTTTTGAGCTCATTTATACTCTCACCAACAGTTTGGGATTTTCTATTTCTCCATATTCTTGCCATCATTTGTTGGCAAATGATGTTGGGTATGAAGTAAAATGTCATTTCAGGTTTTTGCTTTTATAGGTTTTCTATCTGGATATTATTAGTTGCTATTTGTAAAAGCTGCAAATATCTTCGAATGAGGATGCCCTTGCTTAGTATGGTAGCCTCTTTTCTTTTAATAGTAAAAACATTAACTTTTAAATTTTACTTATGATTTTCAGTTTCTGTATCTTTATAAAAGTATACGTTTCTACCAAGATCACAAAGATACTATCCCATATTTTCTTCTAGAATTTCTGTAAAGTCACATATCACATTTGGGTCTTCAATCCTTACCTGGACTTTGTTTGAGAATCTGGTTTTACTTCATTTTTCTCTGCATAACTAAATATGCTCAAGTAATTACTTCCTCAATTTTCAATGCCATCTCTATTGTGTTGTTTCCATAAACACTCTTTCTGCTCCATTGGTCATCTGCTTATCTTTGTGCTAATATGTCCCTGAAATAATTATAACCACATTTAAATTCTTAGCATCAAAGGAGTAAAATAAAACTATTAATTCAAAATTTCCTTAATTATGTTTTATTTTATAGCCTCAATATATTTCATTTTAAAATCAACTTGGTGTGTGTGTGTGTAGAATTTCATATCATATTGGTAGGACTGATATATTCACAATCTTAGTCCTTAGGTTCTTTAATGTGGTGTATCTGTACCCTTATTCAGGTTTTACTTATTGCCCTCAAATATGCTTTGGAATATTTCCATAAAGATCTAGCCCATTTGTGTTAGATTTATTCTTAGGTATATTAAAATATTTGGTTTTATGATGAATAGGGTGTTTTTTCAATATACTTTCTAATTAGATTCAAGTGGTATATAGAACTATTACTAACTCTCACATATTGACCTTGTATCTATTAGTACAGTTAGTATGATTTCTAATTTTGTCTATTTGATTTGATTATTCTGTATTTTATTACTTTGAATAGAATTATTTGATTATTTGACTTTTCTACATAGAAAATTTTGTTTATGTGTATAGAAAATCAAGTCATACACAAAAAAGTATTGTCTCTCCCTTTCCAATAATTATGCTTTTTTCCCCCTTATTATATTACATTGGCTAGTACCTCCTGTACTTTTGAATGTTGAATAAAAAAGATAGTCCTCTTATGTATTAAGTAAGAAAGCTTCTCAATAAATTGTCTTTGTCTCCTGGTTAGCTTAGTATATTTTCATCTTTTGAAATGATCAGATGTTTATTTTTCCCACATTTAAATTTTTTAATGTGGAATATTTATTTGATGTATTTCTTTCTGATGTTAAATCATTCTTATGTTCCTGAGATATAATCTACTTGATAAGAGTAAACTTTTAATACATTCCTAATTATATTTCCAAGTAGTTTACCTGTGATTTTATTATTTTAGCTCTAAAATAAGACTTTTTAAAATTGTTTTTTGAAACTGTTTTTCTTTCCCCCCAGTTTTAATAGAGGTTGTTTTAGCCTCATAGCTTCTGTATCGTTACTGCTTTTTATCCTTAACTACTTTTCAGATACACGAGTTTTTTTTGTTTTTTGTTTTTAATTGAGGTAAAATTCATTTATAAAGTTTTTGATTGGATAGGGTTTTAGTCTTTAATCTTAGGAATTTTCTTCCTTTTTTAGGCTTTCTATTCATCTTAATCAATTAGAGAAATTGATGTTTTCTAGAAAATTAAGAGAAGTTTTCAAGTTTATTAGCACTGATATTCATAATTTCTTATAGTTTAGAAATACTGTTTATGGCATGATAGCCTACATAAATTACTGTTTTTTCTCATTTTTTCTTGTTCAGTCCTTCTACAAGTTTGTTTATTTTATAAGCAATTCTAAAGATATAAAATTTACTTCTTTTGGTACTTCCCTGGTGGTCCAGTGGTAAAGAATCCACATTCCAATGCTGGGGACACAGAGTCCATCCCTGGCTGGGGAACTAAGATCCCTCATGCTGTGGGGCAACTAAGGCCGTGAACCGCAACTACTAAGCCTGCGCTCCTCCACTAGAGAGTCCACATGCTGCAAATGACAGAGCTCACGGGCTCTGGAGCCTGTGCGCCACAACCAGAGAGAGAAAAGCCACATGCCACAATGAAAGATTCCCACATGACGTAATGAAGATCCCACGAGCCGCAACTAAGACCCAATGCAACCAAAAATAAAAATAAATAAAATTTTTTTTAAAGATATAAAATTTACTTCTTTTTCCTCTTAAAACTGTCTTATTTCTATGATATCCTTCTTTCAATTTTCTTGGATTTACTCTGCTCTGCTTTTTCTAGTATCTTGAATTGAGTATTTGACCCCTTAATTTAAAAATATAAATTTACCTCCAAGTGCAGCTCTGACTGCACCCACACACTTTATTATGTAGGATTTACATTGCACTTCAGTAACTATGTCTTGTAATTTCAGTTCTGCATTTTCTTTATGTCCTACATTTGAGTGCATTTTTTAGCTTCTAAAAATGTATCTGTGTAATCTTTTATTGATTCTTAACATAATTTCTGATTTTTAATATAGTAATTGCATTTAGATCAGAGGATGGGATCTATGTTATAGCAATTCTATTAAATGTGTTGACACTTCTGTTCTGACCAAATCTCTGATTAAATTTTTGTAAATGTTCCATGTTTTCAGGGAAAAGAAAATGATCTTCTTTTGGCATAAGAGTTGATAGCTACCAAGTAGATCATGCTTGTAAATTTTAATTTCAAGTTATCTGTGTCTTTATTAAGTTTCTTTACTTGATGTATTTCTTCATGATATACATATGTCAATATTACAAGGAGAGTTCAACAAGTTCACCATTATAATGGCAACTTTTGTTAGATTTTGCTTTAGGTAATTTAAGATTTTATTAAGTATATATTCATCCTTAATCAACATCATACAGTGATGATATATACTATGCATACCTGGGAAATTTAATAATGGAGGAGATAATGTCTATTTTTTTATATTTTATGCCCTACTTTATAATTGAAAGAAGTAATATTTATTTTTAAATATTAATGGGATAATTTTTTTGCATGGCTTATAAATTACGTCTAATAGAATTTCTAAAAGAGGATTTATAGGAATGTTTTTGATAATGGTGGCATTACTGTTATAAATAATTGTTCACCATCATCATTGTGAAGGAAAACATTCAGTCTCATTATTTTATCATTATATAGCATGAGTAGACTCAGATATAATACAATGCCCATTTGAGAGACTATCTATCTATCTATTTATCTATCATCTATCTAGACCTATTTTAAAGCTGAGGAACTATCATTTAAAAGTGAACCAGTGGGCTTCCCTGGTGGCGCAGTGGTTGAGAGTCCGCCTGCCGATGCAGGGGACACGCGTTCGTGCCCTGGTCTGGGAGGATCCCACATGCCGCGGAGCGGCTGGGCCCGTGGGCCACGGCCGCTGAGCCTGCGCGTCCGGAGCCTGTGCTCCGCAACGGGAGAGGCCGCGGCAGTGAGAGGCCCGCGTACTACAAAAAAAAAAAAAAAAAAAGTGAACCAGTAATTTTTGGTCTCCAGATGTGGATTGGCAATAAACATTTTTCAGTGTCCCTGAGTTTTCAGGAAAGAAACTGACTGCTTCTTATTGATCATTTAAATATATGCTGAACACCCACCTAGTTTTTCAGAGGAAGAGCGTAAAAAGTGTATGTGGAGAGAGTGAAATAAACGTGTAGAGAAGAGAGAAAGAGTAAAAGGGAGAGAGAGAGAATGAGAGAGAGCTGCTAGTGAGAGGTGTTATCTGTGAGTGAAGGCAATTATTTACAGGCATTATCAAATGTTCACAGGACTGTGCAGACACAATTACTTTAAAAACATGTTAGAAGGGTCCCAGAAAGCCTCTGCCGTTGGAAAGAGTCATGAAGACTCTAAGAGACAAATACTGAAGGTGACAGATTCAGACATCTGCCACCTGGGGGAGGGGGATTTGCAGGAGATTTTAATATGAGTTTCCTGGAAAAACTACTTCCTAAAAGGTTTAATTTAGATGACTCATGAGAATTTTGTAATGAGCACTGTATCTGGAAAGGCATATCACCTAAAGTTTCTGACACTGACAAAACTTTGGACTGGATAAGTGCCTTTGGGATTTTTCAACATAGGTGAGGAGGCAGAGAGAGTCTCAAAGACTCTACTTCCTACTAATATGGCAATTTGAGATTTGCGAGTCATTGTAATCTAATTTTATGTGAATAGGGTTGGAGAGTGGATGTATTAGGGCCAGGCAGAGCTCTTTACTTCCATCTGCTGTAGTATTGGCTGATAATTTACAGCTGTCCTCTTCTCTAGAAAGTTGCCATTATCTCAAAGATTTATCTCACCTGCTAACTGTCTCACCCACACATCCACCCACTCCCACCTCCTAGGGTCAACCTCGTCCAATAACTGATTACCATTAAGTATAATGGGCCAGACCTCTTGCTTCAATTTGTGCCACAGTTTCCTAGGGGTTTCAAGTTGGAATTAGTTATGAGTTGAGACCACATCCTTGCTTTTATGTTGATCAATTCTTCCAACTCACTTTATTTGACCTTGGGAAATTACTTGACTACTCAAAACTATGTTTCCTTTTAAAATAAATTATTAGTATACAATTTGCAAGATAATATAGAGAATAGAGGAAAAGTATGAAAAGCGCAAATGTGTAGACAGCAATTGTTACATGACAAGCACTCAATGTATTTCCTTTTTTCCTTCCTTCTCTCCTTCCTCCCCTACTCCCTCTTTGCTTCCTTCCTTTCTTCCTTCTTTCTTTTAAATTATCCCTTAGACCAACTGAGGATATTTGGCCATGGGGTTTATGTAACTAACTTGCCTTGAGGTAACTGCATGTGCACTATATACTCAAGTATCTATCATTTTGATGGAAATTCCCTACTTTAGAAACACCTATCCTTGGATTATAAAGAAACAACATGGAGGCTAAATAATAAAGCCTTAGGGGAACCAAGACGTGTAAAGCCCAGAATTTTAAATAAGTAAGGCTTATTGAACATTAGAAACAAATATATTGGATTTTCCATGGAGAATACTTTATCAAAAACTTGGTTGCACTGAAGATAAATATTAACAACACAAATAAGATGCAAATACATATTCTTAGTATGCAAAACATCGATTTTACGTGGCTTACAGCTTTGATGTTGTAATGCTAGTGTTCACTGACATTTAATTTTTGGTACAATATTGTCCCAACTGGTGCCTGCCTTTTACACTATACAACTCAAGCTACTTTCAAAATGACTTTGAGAAGCCTTAAGGGGAATTCATAAATTCATAGCATCTATAAAAAAAAAAAAATAGAGCCTGGCGAATACATAATAAATATAACTTATTTTTAAGTTTTCTCAGACAAAATAATTTTGCAACACTTGCTGAAACGTTCTTACTCTCCACTCCTGTGCATATTTACCCAAAAGGGATTTTTGTCCCCCTCCACAGCTTTCCCTAAGAGAACTCCTTAATAATTATTCTTTTGAACGTACTATTTATGAAAATCTAGCTTACTAATTCCAAAACAAATTCCAAAATAAATTACTTTTAAGAACCAGGGAAGTTTGTTACTTAAAGGCAACTGTTGTTTCTATTTCTTACTCAATTTATCTCCTTATATCTGTATGATTATATATTTATAAGTGAGATCAGCTTAAAGGAAGGAAAATGTACATTCTGACTCAGTAACTATTAAATTAAATTCTACGAAACAAAGTGTATTTAATTCTTGGGCAGAAACTATAATAATATAAATACAGATGACATATTTACTCAATTATGCATTGTAGAAATTTAACAAGTTTGGCATAAAGAAACTTAAAATTGATATTTTTCTGTTTTGAAGATGAGATGTACATTTCAAAGGTGTTCTTGGGTCCAAAGAAAACAGATTAAGACAATACAGACCTATATTAATGTAAGAAGTAGTTAAGTTGTTATACTGAGTTTTTGTTTTAATTTCTCTATTTTATCATTAGCAAGGGTGAATAATTTCTGGCTTGTTGAGTTAAAATTTCTCTTTAAAATTATAATTTTTATAAACTATATATTTAGAAAAATCTGTGATGCTGGATTTTGAGTCAATTTAGCTAGGCAATAGTGCTCTCTTGTTTGAGCAAACATCAGACTAGATGTTTCTGTGAAGTTATTTTTTAGATGTAATTAACTTTAAAGAAGATTTTAAGTAGAGAAGATTACGTTCTATAATGTGGGTGGGCTTCATTCAATCAGCTCTCTTCAAGAAAAGACTGAGGTTTCCTAAAGAAGAACAATTAAACCTCAAAAGTGCAACACAGAAACCCTGCCTGAGTTTCCAGCCTGCACATTTCAGACTTGAGATGCAACACCAACTCTTCCCTGAATTTCCATTCTGCATGCCTTCTCTGTAGATTTCATTCTTGCCAGCTCCGACAACTGCGTAAGTCAATTCCTTTAAATCACTCTATAGAATATATGTATTCTATACATTTTAATAAAGCTTCTATTTCTTATGGATTTCTCTCTGTAAAGCTCTTCCCCATACAAAATCATATCTATTTCCCCATATACATTTTTCTAACTGTAGTTTTATTTGTCACCTCTAATTTCATAATTCATGTGGAATTTATTGTGGTAGACAGTATGAGATTAAAAGTTACACTTTCCATAGTTTATCAATTGTTTCAGCACCATTTTAAAAAAAATCTTACTGATTTGAAACATTTGCTTTAGCTAGGGTTATCAAATTTAGCAAGTCAAAATATAGAATGCCCTATTAAATTTGAATTTTATATAAAAATGAGTATGTTTTGAACAAATATGTCCCTTCCAATATTTGGGTCATACTTATACCAAAAATTATTTGTTTTCTTGAAATTGGTATTTAGTTGAACATTCTATATTTTATCTGGCAACCCAAACTTTAGACATTATCCAATTTTTTCCATAATTTCTATGCATTCCAATGAGTCTTGAGTCACAAGGAGAAAGACTTCTGATAATGGAGGAAATACAGTAGAAGGCATTAGGGATAAGAGGACCTAAGTCTTAGACATATCATTTCAGTCTCACCTGGACTGAGTCACATGAGCCATATATTCTTCTTATTATTTTTAAAAATCTAAGATAGTTTTTCAATATTTGGAACTAAAAACACTTTAATTGACATAGAATAGTTTTCTTGTAACTGAAATTAATGTGCATTTTAGCTTCTTTGGGAGTATATAGTTGAATTATTTCATAAAACAATCACTTTAATATCCCTTTGACATAAATCAAAATTTGAATATATTTTGGATTTAAATTAAGCACAGATTTCCAGTGTGAAGTCTGGTATCAGAGAAAACAATATAGTGGAATCTTTAATATAACAGTAAACTTGTAAATTATGCTGAGATGAATATAGGGTACATATAATTTTTTAAATTAGTGTTTTCATATTTTCTGGATAAATATCTAGAAGTGGGATAGTTGGATCATATGGTACTTCTATTCTTAACTTTTTGAGGAATGTCCATACTGTTTTCCAGAGTGGCTGCACCAATTTACATCCCCACCAACAGTTTACAAGGGTTCCTGTTTATCCACATCCTCACCAATACTTGTTATTTCTTGCCTTCTCGACAACAGCCATTCTACAGGCATGAGGTGATATCTCATTGTGGTTTTGATTTGCATTTCCCTAATAATTAGTGATGTTGAACACCTTTTCATATGCCTAATGACCATTTGTATGTCTTCTTTGGAAAAATGTCTATTCAGCTTCTCTGCCCATTTCTTAACTGGGTTGTTTTTGTTGTTGCTGTTAAGTTGTACGAGTTCTTTATACATTTTGGATATTAACTCCTTATTGGATATATGATTTGCAAATATCTTCTTCCATTCAATAGTTCTTCTTTAGTTTTGTTTGTTTTGTTGGTGGTCTCCTTTGCTGTGCAGAAGATTTTCACTTTTATGTAGTACCATTTTTAAAATTTTGTTTTTGGTTCCCTTGCCTTAAAAGATGTATCTAGAAAGATATTGCTAAAACCAAAGTCAAAGAGTGTACTGCCTATGATTTCTTCTAGGAGTTTTATGATTTCACGTCTTACATTCAAGTCTTTAGTCTATTTTGTGTTGATTTTTGTGTATGGTGTGAAATAGTGGTCATTTCATTTTTTTGCTTACGGCTCTCCAGTTTTCCCACCACCATTTATTGAAGAGACAATCCTTTCTCCATTGTATGTTCTTTGCTCCACCGTCATAAATTTTACAATAGCCAAGAAATGCAATCAGACCACGTGCCCATGAATGAATGAGTGTATAAAGATGTGATTATACACATGATATATATATCATATATATGTGATATTTTACATAACATAATACTACCCAGCCAAAAAAAACATAAAATATTTCCATTTGTGACAACATGGTTGGACCTTGAAAGTATTACGCAAGTGAAATAAGTCAGATGGGGAAAGACAAATATCATATGATTCCACTCACGTGTGGAATACAAAAAACAAACAGACAAAAACCAAAATAAATGAACAAACCAAACTAAGTTAAGAAAAACACACAGATACAGAGAAAAGAATAATGGTTCCCAGTGGGGAAGCGGCATGAGGAAAGTGAGAAATGGGCAAAGTTGATCAACTGTATAGAGATAGATGGAAACTAAATTTTTGGTGGTAAGCATACAGACAGACATAGAAATATAAAGCTGTACACATGAAACTTACATAATGTTATAAACCAAGGTTACATCTATAAAAATAAATTAAAATATATATAACAGGCAATTTTTGATACTTTGATTACTACTCATCTCCTTAGAAAAGGACAGGATAATATGCACAAAGTCTGAAGTAGAGAAGCAACCATTTTTCAGCATGACTATACTATACTAACCATTTTATTGTGATGCTTCCACACGATGGGGGCAGTTAGTATTTCAAAACATAGCAATAAAGTTATTGCTGGCATAGGGCTCATCTTGAGGTACAGAGAAAGTTTAAGGAATGTAACATTAAACTGGGAGCTATAGAAGCCATTACATATGTGTCTACTGCTTCTTTGCCTACCTTCTCCAAAAGTAGAAGAGAAAGTTTGTATCTGGATTCACCAACACTACAGGATAAACTGAGCTGACTTTAACCATATGGAGAGTAGTAAGGTATAATGAAAAATGTGAGTTTCTGAAGTGTGTAAAAAGATTGTTCCTTGAGAGGAAGTTATAATTTCATTACAAGAAGCAGAATCTTCTCAACTTTATTAGCAAGAGAAATGTAATGGTAATATATAATATCACTCTGGATGGAATTCCAAGTAGTTTTGATCTTCCATGTTGTCAGAATGCAGTAGCAACCAATATATAAGACATACCTGAAAACTGTACGCTTCACAGAAACCTCCATTTTTGATCATTATAATTAGTAATAATGATAATTATAATTGATAATTCTACTCAACAAGAGTGTACTTATTTTGTCATGCTACAATTTCCTACCCAAATTGTATTTATATTCTCTTTCTCAATATATTGCAGCTGATTTGTAATTAGCAAGAAGCATAATTTTAAAATTCTATGTCAGATTTTATTTTCAAATGACTGCTGCAAAAATATCTGACTTTTGACATATTCTTTGTAGTGTGACTTTGCCACTAACCCACCAAAAGGTGAAGTCTATTTCTTTACTCCTATGAATCTGTGCAGGCTCTATGATTGCTCTGACCAACAGAATGAGGTAAAAGTGATATTGTGTGACTTCTGAAGATAGGTCATAAGAAGCCAAATTCTTCTGTCTTCTCTCTGGGCAGCTTGAAATGCTCGCTCTTGAGAAATTCCCTCTTGGAACTTAGCCTCCATATATTCCTTAGCCCAAGCATTATGGAAAGGCCACCTACAGTCACGGTCATTGACAGCCCCAAGTGAATTCTGAGCTGATAGCTAGCCCCACCTCCTAGCAAAGTGATAAGCCTTCTTGGAGATGGTCCAGCCTTGATATGAGGACAAACCCAGCCACCATCTGTCTAAGAGACCTCAAATGAAAACTACATAGAACTGCCCAAATCAACACAGAAAACTATGAGAAATAATAATAAATTGGTTTAAGTTAATACATTTTGGGATGATTTGTTACTTAGTGATACCCAGAAGAAGCCTCTGCCTTCCTAGGAAGGTGTTAGTGCTACTTTATTTATACTTGTGTTCCTGGCTTGGATTAGCAAAAACAATCATAAAACACTTGGGCAGGTGGCAATGGGCAATCTAGAGAATACTTATCAGTGGTTGGTCTGGCTTCTCTCTTCTTGTCCAGAAACTATGGAAATTAACTTTTTCCTCTGTAGACTCTCCAAAACGCATTTGGTATCCATTTTGCAGTGGGAAGGAAAAATGGGAAAATCTTCTTTTAACTGCACAAAAAGTTTATTATTCATTGAAAAGTGCCTACCTGAATAGCCTACACTACCCTATCAGAAGTTCTTTTAATGTGGCATGATTGTAAATGAGAAAAACAAAATTAAATAATTCAAATAGCTATTTTATCATGATGTGAGAAAGCTGCACTTACAGCAATATCTTTGAACAAAATGAGAAATAAAAGATATATGTTTAACTGAATTATGTACTTGTTAAAATTAAAAGCTTTTTAGTATTTTTTTGTTTGTTTTCAAATAGATTGTCAATAGTAGTTTATGGAAAATATTCAGTAATAATATAGCAACATTCAGTAAATGATCCTAATTATTTTAAATTCAAGATTATTTTGGGATACCCAAGGAATCAACTAATGGAGAGTATACAGAGAAATGGTATTCCAATAAGGTGGGTCTTGCACTTACATCTGTATTCTTTCTACTAAATATAACAGGTGATTATTTTATTTTAAAATAACAACCTAGTAATTTTAAATTAAATAAAGTTTTTTTCAGACATCCTAATATGTTATTAAAATAGTGCTTCATAGAATTTTAAGGTTGGAAAGATTTTTTTTGTCATGATGATAGTAGAAAAGCTTCTGACTAGGCTAAAGACTACAAGTAATGACATTCTGGACATAGTAGGATTAATTAAAATATATTTAATACCTGATTTTTAATTCCATCTTAACAAAACTGCTGGTGCTTGGTATTAATTTGCACTCACTTTTGGTTTTAGGAAGTACTTTTCAAACTCTCATCTATGGCAGCTCTGGCGATCCTATCTACACTTCCGTGAAGTTATCAGTCTGTTCAATTACTGCTGCCAAATGCTGGATTATTTCTTTGACCTGAGGAAAGCACCTTAAGTGACCACTAAAACTATTTCCTGAAATCTGGAAAGCACAGTGAAGCACTACCCCCATTTTCAATATAACAAACAAACAAACAAAATAAAGACAATGTGTTAAGTATTCTTACTGTTGGTGAAAAAAAAGGTCAACTCCATCAGAAGGAAATAAGAATGATATGTATTAATGTGAAAGGATTCTAAAGTTCTCTTTTTTTTCTGCTTCAAGTGTTCAAGTTATTTTATTCACTGTAGTTTCCTATTTAGGATGATTCATAGGTTTAGTGGTCATTTGACTGACATATGTAAAAGACTATTCCATTACGCAAGCTAATTTTGCTTAGTAGAGTATGTTTTAAAAAAATCTATTCTCCTATACTGCATTGTAAATGGCAAACTAAATTGACAACAAAATTATGTGCATGTCATATTTGGTCCCTTGTTGCTTGACAGGAACACAATGGCTGACAGAAGTATCAAAAGTCTTACTCAAAATCTCATTTCTTATTTTTACTTACTCAGAAAGACCAAAGTATGAGGATATGTGTTATATTAATTTAATCTTTCCCTTTTTGTAAAGATTTTGTAATAAAATATAAAATTAAGCGAAATTGAATTATATCTGTCTCCAGAAGATATTTGTCATTAATATTTGTCACAAATTTCTCTATTCCTTGCCAGAATGTCTGGATAAATTGTGAATTGAACATAATTTATCAGAATGCTATTTTTTTTTCCAGAAATGAGACAAAGAGAACTATAATGCATTCACTTTCCATTATGCCATTTTCTTTAGACATTTGCCACATTATGAGCTCCTACAGGGAAATCATTATCTTTCTTCTGAGGAAAAAAAATGAGGCAAGTCACTATTTCATTACCTATATTTCAAAAAGTTAAATGATTTAAAATGTCTGACCTGGGAGATCACTGTTATTTGCTTGTCTGTGCTTTCACAAGCACTATTATCCTTTGCTATAACTCACTTTTGAAATGCCAAAAATGAGCTAGAGTAATGTTTACCAGGTTTAACCTTGTTCATTTTGTTGGTTAAAATGAATCCACTGAATATGTGCAAAGGAAAGTGCTCATTCAGAAAAATAACAAAATTAGTAAGTACCATCTAGAGATTTATGTGTACAATTAAGAGTATTTGTATGACTTTGAAAGGCTAAAATGTTATGCTTATCTATGATAGACATTAAATAATATACAAACAACAGCAGAAATATACGTGCAATGATGGTAAGTTAACACAAGGTCTGTCTGAACATGAGACATAATTTATCAGGACCTAATAGACTTTGGAGCAAAGCAAAATCAATCTCAACCTTGTGTTTGACACTGTGACCACGGGCAAGTTACCCACACTCTTACCCTCAGTATCATGAATTCTGTGCTCTACTATCCGATCTCTGTTTTGTAATTAATTTCCCCCCCCCCCAGCATCTAAGAACATTGCTCAGCAATTAATCTTAGCTGCTAGTCCTTTCTTGGATTTACTCTCACCTGAAGATAGCTGCCTTGTCCAAGACCACACTCTTTCCCAGCAGCAGACCACCACAGAGCAAGGAAGAAAAATGTCTGGTAAGTCCCGTCGGGTTCTGAAACTGACACTTTTTATACCAGGGAATATGAATTTGACCCAAACACAGGATGATATAAATGCTGTCAACACTGGATAGAGTGCAGAGCCTAGAAGGTCCAAGCTAAGGTCCAAGTGGCCCCATCTCTTGGTTCAGATGAACTATGCTATTAGATCCATCAGTAGAGGGAAAGGATGCTGTGTGGTATTTCCGGCAAGCCCTAAGGGGACAAATCACAATGCAGAGTCCTGGGATTCCGGAGCAAGGCCATACCATCTTCCGGAGAATATTATACACCAACTAACAAAGGAAGAAGCCAAAGCTTGGTTCACAGATGTGTTAGTTCAGTGTAGCCCTGGTTGTGGACAGTCTTGAAAGACAATGGGGAGGAGAAATCCTCTTAGTAGAATTTTGGGTGGTGCATCAGTTATTGGTTTTGTGTAAAAAGAGAAATGTCCTTAGGCTAGAATATATATTGACTCATGCAGTGATGAGAAGCTAGGATACCTGATCAGGAACAGGATGGAATACTCAGGAGAAGTGGGCTGATGGACCTACGGGAGTGGCAACAAGGTGTGAATCTTATGTTACTCTGTGGTAATGCCCATCAGAGAACATTCAGTAAGAAGGCATTACTAAACAACCTAGACAGAATGACTTGGACAGATGATGTGTGCCAGGCTCTGTCATTAGTCACCCTAGTGCTGGCATATAGGCACACGATTCCCACCATGGAGAAGCCCAGGTGGCAATGATGGAGGCTATGCATGTGCCTAACAGAATGGGATCCTGCCAGTGATGAATGTCCAGTGTGTCAGCAAAAGGTTAACTCTGAGCTTCGAATAGAGCATCATCCCTCAAGGAGAAAAACCAGATACTTGAAGCTGATTACACTGCACCTTTTCCACCCCGAGACAGCAATTTATTCTCATAGGAATTGTTATATCCTAAACATGCGTTCACCTTCCCTACCAGAAGGACTTCAGTTGGCATCATTTTATAAGGCCTTAAACAGTTTTTGATGCACCATTCATGAACCCATATGACATCAGACCAAAAGACTCACTCTGAAACAAAGGAAACATGGCAGTGATCAAAGGATGGGATGTGTGGTTCTTAACACATATTGCACCATCTAGAAGTTGCTGACCTAATAGAATTAGAGAATAGCCTTTTGAGAGTGCAGCTAATGCACAAGGACCATCATCCTCCAGGCTAGTAATACTCACTAAATTAGTGACCATCGTGTGGTGCTATGTCCTCCAACAGGTAAAACACTAAAGTCGGGAAATCTAGGGGTGCAAGAAGTGGCCTCACATACCAACACTTCCAGTAACCCACTTGGAGATCTTGTGCTTTCTTTCTCTGCAACCCTGGACTCTGTGGATTTTGAAGTCCTGGCTCTCAAAACAGGGACACTGCCACAGAGTAAGTCACAGCAATGGTATCAAACATAATACTGCTGTTGGAAGCCAGGGAGTTTAGGCTCTGCGTGCTAAAAGAAAAACAAAGAAGAAGAATCATCTTCTGGGGTGAGGCTGGGGAGGGTAATTGGCCCTGAACATCATGAGGAGGTACGGCTGCTATGAACGATGTGGGTAGGGTGGGCACCATTAGCGTCCATGTGATCCACTTGGGCACCCTGAAGACTCAGTTGTCCAATGTTGATGGCATGTGGATAAAAGTAGAATCTGTAGCCTGAGAAAGCCATGATAACCAAAACTTTAGACTTCTCAGTATTGAAGATCTGGGTAATCTTACAAAGTAAGATGCCTACACAATGGAGGTTGTAGCCAAGGGTGAGAGGAAGCTAGAATGAAGAGTAAAGGAGGGAGACAATGAGTATAAGTTACAGCCTTATACACAGCTAAGCAACTGAGGCTGTGGTTTGTTTCATTAATCTTCCTCTCCTCAGTTTCTCCCAAGAAAAATCCAGCAGAAATCTGAAGGAGTAAATTATAGTACTTAAATAAAGTAAATCCTAGCCATGCATGGGACGCTGTTCTGTGACATTCAGATCCCTTTAAAGGCTGAAAAATGTAATTCCCTAGTTCTTGAGAAGGTTGCCAACTGAGAGATTTCAACTGTCAGCTTTATCCAAGAATAACTCTTAGCTCTGCATAGCCTCTTCACGTTCTCAAGGTCATACCACTTCTTCTAAGGGCAGCCAACACCAAATGACTGGTTGATGCAATTACATAAAGACCAAACTGGGTGGTGGTGAGGGATGATTTCTTAAGCAAGGTGAGGATACATAAAGTATTTATTATAGTATCCTATACAGTTTTTCATATGGTATTGTAATGATGTTTGCATTAATTTATATTAACATAATACAAATGATATTTAAAAAAAACCAAACCCTTTGCCTCAACTCAGGACAATTTTGAATGGCCATTCCAGCTTTGAGAGCCTCCTGGTAGCAACTGAGGACTGCATTACCACCAGTTCCTCTGCCTGGTCTGTCTCCTTCCATCCCTTCAACACAGTTAGTTTTAATGATAGCATTAATAATATCATAATTATTAATTATTATTAATAATAGTGATAATAAGAGCATTCCTTAATACAATTCCTTATGCTAATCCATGCTGCAGAGTTGGCTTCCTGACAACCGGTGATACTCTCCTAGTCTATGAATGTGGATAACCATATCTACATTCGGGTTGTAGATTAGAACATTCATGGTTATAAAGCAGCATAACTAGCCCTGAGTAAAAATTCTCCCTCCCTGCTTTGTTTTGCCACTGAATACAGCTAAACTAACACAGAAGTCATGTCAGCATTTTTCTATGCTAGCCATACCTTTTCCAAAAGTAGACGAGCAAAAATATCTTGGCAATGAGAAATCCCAGCCACAGGCTCCCTCGAGACCTCATGTGTGAAGTTACCTTTTAACAGACTCATTTGACTTTACTCAGCCAACTAAAACTATTTAGTCCAGTTCTTTTTAAAATTTACCCTCCTTTCTTACCCCGTTCATTCTTACTACAACTTTATTACCTTTTATTTATATTTGTATCCTCAATTGCTTGATGCTTTTCTCCACGTATATAAAGTAATATAGTCTTTAAACACCTAAACAACTTTTTTTTTCACAAAGCAACTCATGAAGTAAGGATATAAACACAAATGAGGTTTTTTGTTTGATTGGAATTGAGGTATTGATATTTGAAACTATAAGTTATGGCAATTCACTTTGGTTTATTATCATATTACTTTCATAAAATAAATGCTTCTGAAGATATTTAATGGCAAACTTTTCGCCCCAGTTTTGCTGAGAGATAATTGATATACATCACTCTATAAGTTTACGATGTACAGCATGATGGTTTGATTTACATACAGCATGTAATGGCTACTGTAAAAGGTTTAGTTAACATTCATAATCTCATATAGATACACTAAAAAGTAAAGAAAATATTTTCTTCTTGTAATGAGACCTTTTAGGATCTACTCAATTACTTTCCTATACGTGACACAGCAGTGTTAACTATAATCATCATGTACATTATGTCCCTAGTACTTATCTTATAAATGGTAGTTTGTTACCTTTTTAAGCACCTTCCTCCAATTTTCCCTTCCGCCCACCTCTGGCGGCCACAAATCTGATCTCTTTTCCTTTTCCTTCTCTACCAACACTTGGGTTTGGTATTTTTTTGTTTGTTCACTTTTTTAGATTCCACATATAAGTAAGATCATACAGTATTTGTCTTTCTATGTTTGACCTATTTTACTTAGCATTATGCCTTTATTTATCCAACTTGTTGAAAATGGTAGGATTTCCTTGTTTTTATAGCTGAATAATATTCCATTGTAAAAAATATATATAATTATATATATGCACATATATAATATAATATTATACATATACAAATACACACACACACGCACACACAACTTCTTTATCCATTCATCCTTTGATAGACACTTAGGTTGTTTCCATGTCTTGGCTGCTGTAAATAATGCTGCTATGAACATGGGAGTGCAAGTATCTTGAAGTTAGTGTTTTCGTTTCCTTTAAATATATTCCCAGAAGTGGAATTACTGGGTCATATGGTAGTTCTATTCTTAATTTTTTGAGGATCCTCTATACTGTTTTCCATAGTGGCTGCACCAATTTACAATCCCACCAACAGTGAACCAGGGTTTCCTTTTCTCTATATCCACACCAGCATTTGCTATCTCTTGTCTTTTTGATGATGACCTTTCTAACAGGCATGAGGTGATATCTTGTTGTGGTTTTAATGTGCATTTCCCTAATAACTAGTGATGTGGAAGATCTTTTCATGTATGTGTTGGCCATATGCATATCTTCTTTGGAAAAATGTCTATTCAGGTTCTTTGACCATTTTTAAATTGGATTTTGTTTGTTTGTTTTTTTGCTATGGAGTTTTTTTGTTTGTTTGTTTTTTGCTGTGGAGTTGTATGAGTTCTTTCTATATTTTGGATAACCCCTTATCAGATATATGGTTTGCAAATATTTTCTGCTACTCTGTAGATTTTGTTTTCACTTAGTTCATAGTTTCTTTTTGCTGTGCAGAAGCTTTTTAGTTTGATATAGTCCCACTTGTTTAGATTTTGTTGCTTGCGCTTTAGGTGTGATTTCAAAAAAATCATTACCAAGATCTATATCAAGGAATTTTTCTCCTATGTTTTCTTCTAGGAGTTTCATAGTTTCAGGTCTTGCATTCACATTTTAAAATCTATTTTGAGTTAATTTTTGTGAGTGGTGTAATGGAAAAATTTTTATTTAAAAATTAGAAACACAAAAACACAAAACAAAGGCTATGTTATGTTACATTTTAAACTCCCCATATGTAGTTTTGATTGCACCCTCTCTGTGAAAGCAATTTTGTTCATCTGGAAATAAATCTTCTAAGAAATTTCCTGTGCACTTAAGGTCAGTTCAAGTTAAGGGTCGGGATTTGGGATTTTTGGTCCAAACATTCTTAACCCCACTTCCTATTACATGCTAAAACCGAGGTTGAAGTCAGCATGTAGTTTGCAAAAATAGCAAGAGATATTCAATTTTCTACTTGATAGCTTAAACTAAAAATATATATTCAATTGAGGAAACAAATCATAGACTATTATGGAGGAGCCAGATTGATTTCTTTCAATAAACCAAGAATTTTTTGTCAAAAATGTAAAACCAAATAAAAAATAGATCAAACATGATAATATGCAAAATAATATAGGCTATTAAAGATAGAAGGCTTGATTTCAAATGTCTGTCTGCTTTGTGCCCTGCTAGCTTTTTTTTTTTTTTTTTTTTTTGCGGTACGCGGGCCTCTCACTATTGTGGCCTCGCCCGTCGCGCAGCACAGGCTCCGGACGCGCAGGCTCAGTGGCCATGGCTCACGGGCGCAGCCGCTCCGCGGCATGTGGGATCTTCCCGCAGCGGGGCACGAACCCGTGTCCCCTGCATCGGCAGGCGGACTCTCAACCACTGCGCCACCAGGGAAGCCCCATGCCGTGCTAGCTTTGCTCTTAGTAAATCTTTAACTTCTTCAAGGCTCCCTCATTAAAACCTAAAATATGTCCACAAACTAGCTCTCTGCCCATGAACAAATCTTTGAAAGTCTCCTTTATCTATAAAATCAAAAAACTGACTAACTAGTCTTTTAGTCAAATGTTTTAGAAATACAATACTTGTCTTTCCTAACTTATAGGCTTGGTTTAAAGATTAGATAAATAATGAATTTAAAGTGATTTATAATAAATACTATGCAAAGTTAAGTTTTTAATAAACATGTAAACTGTTTTTTTCCTACAAATAAACAGAATTAAATATGGCAGTAAAAGCACTGTATTCCAATTCTACACAAATCACTATTATATGAAATCTCAATTATAGTATTCTTATAAAAAACAACCATCCATGATAATATAAAATGTAACTGCTATATAAGAATAAAAATTAAGAAAAAACAGACAAGTCATACTTATAGTATCTTTGCTGTAAGAATAAAGGGGACAGTTGTTCACATACAGTTGACTTCAGGCTGGGAAGCCCATAGCACAGATAGGACATTTAAAAAAAAACAAAAACAAAACAATGGCTTGGAGGGAAAGTCCACTTAAAAAATCTAAGCATCAAAGACTGAGAGTGAAAACTCATTTTAAAATTTTAAACACACTAGGTTCTAAGTCCTAGAAACTCACTATGTTCTCTCTTCAAAGTTTTTCCAACCTGTTCATTGTTATATAAATAAATTAATCATTAAATATCCACTTGCATGTCATTTTATATGGTAAACCATGCTTCATGGACACTGTCCCTGTCAGTGAAGGTTTTTTCCTTCCTTCAACTCATATATTTTCCTCATAAACCTCTACACAATGTGGAAATTCTAGTAAGAATCCAAAACTTCTCAGTAATTATTTTATAACTGGTATGGTTACTTTTATTTCTTTTCTTAATAATGCATATGAATCTTAGATTTGAAAATTTTCAACAAGACTGATTTGCAAGAACAATTTTTTATCAAGTAAAGGACTTCAACCAAAGAAAGTACAAATTCACCTCAGTAAATGTATAATTATTTATAACTTTAAGCTGTCCACAGTGTTTTTCAGTATTGTTGGTCACTATTTTCTTTTGATGGACTTTGCTTGCCTATTATTCTGATTTTCTCTATAAAGAGACAAAGAGAATTTGTAAATTCATACATAGATGTTGTTAGTGCCTTCCTCTTAGGAGTTCATATCTCATAATAGAATAAGATAAAGGCAAAAGTTTAACTCGAAAATAAGGTCTGATGTTGACATGACAGCCATCAGTGACTAATGGGGACTCTCACCCTCCTCATATTCTGTATACGCACTGTCAAGACAGGCAATTGATGAAGACTGACCAGGTTGAAAGAAGAAATGAGTACAATTCAAATCAGAGACAATCAGAAGAACAAAATTCTGTGTTCCCAGACCCAGATAGAATGTGACAAGACCCAGATAAAATGCTTTGCTAACTGTTGAATTTATTGGTGCCCCAAACTTAATAAAAATTTTCCTCTTTTATTCTTCAAAATTTGTAAGGAGTTTAGTTTTAAAAAGAAGGCAATATATGTTTATGAAAAAGAACTATAATAAAGTGAATGCACACTTTCAAATGTTAACTACTAAGCTTAATACATTCAAAATGCCTTCTGTCCTGTGTTAGTTGATGATTTTTAGGAATCTAAGGTGGCGGGGTTCATATCTCTTAATTTCCTGTAACTTGTTATCTTTTCAGTAATTTACAAAATTCTACACCCTAGAACTACCAGAAATCAATCATGTAAATATTTTCTCCTGATTCTGAAATACTATCCCTGCAGATGTTATGAGGGCTCCAGAGGTGCTATATTCTGAATAATATATTAAAAGAGAAATCATCTTTCTTAACTGTAAATAATTTCAATATCACATATAATTCAGAGAAAATAAAGATACAAATTATCTCTTTCAGTAGTTTCCACATAAGTGGTCCTTTTAAAATTTTAAGTCTAGCAGGAGACAAAGGCTGAGGCTTACAAAACACACCAAGTTCAAAATTCCTATACCAAGTTATGAAAGACCAAAAGCAACTCTCACTAGAGTGGCTGAGAGGAGGGTCAGGGGAACTGACCCCTCAAAGGAAAGTGGTAAAGAAATAAAGCAATTCCTTTGGGTACAGTTGAAAAAAGTCTCTTTTATAATTTATAAGAAATTTTGGCTCTCAAGTGGGTTTACACTAGAATTCATAATTCACCCTACCAAAAAAGCAATTAAAGTTGAGAATTAAATTTAAATCTGCCCTGGGTTGGTAATGCAAAGTACCGCACCTGTACACAAAAAAGCAAATACTCTCTAGAGAAATCCATTTTAAACTATGTTTCATAAAGTATGAGTTTGAAATAAAGATTATGAAACACATGTAGAAACAAATCAAAATGAGAGAGAACCGAAAAAAAACCACAACAGATACTGTAAGATAGATATTGGAAAGAGATGACTGAAATTATAAAATAAGTATTTTAGAATGTTTAAAGAATATAAGTGGATATTCAAAGCACAATGAGACCAGAAACTACAAAACTGCCTGTGTATATTAGAAACTAATAAGAAATAATTTTTAAAACTTCTAAAATTGAAAAATATAATTATTTTCTAAAGAAATTCTATGGGCTAATTAAGCAGTAGATTAAGCACAGTTAAAAAACAAATGAGTGAGGTAGAATATATATTACCTGAAGAAATAACAGAATGAAGCATAGAAAGATAATTATGTGAAAATATGGATGAGGCAAAATAGCCACAGGAAATAGAGGAATAAAGTCTAATAAAAATGAGAGGATGCATTTGAACAGATACTGGCTTAGAATGTTTGAAAATGGAAAAACAAAACACACTCATTGCTGGACCCAGAAAAACTAAAAATCCCAAAAGAGATAAACAGGAAGAAATCAGTATTTGGATGCACTGTAGTGAGAGTGTCGAACACAAAACACCAGGGGAAAGTTGCTATAATAAATCAAAGAGAAAGCAGTTTACCAAACAGAATGGCATTTAGGCAGGTAGCTGGTTTCTCAACTATAAGAGTTAAACCATTAAAATAGCAGCATGATATCTTCAGCTGCTTAGATTAAAATAACGATCAAGTTAATATTACACATTGGTTGAACTATCTTTCAGTATCAGGGAAAAATGTAAAACATACTAAGAAAAGGCCAAAATATTTACAGAGGAACTTACAAACAATAAGTTTCAGGAAGAAGAAAAAATGAGCTGGTAAAGATGGCAAAGAAAATAGGAACGGCCAATCAAGAAAGTGATAAATGTGTGATAAACACTGATTGTATCATGTGATACAATCATGTTAATAATGGAGTAGCTATATTCATCCTATACAGTATAGACTTTCAGTATTACTAGAGATAAGGAAGGTCTTTAACTATTAATAAAAGTTCAAATCATCAGAAATATGTAGCAATACTAAACTTGCATGCACCTAATGGCATAATTTCAAAATGGAAAAGAAACACCACCAAAGGGGGGGGGGTTAATGCATAACTTACAGTAATTGAAGACCAAGTACCAAAAAAAGAAGTGTCAGTAAAGAAATTGATTTTTTGAGGAACATCTATGGGAGTATATGAAATACTACATCCCAAAATTGGAGAATACACATTCCTTTCATTTACATATTAAAGAGCAAAATCAAGAAGGAGGTAATAATTCACACATTGGTAAATATTAAATAATCAGTTTTATAAGGAAATATTTTCTGATTATAATGAAATTAGATATAAACATAATTAAATACCAAAAATATAACAAAAATCCCCAAAACCAGACACTGGGAAATTACACAAAAAAGCAACATTAATCTCATTGGTGAAAGAATGCTTGAAATTCAAAAATACCAAATTATTATTTGAACTGAATAATAATTGCAATGCTTCTATAAACTTAATACATGGGATATACAGAATATGGTATTCAGAGGGAAATTTGTAATTTAAAGTATTATTTTAGAAAAGAAGGCAGATTGAACACGGAGGAGTTAAATGTCTAGGTTAAAAAGTAATCCAAAACAGAAAAAAACATTCCACATGAAAGCAGGGGAAATAAAAATAAAACTAATAATAACATTTTTAAAAATAATAAAAATAAAACCAAAAACTGAGATTAAACCATATCTAGACAATCAACCAAGCCCAAAATTAGCTTACTGAAGAGAATAATAACACCGACAAATTCCTTTGGCAAGACTGATCCCAACTGAGAGAGAGAGAGAGAAATGGAACAGAAAAACAATATCAAGAATGGAAAGAGAGATATAACTACATATGCAGCAAGAGTAGACTAAAAAATAACTGCATATTTGGACAACATCATGGCAATAAATGTTAAAATTAGATGAAATGGATAAATTATAGAACAAATTTAAAAACAACTTAACATTTCAAAAGTAACTTAATAAAAGGATAATTTGAACAATCCTATATCTATTACAATATTTAGTAACAAGTTTGATACCTAACAAAGTAAAGTATCAGGCCAAGGCAAATGTTCTGTGTAATACTTATGGAGAAGGTGACTGCAATTATACACAAACTTCTCCAGAAAATAGAAAAAGATGAGAAATATTTTGTGTCTCTAGTATACTATGATACCAAACCCAGAAAACTGTAATCTAAGAAAGAAAATAACAGGTTTATACCCCCGCCTCAACATAAAGACAAAGTCCTAAACAACATTAAAAAATTGAATTCATCAAAATACAAATTGTGTTTATCCAGAAATGCAAAGGTAGTTCAGTTCCAGAAAAACTATTAATATAATTCACCACAGTACTTTAATGGAAGTAAATTATATGGTTATCTCAATAAACATAGAGAAAGCAATAATAAAATCCAACCCCATTCATAATACAGACTTGTGATAAACCAGAAATAGAAATTAATTTATTTTACTTAATAAAGGATGCTTATAAAAACTCTAAGCCAAGTGGTGAAATAAAATCAATTCTCTTCAAAATCAGGATCATTACAAGAATATTTCTTTTTAACACTTTCAACATTTTGGTCAGTGCAGTGAGATAAAGGAAAAAAAATTTTTTAAGGATTAAAAAAGAAAAAATATTTGCACATCTTCAAATTATACAAATAGAATCCCATGAGATATGAGAAATAATAGTTTAATAGTTTTGCAAGACATAAAATCAATTTCTATAAATGGCACTAAATCAATCAAAAATGTAATGTAAAATATGTTATTTCCATTAGCAACAACAAAAAAATGACACGGATAAATGAACAACACTTTCATGGAGAAAATTATAACGTTTTGTTGAAAGAATTTTGAATATCTACATAAATTGAGGGATATGCCAAATTTATGAATAGGAAGTTTCCATATTAAAGATCTTAGTTATAATTACTTTGAACTATTGATTCAATGCTATCCAAAGCAACACTGCAAGAGGGTATTTCATGGAAATTTATAAGGTGATAGTGAAATTTATATGGAAGACAAAATGTGCTAGGAATAAATGGATATGGGCTGTCCAGTAAAGTAGCTGACAGCTATGTAAAATTAAAAGTTCGATTTCTCAGTCACATAAGCCACATTTCAAGTGCTCAGTAGTCACATGTAGCTAGTGGCCACTGTACTGTACAGTGAACATAAAGAACAGTTCCATCATTATGGAAAGATCTATTTGATAGTATCAGTCTAGACAACACTTTAGAAAAGATTAAAGAAGATGGATTACCTTACCAAAGTCCAATATTTGTTTTAAATCTTTATTAATTAAGATAGTTTTCTATTTGTGTTCAGCATTAGCACAATAAATTAATGGAGTAAAATGTGCTACAGAACCCTGAAACAGCCTAACACATTTTTTGGAAATTTGATATTTGAAATTGTTAGCATTTGTCATATAGATTAATGGTTCAATAAATGCATTTGGAAAACAAGTTAATCATATAGCAAAAAGTAAAATCAGATCCCTTCCTCACACCATATACAAAAATAAATTCCAGATGGATTAAAAACTTAAATTTTGATAATTTAGGAAAGAATATTAGAGAATATATGATTTCAAGAAAAGGATTTCTTAAAACACACTGAATAATAATTGGAAGAAAGGAAGAATTAATCACTAAATTATTATAAAATTAAGAATTTCTGTTCATAAGCTCCACAAACTCAGAGAAAATATTTGTTGCATTTGTAGTAAAAAAATGATTAGTATCTGAAACATTTAATGAATGCACTGAAATACAAAAAGATAATAAACCCAACAGAAAAGTGCAAAAAAATGAAGAGAACAATCTTTGAAGACAACATCTAATAAAAAGAAAAAATGTATACTGTCATTATTAAAATCATAACAATACTAGTTAAAACAACAATTTTTTTAACATCTTTATTGGAGTATAATTGCTTTACAATGGTGTGTTAGTTTCTGCTTTACAACAAAGTGAATCAGTTATACATATACATATGTTCCCATATCTCTTCCCTCTTGCGTCTCCCTCCCTCCCACCCTCCCTATCCCACCCCTCTAGGTGGTTACAAACCACCTAGCTGATCTCCCTGTGCCATGCGGCTGCTTCCCACTAGCTATCCACCCTACCTTTGGTAGTGTATATATGTCCATGCCACTCTCTCACTTCGTCACAGCTTACCCTTCCCCCTCCCCATATCCTCAAGGCCATGCTCTAGTAGGTCTGTGTTTTATTCCCGTCCTATCCCTAGGCTCCTAATGACATTTTTTTCTTAGATTTCATATATATGTGTTAGCATATGG